>NC_036857.1:30363317-30530117 GCF_002910315.2 Salvelinus sp. IW2-2015
GGTATGTGGTGAGTCCCTGTAGAGTAGCGTGTGGCGGGGTGGTGGTGTGTGTGGCATGCGCGTGGTGTGTGTGGTTGGGGGGTGGGAGGGTGGGGAGGGTGTTAACTGTGTGATTATAAAGAGCGAGGCAGCAACGGCACCTTGGTTGGAGAGCGAGGCAGCAATGGCACCTTGGTTGGAGAGCGAGGCAGCAATGGCACCTTGGTTGGAGAGCGAGGCAGCAACGGCACCTTGATTGGAGAGCGAGGCAGCAATGGCACCTTGGTTGGAGAGCGAGGCAGCAATGGCACCTTGGTTGGAGAGTAAGGCAGCGACCGACAGTGTTCCTTTTCCTGTAGAAGACTGGAGTGAATACCTCAGAAAGGAGTACTAACAAACACCAAAGAATACCAAGAATGTATAAGCCAGCTCAAGCTAATCTACCCCTTTATCTAATTGTACCATAGAGCCTATAGGCCTGGTTGATCCTTGCTTTAACATGTGGTTTTCTTCATCCGATCAAGGAATACCAAAGCATACCAAGAATGTGTAAGACATCACTTACTAATCTACCCTTTATCCACTTATTACTATTAGTACATGGAGGCAACAGGCCTATGTCTGGTGATGTATAATAGGATGTGTTCGAGGATCAAAGGAGATCTGTTGTGTTGGTGGAGGTCTGATGGGCACAACAGACAACGCCCAGAAACACTGCCTGTTGTCTCTGCAATCTGGCCACGGTGACGGTGTTTATATACAGTTGAAGTCGGAAGTTTAGATACACCTTAGCCAAATACATTTAAACTCAGTTTTTCACAATTCCTGACATTTAATCATAGTAAAACTTCCCTGTCTTAGGTCAGTTAGGATCACCACTTTATTTTAAGAATGTGAAATGTCAGAATAATAGAGAGAATGATTTATTTCAGCTTTAATTTCTTTCAACACATTCCCCGTTGGTTAGAAGTTTACACACACTCAATTAGTATTTGGTAGCATTGCCTTTAAATTGTTTAACGTCTTATGACTGGGGGACAGTATTGAGTAGCTTGGATGAATAAGGTGCCCAGAGTAAACTGCCTGCTACTCAGACCCAGTTGCTAATATATGCATATTATTATTCGTATTGGATAGAAAACACTCTGAAGTTTCTAAAACTGTTTGAATGATGTCGGTGCGTATAACAGAACTCTTATGGCAGGCAAAAACCTGAGAAAGAATCCAAACAAGAAGTGGGAAATCTGAGGATTGTAGTTTTTCAACTCATCGCCTATCGAATATACAGTGGGATATTGGTCATATTGCACTTCCTCAGGCTTCCACTAGATATCAACAGTCTTTAGAACCTTGGTTGATGCTTCTACTGTGAAGGAGGGGCGGAATGAGGTCTCTTTGAGTCATGGGTCTGGCAGAGTGCCATGAGCTGACCACGCGCGTTCACGTGAGAGTTAGACCTGCGTTCCATCGCATTTCTACAGACAAAATAATTATCCGGTTGGAACATTATTGAAGATTTATGTTAAAAACATCCTAAAGATTGATTTTATACTTCGTTTGACATGTTTCTACGAACTGTAATATGACTTTTCGTCTGAACTTTCGCATGGACTTGCCCCCACGTCGTGAGTTTGGATTGTGTACTGAACGCGTGAACAAAAGGGAGGTATTTGGACATAAATGATGGACTTTATGGAACAAATCAAACATTTATTGTGGAACTGGGATTCCTGGAAGTGCATTCTGATGAAGATCATCAAAGGTAAGTGAATATTTATAATGCTATTCTGACATCTGTTGACTCCACAACATGGCGGATATCTTTATGGGCTTGTTTGGGCTCTGAGCGCTGTACTCAGATTATAGCATGCTGTGCTTTTTCCGTAAAGTTTTTTTGAAATCTGACACAGCGGTTGCATTAAGGAGAGGTTTATCTAAAGTTCCATGTATAATACTTTTCTTTTATCAATGTTTATTATGAGTATTTCTGTAAATTGATGTGGCTCTCCGCAAAATCACCAGATGTTTTGGAGGCAAAACATTACTGAACATAACGCGCCAATGTAAACTAAGATTTTTGGATATAAATATGAACTTTATCGAACAAAACATAACTGTTTGTGTAAATGAAGTTCCTAGAGTGTCATCTGATGAAGATCATTCAAAGGTTAGTGATTTCATTTTATCTCTATTTCTCTTGCTTTTTTGTGATCCTCTCTTTGGCCTTGGAAAAATGGCTGTTGTTTTTCTGTGCAGTAGGTACTGACCATAACATAATGCAGTATGGTGTGCTTTCGTCGTAAAGCCTTTTTGAAATCGACACTGTGTTGGGATTCAACAACAAGTTTACACCTTTTAAAAATGGTGTAAAATACTTGTATGCTGGGAATTTTATAATTATGAATTTCTGTTTTTGAATTTGGCGCCCTGCACTTCACTGGCTGTTGTCATATTCGATCCCGTTAACGCGGATCCCAGGCCATAACAAGTTTTTAACTTGGGTCAAACGTTTGAGTAGCCTTCCACAAGCATCCTCACAATAAGTTGTGGTATGAACATTTTGGCCCACGTCCTGACAGACTGTGAACTGAGTCAGGTTGAAGGCACTCCGTGCTCGCACCATCATATGCAGCTTTTTTCAAGTTATGCGCACTAAATTTTCCTATAGGTCGAGGTTCAGGGTTTGTGATGGCACTCCAATACCTTGACTTTGTTGTCCTTAGCCATTATTGTCAACACTTTTGGAAGTTGCTTGGGGTCCTTTGTCCATTTGGAAGACCACATTTGCGACCAAGCTTTTAAACTTCCTGACTAATGGTCTTGAGATGTTGGCTTCAATATTTCAACTAATTTCATCCCTCATGCATGCCATCGTATTTTTGTGAAGTGCACCAGTCCCTCTGCAGTCAAAGCACCCCCACAACCTGTGCGCTACCCGCCGTGTTCACGTGTTGGTGATGGTGTTCTTTGGTCTTGCAAGCCTCCCTTTTTTCCTCCAAACATAACGATGAGCTCATATGGCCAAACTCAAGTTCAATTTTTGTTTCATCAGCCCAGAGGAATATTTCGTCCCATTTATTCTTTCTTTGTCCCCATGTGACAGTTGCAAACCGCTAGTCTGACATTTTTATGGCGTTTTTAGAGCAGTGCTTCTCTTGCTGAGCGGCAAATTTCGGGTTATGTCGATTATAGGACTCGTTTTTATGGTGGATATAGACACTATTTGTACCGGTTTCTCAGCATCTTCCCAAGGTCCTTTGCTGTTGTTCTGGGATTGATTTGCACTTTCGCAGCCATAAGTTCGTTATTCTCTAAGAAGACGAGATATAGCGAGTCTCCTTCCTGAGTGGTAGTGAATGGCTTGTGTGGTCCCATGGTGTTTAATACTTGCGTACTATTGTTTGATACAGATTGAACGTGGTAACCTTCAGGCGTTTGGAAATTGCTCCCAAGGAAGAACCAGACTTGTGGAGGTCTACATTTGTTTTTTTGAGGTCTTGGCTGATTTCTTTTGATTTTCCCATGATGTCAAGCAAAGAGGCACTGAGTTTGAAGGTAGGCCTTGAAATACATCCACAGGTACACCTACAATTGACTCAAATGATGTCAATTAGCCTATCAGAAGCTTCTAAAGCCATGACATCATTTTCTGGAATTTTCCAAGCTGTTTAAAGGCACAGTCAACTTAGTGTATGTAAACTTCTGACCCACTGGAATTGTGATACAGTGAATTATAATTGAAATAATCTGTCTGTAAACAAATTGTTGGAAAAAAAACTTGTGTCATGCACAAAGTAGATGCCCTAACCGACTTGCCAAAACTATAGTTTGTTAACAAAAAAAATTGTGGAGTGGTTGAAAAACTAGTTTTAATGACTCCAATGTCTACAACATAAGTGTACGTAAACTTCCGACTTCAACTGTACAGTTGTTAAACTAAGTATAAACTTTTATTAAATAATTTCAAATACTCTATACCTTGGTGCAAAGCCTTATAGTGATAACTACTAGCTAATTTGCAAAGTTACTCTTAAATAGCTATTCTCCCATACTCTGCTAATGAAGTGTTGTTGTTGTCTTCTGATTGGTTCTCGGCCAACAAGAAGCAGGAAGTCAATCATCTTCCTGTCAGTGTTGTTAATTGGAAGTAATTAGGCGAGTAGATTTTATAATGAGATAATAAAAGATGCTAATGATCCACCATCATATTTACTCATAATACTGACAGAGGAGAGGAGAAGAGAAGAGAAGAGAAGAGAAGAGAAGAGAAGAGAGGAGAGGAGAGGAGAGGAGAGGAGAAGAGAAGGGAGGAGAGGAGTAGAGAAGGGAGGGGAGGGGAAGAAGGAGAAGAAGAACGGAGGACAAGGGAGGCCTCACAACAAGCTTACAAAAACTTAAATCACATTGCACATGGACACAATGTGAAGTCTGCCCCCCTCCCCCCTATCTCTGTCCAACTTTTCCCTATCACTCTCTATCTCTCTCTCTCTTTCTCTCTCTCTCCACCTTGCCTCCTGCCTCTCCATTGTCCAGGCCTCTCTCCCCCCCACCCCCACAGTGCGTTTCTCCAGCTCAGCGCTTCTTCTTGCCACTCCATTGTTCAGGCCATGCAGCACAACAGCCTTGATACTGACAAGGTTGACATCAGAGGTGAGACCTGACACGGGGTGAGTTAGAGCTGCCAGCTGCTAGCAATCAAGTCTATTTTGAAGTCAGGGACGCAGGGACCCCCAGGGCCAAAGCAGCAACCAGCCCAACCCCTACAGCCCCCACACTACCCTTTCCCTACAAGTCCCACCGTAGCCCCCACCATCCTACCCCCCACCCCCCCCCACCCCCCTGGCCCACACTATAACCTCCACCACTATCATGGCCCTCACCACCCCTATGGCCCGCATTGTAGTTTCCACACTGGCTGCCACCAAAGCCGCCACTCTCTGGCCCTCACTCTACCCCGGCCCCCACTTCATGTAGCCCCCACTTACCCTGTGCCCCACTCTGGCTGGCCCACAAGCCCAGAGCCCCCCACCCCATGAGATACTCTACCCTACTCCTACTACCCTGCACAGCTGTATTGGTTCCAGATGTGCAGCCCAGACCAGTCCAGCAATAACAGCAGTGAAGGGCATTTACCTAGGAGCACCCCGAAAATGATTACAGACTAACTGGTAGCGAAGAGTAGAAAGAAATCCCTGCAAGCATCAATGCTTTACCCTAGCCAATACTCTACCCTACCTCTACTACCCTGCACATCAATTCTCTGAGAGAAAGAATGGGGCTGAACCATAGGAGAGGCAATTTCAAAATACTATTGAATTCAACATAGAATGAATAGGATTGCCTCAAACAAATGTCATATTCTCATATTTTATAGCCATCTTGTCCTTGATAGAGCAGCAGCGATATTTTCATCCTATTTCACCCAGTAAATTAAAGAAAAAATAACCAAAATTTGTAATGCCCTTGTAACATTTATTTAACTCGGCAAGTCAGTGCCTTGTTCAGAACGACAGATTCATATTTTTTTTACCTTGTTTGCTCAGGGATTCGATCCAACCTTTCGGTTACTGGCCCAACGCTCTAACCACTAGAGGCTACCTGCTGCCTCAACGTAAGTTATCCTATTTGTTTTGACATGTTGGTTGGGGGTGTGTTTGTCTTCAATGTGTAGGCTACTAAAGACTGAAACCTGAATGACAACCCTGAATGACAACATCTTTTGACAGGAAGTAAAAGTCAGTTGATATCATATTTTGGAACAGTACTACTGTTGTTTTGTTTATTTACAGACAAATTGTAGTAATATTTATGAAAAGAAGGCCTTTTCACTATTTAAGAGATCAGCTACTAACCCAACGTTTACCTCGACCATAGAAGGCCAACATTGTCTTCAGAAAGTATTCATACCTCTTGACTTATTCCACATTTGGTTGTGTTACAGCCTGAATTCTAAATAGATTAACCTTCACAGGCAGCTCACCCGGGCGGTTGAGCTGCCTGTTTAATTTAATTTTAAATGAAATCAAACATATGAATTTTGTTTGGCATATTTTATCGTCTCAACCAATGCCATTTAGTAAAATTATTTATCATATCATTCATTATCGGACTCCTGCATTTTTGTTTAACACACATTCAAATATGGTTGAAAACCAGGAAGTGAAGCAAAACCGAACCTCATTAATCACACATTTTCAGACCTAATTGTGTATAAAATGGGAAATTACAAGCCTGTAAAATGTTGTTGATCTCTAAAACATCCTTTTGGAATTATGAAATTATTCAAATGTTGTTTTATAATTTTAAGAACTCTTGAAAAATATTCTCTACTAGGCAGTTGAGTTGCCCATTAAAGGAATGCAATTTTGTCAAAGCTAGCTATTATGGACAATGGGAAAATATGTTACAGGATTTTATTGTCTGTGCAAATAGACAAATATTTTCATTTTCATATCAGTATTTACCGTCTGCCTGTTATCTTCAATATGTTTCACAAAATTATTCATGTCATTTTCCAGGTATTATGAGCATATTAACAGTAAACACATTAATTTACATATATTTCAATATTCTTCTTTTTTCTCCCCAATTACGATCTCATCACTGCAACTCATCACTGCAAGACGAAGGTCAGGTCATGTGTCCTCCGGTTTGACCTGCCAAACGGAACTTCTTAACACATGCCCGCTTAACCCGGAAGTCAGCCGCACCAATGTGTCGGAGGAAACACCATTCAACTGACGACTGAGATCAGCCTGCAAGCACCCGGCCGCCCACCACAAGGAGTCGCTAGAGTGTGATGAGCCAAGTAAAGCTCCCCCGGCCAAACCCTCCCCTAACCTGGGCGACGCTTGGCCAATTGTGCACCGCCCTATGGGACTCCCGGTCACGGCCAATTGTGGTTCAGCCTGGGATCAAACCCGGGTCTGTAGTGACATCTCTAGCACTGCGATGCAGAGCCTTAGACGGCTGCGCCACTCGGGAGGCTGAATATACATACTTTGACAAAAATGTATTATATTTTATTCCTATTTGATATCCGTCCTCATTTAACTAGGTCTGTCTTCTATTAAGTAACTGAAGCAGACAATGTTAATTAATATATATATTTTTTTTTAATGATTCATAAAGTCTATGCAAATTCCAATACAAAATTAGTTTACCGTAATTGGGCAACTTAACCAGCTGGTTGAGTTGTTTGCAATGAGTTAGCTATCAAATATTAAGTCATTCAAATAAAACATATTCATGTATGGCCTATATTAAGGCTAAATACACATATCTTTCTGGGATTTTTGTTCTGATATTTATTTCTTGCTGTGCCAGTTAAAGGGTTAAATATGTTTGTTCTCACCCATCTACACAATACCCCATAATTACAAAGTGAAAACATGTTTTTAGACATTTTGGCAAATGTATTGAAAATAAAATAGAGAAATATCAAATTTACATACAGTAAGCATTCACACCCGAGTCAATACATGTTATAATCAACTTTGGCAGTGATTACAGCTGTGAAGTCTTTCTGGGTAAGTCTTTAAGAGCTTTGCACACCTGGATTGTACAATATTTGGACATTATTCTTTTAAAGATTCTTCAAGCTCTGTCAAGTCGGTTGTTGATCATTGCTAGACAGTCATTTTCAAGTCTTGCCATAGATTTTCAAGACGATTTAAGTCAAAACTGCAACTAGGCCACTCAGGAACATTCAATGTCGTCTTGGTAAGAATCTCCAGTGTATATTTGGCCTTGTGTTTTAGGTTATTGTCCTGCTGAAAGCAGTGCTTGACTTGGACGGAAATAGGTGCCGGTACTCAATTTGGGTGCCGGAACTGTTAATATTTAGGTGCAGGAGCTCCACAATACTTTTGCGCTTATAACAGGAGCTCAAGCAGTAGAACATTTGATTTGCCTGTACTCAGCTCCAGTGAGCTCCTGCCTAAGTCAAGCACTGGCTGAAAGGGGAATATGTCTCCCAGTGTCTGTTGGAAAGCAGACTGAACCAGGTTTCCTCTTGGATTTTGCCTGTGCTTAGCTCTATGCCATGTCTTTTTATCAAAAAGAAAACTTCCTAGTCCTTGCTGATGACAAGCATACCCATAACATGATGCAGCCACCACCATGCTTGAAAATATGAAGAGTGGTACTCAGTGATGTGTTGTGTTGGATTTGCCTCAAACATAACACTTTGTATTCAGGACATAAAGTTATTTTCTTTGCCACATTTTTTGCAGTTTTAAGTTAGCGCCTTATCGCAAACAGGATGCATATTTTAGAATATTTGTATTCTGTACAGGCTTCCTTCTTTTCACTCTGGTATTTAGGTTAGTATTGTGGAGTAACTAGAATGTTGTTGATCCATCCTTATTTCTCTCTTATCACAGCCATTAAACTCTATAACTGTTTTAAAATCACCATTGGCCTCATGGTAAAATCCCTGAGCGGTTTCCTTCCTACCTCCCTGGTCTCTGTGATTGAATCTGTGTTTTAAATTCACTGCTCGACTGAGGGACCTTACATATAATTAATTGTAAGTATGGGGTACAAAGATGAGATAGTCATTCAAAAAACATGTTAAACACTTTTATTGCACACCGAGTGAGTCCATGCAACGTATTATGTGACTTGTTAAGCACATTATTACTACAATGGAGTTGAAAACTTATTGACTCAAGACATTTCAGCTTTATATTTAGATTAATTTGTAAAAATGTCTAAAAACATAACTCCACTTTTACATTATGGGGTATTGTGTGTAGGCTAGTGACACAAAATCTTAATTTAATCCATTTTAAATCCAGGCTGTAACACAAACATTTTGGGAAAAAGTCAAGGGGTGTGAATAGTTTCTGAAGGCACCGTAAGTACATTCAGACCATTCCCTAGCATTGGAGCCTGTAGAGGTACAGTATAAGCCTCGGAGAGTAGTACTGCCATCTGTTGGTGAATACGTATAACTACATGCACTGGGAGTAGAGAGGAGGGAAGCAAGCATGGCTGCACTATAATGATGTACAACACACTCACAAACTCACAAACAAACTCAGTATAGTCTCAGCTGCTGGGGCAAGGGGCTCCAAACAATGGGAGAGGGAGAGGAAGGGAGGAGGAAGAGGGGGAGGATGAGGTCGTGTTCATTACGGCATGCAACAGAAAACCTTTTAAAACGTTTGGCAATGGAAATTAGTGTTTCTTATTGATTAAGTCCAAGTAGTCTCTCCTGTTTTCTTCCATTTGGAGTCTAATAAATAGGAACCTGGAGTCTTTGTCTGTTTGTAGTATTTCTCATGCTGTAGGCTATACAGCACACACACCGTGAGAGAGGTGGGTAAAACCACAGCCATCTGGCTTGACTCATATCCCAATTACAGCTGAGGAGTGTGTGGCCTTCTGCAGTCCTGCGGTATGTGACAGGGACCAGGCCTGACCTCATACAACCCCTAACCCTTGACCTCTGACATCATCACAGGCCCAATCCTGAGGTCACAGAGAGGAGTCTAATGAATGACAGACATAAAAGATTGTCCCAGAGCAGCTGACAGACCACAGGGTGGCCACACATCTCTGGCTTCTCTATTAGTATGCTATGGATTATTTCAAAGGAATTCTAACTACTGATCAGTTGGACATCAACTGTCGAACATCAACTGTGCCAAATAATGTTTGAAGAATACTGCCACATGTAATGCCCCTAGCAAAGATACATGTACATGTAAACTGTAATTGGAGTTTTTAGCAACTTATTCAAGTGAGTTGTAGGCTAGTACATAGTCTAAGGCGCACATGCTGGAGGTGAATGCTGGCCATCTATTCAATTGGACTTTTATTAAATGTTATTGTCTCTCAAGAGAAACTGAAATGACATTTAAATGTTTAAACTAGGAGCATTCTAAACCGCAGTGTTGGGTGCTCTCCGGGGGCTTTATTTCTCAACGCCCATTTCTGACTCATTTCTGGCGTAAATGGAGATTCTAGGATTTGCGTGAGCAACAAATTATTAGGATTTACATATGTTTTCATTGATAAATCAGAGCCATACTACAATTTAAAAGTAAATGTTGCCTACAGCCCACACTTCTATACAAAAGACAAATTGTTGTGCAGCATTTTGTTTATCAATACATGATTGTGTTTCTATTTACTGCCTTGGTATAGGCTTTGAGATTGAATAGGCTATGACGTCACGTTCCTATCGCACAGAAATAAGTCTACTGTAGCCTACCCATACTCTCAAATATTTTAAATAGGCTACTGGTCTATTTACTTTCGAGCATGGTTGGCTATTGAATGAACGATGGATATAATTGGTAACCTAATATTTGTTGTGTAGCGGGAATAAACCAGTCATGTCAGAAAAGGAGAGACATGCGCTGCAATATGATTAAAATGTAGGCCTGTATAATACAAGTCAAATAAATAACGGCCTGCTGCTATGCGATCTCCTTACCAAACGCAAATGCATCTGTTTTATCATTAGGCCTAGGCCTAACTATACATGCTTACAATACAGTTGATCAACCACTAGAAGTTGTGCATTTGCATTGTCTGATATTTGCTTGGAGATACATATACTTTCCCGTCAATTTCGAAATGGATAAATACCTACCTTTGCAGGAAAAATGGCGCACTCAAGGTTTAGTCTTTTTTTGTGCGCACGCACCTTAGATAAATGAGGCCCATGCTCCTTCACACTCCCTGACACTGATGGAATATGTTAGCATTGAAATGCAAAGAAAGAACACTTCATATCTTTTCCATAATGGCTTCTGTGACAGCATAGGCAACGTAATTGGGGGGGGGGGGGTTCTAGGATGACACGTGGAATTGTTTCAATATGGTGGTAGGATGGATCATTTAGCTATTTGATTTATAATTTTAGGAACCCTTTAGATATCATTTTTGTCCTTCATAAAATATAGAATTTGGTCTTTACTACTTTAGCCCAGAGAAACACATTGAATAACACATTCATAAATTGCAAAAAAAAAGGCAATCATAAAATGAAAATCACAAGAAACAAGGTTTTGAAGTGTTTCTCCTATATCTAGGAGATATAAGAATGCTCAGGAAAAATATATACAGTTGAAGTCGGAAGTTTACATACTCTAAGGTTGGAGTCACTAAAACTCGTTTTTCAACCACTCCACAAATGTCTTGTTAACAAACTATAGTTTTGGCAAGTAGGTTAGGACATCTACTTTGTGCATAACACAAGCTCTTAAAGACTTACCCAGAAAGACTTCACAGCTGTAATTTTTCCAACAGTATTTTCAGAGAGATTACTTAACTTATAATTCACTGTATCACAATTCCAGTGGGTCAGAAGTTTACATACACTAAGTTGACTGTGCATTTAAACAACTTGTACAATTCCAGAAAATTATGTCATGGCTTTAGAAACTTCTGATAGGCTAATTGACATAATTTGAGTCAATTGTAGGTGTACCTGTGGATGTATTTCAAGGCCTACCTTCATACTCAGTGCCTCTTTGCTTGACATCATGGGAAAATAAAAAGAAATCAGCCAAGACCTCAGAAAAAATTTTGTAGACCTCCACAAGTCTGGTTCATCCTTGAGAGCAATTTCCAAATGCCTGAAGGTACCACGTTCACAATAGTACGCAAGTATAAACACCATGGGACCACGCATCTGTCATACCGCTCAGGAAAGAGACGCGTTCTGTCTCCTAGAGATGAACGTACTTTGGTGCGAAAAGTGCAAATCAATCCCAGAACAACAGCAAAGGACCTTGTGAAGATGCTGGAGGAAATGGGTACAAAAGTATCTAGATCCACAGTAAAACGAGTCCTATATCGACATAACCTGAAAGGCCGCTCAGCAAGGAAGAAGCCACTGCTCCAAAACCGCTATAAAAAAAAGCCAGACTACGGTTTGCAACTGCACATGGGGACAAAGATTGTACGTTTTGGAGAAATGTCCTCTGGTCAGATGAAACAAAAATAGAACTGTTTGGCCATACTGACCATCGTTATGTTTGGAAGAAAAAGGGGGAGGCTTGCAAGCCAAAGAACACCATCCCAACGTGAAGCATGGAGGTGGCAGCATCATGTTGTGGGGGTGCTTTGCTGCAGGAGGGACTGGCGCACTTCACAAAATAGATGGCATCATGAGAAGGAAAATGATGTGGATATATTAAAGCAACATCTCAAGACATCAGTCAGGAACTTAAAGCTTGGTCGCAAATGGGTCTTCCAAATGGACAATGACCCCAAACATACTTCCAAAGTTGTGGCAAAATGGCTTAAGAACAACAAAGTCAAGGTATTGGAGTGGCCATCACAAAGCCCGGACCTCAACCCTGTAGAAAATTTGTAGGCAGAACTGAAAAAGCGTGTGCGAGCAAGGAGGCCTACAAACCTGACTCAGTTACACCAGCTCTGTCAGGAGGAATGGGACAAAATTCACCCAACTTATTGTGGGAAGCTTGTGGAAGGCTACCCGAAATGTTTGACCCAAGTTAAACAATTTAAAGGCAATGCTACCAAATACTAATTGATTGTATGTAAACTTCTGACCCACTGGGAATCTGATGAAAGAAATAAAAGCTGAAATAAATCATTCTCTCTACTATTATTCTGACATTTCACATTTTTTTAATAAAGTGGTGATCCTAACTGACCTAAAACAGGGAATTTTTACTTGGATTAAATGTCAGTAATTGTGAAAAACGGAGTTTAAATGTATTTGGCTAAGGTGTATGTAAACTTCCGACTTCAACTGTATATATATTTTTTTACACATATTTAACCCCTTTTTTGGGTAGAAAACTACTTTCATACTTCCATTATAATTTGTTTTACCTGTACTGGTTATCTTTAGATGAGTCCCATGTGTGGGGGTCATAGAGCAAAACGGAGAACACCATCATTTTCGTGAGAATCTCCCATTTGCACGGTGGGGTCACACTGTTCGGACGCTACACACGTTTATTTTGAGGAGACTGATTTTCGGGATGTCTCATGGTCTGACATCGGCGGATGCGGTGGTTTGAGATGCACCCAATGCAAAAAAAATAGATATCTCTAGCTTGAACTGATGGATGTTGATGGGGATTTTTGTATTATGCTATTTAGATTTATTGACACACTGGTGTGCCAATCAACTCTAGGGGGGTTATCAGTAGTTAGTAGACACACTGAATACAACATCTACTGTCCTGGAGTATGTATAGTCTGGACAGGTATATAGCCAAGGTTGGTGATTTACTGCCACCTACAGTTATGGAATGTTTGGTCAGGAGTATAATTCGTTTGCTGACACCTTCTGCTGACCTGGATGGAATTATTTGATCCTTCCTTAACCCATAGTAAGTCCCACACAGTTGACGTTGAACAAAGTCCTCATGACGCTGCCCTTTTTAAAACAGGCTTTGCGTCAAGTGTGTCCTCTATCCATCTTTATGTATGTCAGCCATCAGACACTTCCTGCCCTGTTCACACCTGCTGTATGAGAGAGTCGTGACTGATGGAAGACTCTGACCCTTGACCTGTATGGAGAGGTCACCTCAAACCGTTTCTAATAACTTAATAACTTCCACCATAATGAGAGGGGGGGATAGGAAGAGACAGACAGAGAGAGAGAGAGAGAGAGGGAGAGTCTTTGCACCATGTGGGCCATCATAATGAGAGAGAAAGGGAGAGAAAGAGAGAGAGAGTCTTCAGAGAGTGTTGTGGACCCAACAGTGTGGGAGGAGGTGACCTAGCTGTCACAGAAAGGTATCCTTATTAAGTGACAGGGATGATGACAGCTCTCCAGTGGTTTGTGAGAAGAAGCTCTCTCTCTCAAAGTGTCTTCAGTCTACAGTAGTGTGTGCAGTGTACCCCTCTCTCTCAGATATTGTTTTAGGTAGATTGTTGGCTACAATAGACTTCAGCTCCCAGCGGTTCCTCTTGCATGCCACAAGCAACGTAGGCTGGAGGAAGACTTCCAAGGACCAGCGTCAAAACTCTGCTGCCGCACATTCTAAAGGTCAGTTTTAAAACTCTTCCATTGACTGCATGTTTGTTTGACCGACTGGGTTTGAATTTGGGTCATCTGCGAGCCACAAGACCACTGTGTTAGCCTGCTGAGATAAAGCCTACACGCATTAGCTTGGGGAGCCAACACAAGTCATCAGGACTCAGGCAAGGTACATGTGCTTTGCTCATGCTTGTCTCCCTGTTTCTCCAGTGTGGGGACCTGACCAGACCAGACCCAGATTCAGGGATGTGTGGTGCAGTGTGGTGTCTCCTGCTGCTCTGTCCTGGTACTGATGAGATGGTGGAGGACAAAGCCTTAGCCAGCCAGTCAAGATAACACTTTAGGTTACTCTCAATGCTTATCTACCGGTAGTTAGTTATCTTTGTTGAGCCATGAAGTTGAAATGACTGAATAATACATTCTTCAAGGTTTATCCAGTCAGTCCAGGGTGTAAATTGAAATTCCAATATTGAAATATCCTCATTTTAAAAGTATTCTGTTTTAAAATCTACAAAATGGACTCTATTCAAGTAGTTATTAACATGCAAATCATAAGGAGAATAAATTGTTGCCCCTCATCGTTCCTTGTCTCTCCAAGGTGCCATTCATATGAGCTGGAGAGAGGACAGAATGGCATCTACAGCTTCAAAGGGCATTCAGACGGAACGTTCATCAATGACTGCACCCACTCCCTGGATGAGATCAAGGCTAAAGAATGTATACAGTGGCTGGCCAGCACCAAACGAGAGAGGTAATGGCACTGACATTTTGTCTAGTAGCACACCACAGATAGACATTCCAGTCAGGATCAGGGTATTGTAAAGCAGGCAGGCCATTGATGATGTGACTGACCTTATACACTTTCACACCACTGAGACAAGCAGAACCGAGCCAAACTGTACTGCACTGATCTGTCTACGCATCCACCATAGTTGTTGGAGCATTCTAGACGTGTTCTAGGACCATGTGAAAATATCTTATGTCTGAGCCAGCCCAATATGTTTCAGTTAGGGAGTCAGCGCAAATGTGTGGAAAGGAGGTAACACTTCAATTTAAGGGGTCCTTATTACATAAGTAATTACACTGTAACGAGTATTGTAACTAATTGTAAAAAATCATAGTTACACTGTAATAACATGTTGTCACTGCAGTCTGTAATTACAGGGGTGTAACAACGAATCCGTGTTACCATGCCTGTAACAAATGTTAAAGCTTCCATTAGCATCCCCTTGCACCATGTTTCAGCCTGCACAAACCATGTGATAAGTGTTAGCCAATTGAAAACCCACCACCTCAATGACACAACTCTTGCAATAAATGGCCCTGGAGTCTGATGCCCAGGCCCACTGGCAAAAATGGGTTCACAAATGGTTTGCATTAAAAATACTTTAAATTGTTAAATCATTTAATGGTGTATTTAACAATGGGTCAATTACTTTAACCATCAATTACATTTTTTAGACACACTAATTCAAAATGATGATGAAAATCATTTGTGCTTCCCAAATTATAAGCCTATTAACTAAGCTTGATTGAATAATGATTTATAAATGCACTTAAAATGGTCATAAGACAAACCCATCATAAGACAAATGGTCATAAGACATGTAACCTTGCAAGGGTTTCATTGTTGAGGAATATTCTCACTTTGGATGGGATGTATTTGTGCAATTATTTATCTATCCCAGGAATTAAGGCATCATCTCAAGGTTTACATACAGATTTGCTGCTCGTTCCCGACTGTAGGCTATTCATTATTATTTGGCTACAATCCACAATAATCTATTGATCCTCTGCAGCTAAATTATAGGCCTTCTCGTGGTCTAGGAGGCTATAATGAATTATTTAATTTCTTTATAAACAAACAGCAGTAATTTTGGCTAATTTATTTCAATGTATCAGGTGTGCTCCAGCTCCTCCAAAACCCTTCGCGCGGCTATGATACTCCAAAGAACTAAATGATGAAGTCCAACGCTGGAGAGATGAGTTGCAGGCTCATGTCTATCAGAGCAGAGAGGGAGAGAGATCATAGAAAGTTAATCTCATTGAAGTTATGTGAGCGATACAGACGCGCTTCTCACACAGCCACCGCCACCCCTTGGTCTCACACATACAGTCGGTTACAATGTTGCGCAAACCATAAACCCGGGCCGGCCCCACCCAAATCAACACTTAGAATATAGGCCCGGGCTGAAAATCAACTTTTTCACATTACGTTTTTTTGTGGGGAGAGGAGAATTAAGGAAGAAGCAACTCGAATGAACTTTGATCGTTTTTATTAGAATTTTTACTTTGCAAAATAATTTTTCATGCCATGAAAGTTACCGGATGCGGCCATATAGGTTCCGGAACAAAGTAGTCCAAAACGGAGAGGTGCCGGATCTTGTTCCTGCAGGATCTGGCTCAAATTAACCACTGCGTTATGGGTTTATCCTCTCACTTGGATGGTAAGGAGGTTTAGGTTGTCATAATGGGTAATGTACACATTAATTAAATGTTATTTTATTATTATAATCTGGTATGACCCCCATGCACTCTAAAAAAAACTAGGGGTTCAACAAGGGTTATTCTAAGATCCTCAAAGTTCTTAGAAGAACCTTAGGGTTCTTGGCACTGAAAATGGCCCCCAATAGGTTATTCCAAGAACCCCATAGGAGGTGGGGTTCATAGAGGAACCTGCTTAGTTGGTGGGGGTTCTTGCAGGAACCTAGCTGCCCAACTGAAACATTTGGATTTGAAAGGACAGCAGGTGCAGGCACTTAGCTGAAAAATGTAAAGATCTCCTCAATTTAAGGTAAAGTTTGTCCCTTGTATGATCAAAATAGATATTGTTTTATGATGATACCATCTATCTTTTCATATTTGTGCAAATCTTTCTAAAACAGAAAATTGATACAATTCAATGGATATCAATCAACAAAGAGGTAAGAATTTGTAGGCTATAAGAATATGTTGAAGGCTAGCTGTATTGCGTGCAGATGATAGAACTGCTCACTTTTGTGTCTGTAGGTATACAGACAAGGAGGCATACAAAGGTATGTCAATTGGTATTGGGGATACCTAGTCAGTTGTACAAGGTGTGTATGAAAACCATTATCAAAACCATGGTATGAATTCTCTTGTGTGAATGTTTTGTTAATCATCTGTAATTACTGTTTTTGGGATTCACAGACTTCTCCCTTCCTACACCTGGTGATCAGGAAACCCGTTCGATCACCATGCACTGCAAAATCATTTTGGCATGGATACGGAGAACATCAACACATTAACATCAACACGCCAGAGGATATACCCATTGGACTTGGGGCTGCTTTACACTAAAATCGTAATAAACACTGAGAACTAAAATAGTGTGTTATTGTTGTTATGCGTAAAAAATAATAGGGGAGGGGGGGTAGCTCAAATATTTACCACAAAAGTTTCTTCGAGGATCCATTAAAAGGGGTTCTTTAAAGAACCCTTTTAAAGGGTTCTTTGATGAACTTATTGGGCTTCCCTCACAGTTTCAATTTGAAGAACCCCTAAAGGATACTCCAGGAACCTTTTCTTTTTAGAGTGTATGGTAGACCCAAGTCAGTGAGGTTGACCTATATCTGCTCTTTTCTGTACACTCAATTTAACCCAGGTGGTACACTTTTGGTACTAGCAACAATACTGAATGGAGATTTTGAAGAGTCCACATTCTCGGGTAGGTAATTAGAGCCTTTTGAGCCTTCAACCTTTGTAATCTTGGACACCCAGTGCATCTGTCCACAACAGATTACTACCTTGTGACAGTTATTCGTTGAGAAGAAAATAAACACTAAATTGGTGATTTTTTTTGTAACACACATGGTAACACAAATTTGTTGTTACACCTCTGTAATTACAGACTGCAATTACTACCAGGCACATGTTGTTATTACAGTGAAACTATGAAATTATGGAACTACAATGAACTATTATACTTGTTACAGTGTAATTACACATGTAATTACACTGTAATAATGACCCTTTAAAATGAAGTGTTACCGGGAAGGGTAAGACAAAGGTGAGGCTTCTACAGCCGTAGGAAAACTGTTAAATGTGTGTTGTATCGGTATCTACCGGTGTACAGAGGCGACAGATTCAACTTGAACAACCTGAGTTTTCCCAACACAGGAGGTACCAAAGTAATTTAATCATATTAAACCATGTCATGGTCAACACCAATGTTTTCACATTTTTACCCTGCTTTGAATTAGAATAAAAGTCTTGCTCCGATTTGAAAATACCAGTGTGAACAGAACAATGTTCATTCCAGGGTTAAAATTAATTTTGTTACAATATATATGAACATTTGTGACCTTAGAATTACAAGGATCTATATGCAAAAATATGATTCTGAGATAATTGATAATACAGTTGAATGTTGTAAGCTATTTTTATTGGTAGAGAACATTGTACAGAACAAGGCCATGTCAATAACTCAATTTGTACACAAATGCAGATATAACCTTTCAAGCTCTTGATTTGTGTGAATATTAAATGTTTTATTTAACCTTTGTTTAACCAGGGAAACCCAGTGAAAGGAGGGTCTCATTTCCAATGGTGCCCTGTGAACAACTATTCATCATATCAATACAATACTACAAAATAAATTACAGTTAACTTCAAAAGGGAGCAATAGATATAAATTATATCAGTCAAAATCAGTCCTCTATATCAGTCCTCATTTATCAGGTTCTTCTGATAAATGAGCTTTTGAGAGCAGTCAATTAAGTTTAAAATTACCTGTAGGTCATTCCAGGAGCTACTGTAGAGGCAAAGTAACTAAATGCAGTCTTCCCCAACTCAGAGGAGATCCGCAGAACCTCTAAACCCGCCAGTCTTGAGTTCCAAGACACTTTTATGAGAACAGTCTGCCCTCAAATGCTAGCCACCTGACGTTAGCTATCAAATCAGAGTTGAACAAGCTAGCTAATGTGAGTTAGCAGTCATTTTAGCTGGCCAGGTCGTGTTGAAAGCTAGCTATCTAGCTAGCTACATCATATCAAACATATCATCTGGTTTGCTTTGTTAGCTAGCTAATAGCTAATGCCATGGCAAGCAAGGTAGGAATTAAGCTAGCTAGCCTGTTATGCTAACAATGCCGCTAACCGTTTAGCTAGCTAGCTAATGTCATAAGAACAGTCAGCCCTCAAATGCTAGCCACCTGACGTAAGCTAGCAAATCAGAGTTGAACAAGCTAGCTAGCTAATGTGAGTTGGCAGTCATTTTAGCTGGCCAGGTCGTGTTGAAAGCTAGCTATCTAGCTAGTTACATCATATCAAACATATCATCTGGTTTGCTTGGTTAGCTAGCTAATAGCCAATGCCATGGCAAGCAAGGTAGGAATTTAGGTAGGAATTAAGCTAGCTAGCCTGTTATGCTAACCGTTTAGCTAGCTAGCTAATGTCAGTAAGCTAAATAATGTACATAGCTATGAGTCTGGCTGGCACTGGCAGGAGTATGGGGTAACGTTGGTTGCATTAAATTCTTCAACATCTTGCTAGCTAGCTAGTTTACAACATTAGCGAAGCCAGCTGCAGTCACATATTGGCTACCTAGCAACATGACATCGTTTATAATTTATGGATACAGTGGAAATGCAATTTGAGCTAGCCCACCAAGGCCAGTGCAACCTGGGTTGACTTCAAAATGAAAACGGGGCTTAAGAGTTCCAAACCTCTTTGCCAATAACAGCTAGTTTTCATTTTTCCCCTTCCCACTTAGACCACTCCCAGAGAGTTCTAGCAAAATTCTTGCTTGAGAAATTGCTCTTTGCTAAGAAGCTATTTTGTTTCTTTTTGACCATTTTAACTGAAAACAATCACAGTAAGGTTTTTAATTGTTACTCATAAATGATTTGATATTGAGATAAAAATGACTGCATTGGACCTTTAAAGGACAGCTTTATCATCAATCCAAATACTGAAATACTTACAATGGGTATGTTTGTTGACTTCTGTTTGTCAAAATTGTTAGAAAATATCAACTTTTATGTTGTTGTTAGAATTTTTGGTTATTACATTGTTATTGAAACAGATGTTTACATTTCGACCTGCAGATGTGAGGACTTTCCCCTCCTTAACCTAGAGGTAGGTGAAAGGACCCAGACACTAGAAGTACCACAAGGACATTTCCTAGCTCCTTATTACCATATAGAGCAACATAAAACAGGACTTTCTACCACCAAAAAAGAAAAGGCGTCCTGTCATTGGTTTATGTTGTGGTAAATTACATAGAAACCTGGACGTTATTTCTGAACTGTATTACAGGCTATGTCATGTATGGTAACAGGCTGTTCTGATTTTCTACAACACAATGTCCAGGTGATAACATACAAATTGAGTTTGCTGTGCAACAGAATGTCAACCCTCAGGTCTAAACAGCTTACAATGTATTTTCAGTAAAAGTGGCCATTTTGGTTTTCAAATAGGACCGTAAAAATCCACATCAACCAAATTCGAAGGACAGTTCGGTCAGCGATAGCACACTATACAATGTCAGTCGGTAGAGCATGGCGCTTGCAATGCCAAGGGTTGTGGGTTTGATTCCCGCTGGGGCCACCCATATATAAAAATGTATGCATAACTGTAAGTTGCTTTGGATAAATGGCATATACTATTATTATTTTAAGGGTTTTTATTGGATGATAATACGGGATGACAAATAAAACGTGTACTGCATTATGACATTTTTACATTTACTGTGAGGTATTTAACTTTGAGCATGAAAGTGTGAACTGAAAATCTGCATTTATGGAAAAAGCTGTATCATTTCAACAGACTGATACACTCTGTATTAGAGGTTGTACATTATGTTTGACATTTTAATAATTTGGATGGTGCTTATATTTGTCCTATTTCATACATGTACAAGTGTGTATTATATTATTTTTGCATATCCCAACTCCCCCTGAGAGTGGGGTTGTGGTCAGCCATTATCAACATTGACCCTGGAATAATTAGGATTAAGTGCCTTGCTCAAGGGCACATCAACAGATTTTCACCTTGGGGATTCGAACTAGCAACTATTCGGTTCCCGGGAAGGCGCCACGCGCTGCCCTTGTTAGTGCATAGTCATGCTTGAGACACAGGGCTGTGACAGTGATTTCGCAATTAATCTTTCCTCAATTACTCTATCGTCTCTCTTCGGCTTTTACTCAGAGGCCGACAGGTAGCCTAGCGGATACAGTGCTGGGCCAATAACAGATAGGTCGGTAGTTCAAATCTCTGAACTGACATGGGGGAAAATCTGTCATTGTCCACTTGAGCATGCCACCTAACCCTAGATGCTCCAGGGTCGCCATTAACAATGTCAGGAAAGTTGTGATGCACACTTGTAAAAACAAGCTGGATTTAAACCATATCGCCAATGACCCGTGTTAAAATGTCAAGTTAATATCTGGCATTTACTGTGAACGCAGGAACACGCCTGGAACTGTTCAGTGCTACAGCCCCAAATTTATTTTATTAAACTGTGTTGGAGGAGAGAAGGGGAGGAACATTAGACTTTCTCCTCCAATACGGTTGAGAAGGAGATGAGGGGCAAGGAGATCATGGGCGCAAGGGATCATGGAAAGAATAATTGAGATAGAGCCTAATACATCATCTGAAATGAGACCCACTGAGAGGGACTGTTGGTAGACTAGCCAATGATGCCAGCCTACTAGTTTCAGTACACTTACATCACCTAACCAGTAGTGGGCACCCTTGCTCTTCAGATGACACACCAGCCACCAACAACAGAACCACAGCTTCCCACCACAGACATGTATGTTGACTTGGGAATGTAGCCTAGAAACGCTATGCGTGGGAGTGAGTAACAGCATATGTTTAGCAATCACAGTAAATAAACTGCAAACATCAACAGTGTCTTCCCACCACAGTAATTATTGCAGACTATCATCCATGTTACTCATATGTGCTGGCTGTATCATGTGATAGATATCTAGAGAATGAATGACTACCGGTAATAGAATTGCATTATCCACTGATGGAAGGAGGGCGAGATGGAAGGAGGGAGCAGGTGGGAGGGAGGGGATGTAGATGCAGGAGGGAGGGAGGGGTACAGCGCAGTCTGTGTCCGCCTCTCATTGGAGGGAGAGGCTGCTGGCCACTACTGAAATGGAGAGAGCCCGGTCCCTACTGAAATGGAGAGAGCCCCCTCCTGGCTACCCCCCTTCTCTACCCGGGTTCCCCTGCACAGCTCCCTGGAGAGAGACAGAGGATGCAGGGAGGACCAGGAGAGAGAGAGAGAGAAAGCGAGGGAGACAGAGAGCGGGAGAGAGAAAGAGAGGTAGCGAGAGAGAGGAGAGAGAGGGGGGAGGGAGAGAGGAGGCAGTAGGACTAGGGGAGGATAGAGGAGGCAGGGAGAGACAGAAAAGAGAGAGAGGGGTAGATGAGAAGGCAAGGAGAGACAGAAGAGAGAGAGGGGTAGAAGAGAAGGCAGGGAGAGAAAAAAGAGAGAGGGGTAGATGAGAAGGCAGAGAGAGACAGAAGAGAGAGAAGGCAGAGAGGAACAGGAGTTGCTAGAAAATGCTGAGAGAAGTCACACATGCTGTTCTCACTGCTGATTTTGGCTTTCACCACCTGGGTGTATTGAAAAAGGCTAATTCCATATTGATTAAATTCAGTGTTAAATGTCTGTGTTAAATGGTTAATAGCTAGCACAATACACCTGTCATATATCATACACATGCTATTCCTGTGTGATACACAAATTGAAAGATCTTAACAAAGCTATACCAATAAACAATAATGGTTGATTATTATAGACGTAAATTGTTAACCAGAATAATGGCCCCCAATTCGTGTCATAAAGAGAGGAATCACATGCTAAGTACTGCAGCTACATGACCAAATACACCCCAGTGAGAGGGGAGGGGTGTGGAGAGAGAGAGATAAAGGGGCAGTGAGAAAGAGAGAGAATGGGAGAGAGAGTGAGTGGGAAAGTAAGAAACAGAGAAGGAGACAGGAGAGAGAGCGGTAGGTGTGGCTGTCTATGAAGTAGGTCGGACTGTAAGCCTGCCTGCTCACACTAAACACATGACCATTCCGGGGCTCAGCCTATGCCTACAAGCCAACTTCCCCTCACACCAACCCATGGGACAAGGGGACTTTGTTCTGTAGCTCTGGTCCTTCAGGAAGGCTCAGCGTTAGCAAGCTGCACTAATGCCCTGGACCAGCGCTAACTGTACTGTAGCTAGCTAGCAGAGCACTCGCTGAACACCTACCTACCAGCTCACACAGACACCCCATCACACCGCCTCCACAAAATAAAAACATTAAATAACATCACTGTACATGTCTGTACATGTCTGTCCTGAGACGAAAAGAGGTATAGGGCTGGCCGTTATAATGGTTATAAAGCTCTATGAATGTGATATGTGTTTTTGTTTGGCGTGTGTAGTGTGAGCAAGGTGGAGGCAGGGAGGCTAGTAGCTAGCACAGCATATCCCAGTGCCATGGTGATGTCCCAGTGCTCTGGTTGTTGTCTCCCAGCGCAGTCACTGGGCCATGTGTGTGTGTGTAAGTGGGGGGGGGGGGCATACTGGGAGTGGGCTGCTGAGTCAGCCTGCTCTGCTGCATTAATTTATCTGCACTGCAGTGCTCTACTCCACCACTCCCTCCCCCTCCCCTTCCCTCTCTCTCTCCACCTCACTGCACTCACACAGCCATCCCCGGCAGAGCGAGGGAGAGGCGAAGGAAGAGAAGAGACGGTCAATAGAAAAAAGGACTGGCTCCGACACGCATAATTGTCTAGATGAATGGATAAGATAGAGAAAAACATTTTCATATAGAAAAAACCCTGTGAGACCGAACGAGAGAGAGGAGGAGGAGCGGGGGAAGAAGAAGAGAGAGAAACACTGGGAGAGAGCTGAGCAGAGCAGGGGAGACCATGTGACTAGAAGAGAGAACCAGGCAGGGTTGAACATTTTGTGACAGTGAAAAAAAGGGAGAGGGAGGGAGGGGACAAGAAGACGGAGCAATGAGAAGGAGAGAAAGAGGGAGGCAAGGGACAGGGAGAAGGAGAAAGGAGAGGAAGGAAATGTGAATGTGTACAGTGCAATATACACATAAAGAGAGTCAGTACCATACACTGTCTGTGTGGACGTCAGCAATACAACTCTACTACATCAGATTCATACAACTCCATCTCCTCCTAAATGTATTTCCCCTCTTCCTGCTCTTATTTCAGGCGATGACAGAAATTCACACATATGCTGCATCCCAAATGGGAGCCATTTGGTCAATATTGCTGCACTATAAAGGGAATAGGGTGTCATTTGGGACACCTGATCAAAAGTAGTGAGCTATGAAGGGAATAGGGTGTCATTTGGGACACCTGATCAAAAGTAGTGAGCTATAAAGGGAATAGGGTGCCATTTGGGACGCAAACAGGGTCTMAAMGMTYGGGGGGGGGGGGGGGGTGATAGTGATACTGGACCATTGGGCTATCTACTCTCTGGTTCTTTACAATGAACCACAAAGAGAAGCAGCAGTGTTGCTATACAGATGAACTCACCAACATAATGGTCTTTGGTCTGTCTTATGGCTGTGGGGGGATGTCGTTAACATGGGGCTTTAAACAAATTCAATACAGGCCCTACATTTCAAAGGATGGCTTTCAACGGCCGGGAAGGACTGTTAGCTGCTATACCATACCACACTTGGCTCTATTTCCTGGAGTGTGTTGTGATGCACTAATGACATCCACAGTACTGTAGGAAACAAACAAAACGAGCTAATACACACAGAATGGTGAACGAGTGCAGGGCAAGGGATTCTCAGTGCTAGGCTAGTAACAACACATTGTAAATGATGAGTAAGGGTCAGTAAAAAAAAGAACTATAAAAGACTTTCATATTTGAATTTGCATCAAAAGTGTTGCCTGCTGTAACTAAAATGAGTGAAGAATCACAATATTGTATAAGTCTATACTGTAGATACAGTGCCTTTGGAAAGTATTCAGACCCCTTGACTTTTTCCAAATGTTATTCTAAAATGGATTAAATACGTTTAAAAAATGTACAGAAGTATTCAGACACTTTGCTATGAGACTCGAAATTGAGCTCAGGTACATCCTGTTTCCATTGATCATCCTTAAGATGTCTCTACAACTTGATTGGAGTCCACCTGTGGTAAATTCAGTTGATTGGACATGATTTGGAAAGGCACACACCTTTCTACATAAGGTCCCACAGTTGACAGTGCATGTCAGAGCAAAAACCAAGCCATGAGTTTGAAGGAATTGTCCGTAGAGCTCAGAGACAGGATTGTGTCGAGGCACAGATCTGGGGAAGGGTACAAAAAAATGTCTGCAGCATTGAAGGTCCCCAAAAACACAGTGCCCTCCATCATTCTTAAATGGAAGAACTTTGGAACCACCATGACTCTTCCTAGAGCTGGCAGCCTGGCCAAACTGAGCAATCGGGGGAGAAGGACCTTGGTCAGGGAGGTGACCAAGAACCCAATGGTCACTCTGACAGAGCTCTCGCATTCCTCTGTGGAGATGGGAGAACCTTCCAGTAGGACAACCATCTCTGCAGCACTCTGCCAATCAGGCCTTTATGGTAGAGTGGCCAGACGGAAGCAACTCCTCAGTAAAAGGCACATGACAGCCCACTTGGAGTTTGCCAAAAGGCACCTAAAGACTCTCAGACCATGAAAAACAAGATTCTCTGGTCTGATGAAACCAAAATTGAACTATTTTGACTGAATACCAAACGTCACATCTGGAGGAAACCTGGCACCATCCCTACGGTGAAGCATGGTGGTGGCAGCATCATGCTGTGGGGATGTTTTTCAGAGGCAGGGAGACTAGTCAGGATCGAGGCAAAGATGAATGGAGCAAACTACAGAGAGATCCTTGATGAAAACCTGCTCCAGAGTTCTCAGCACCTCAGACTGGGGCAAAGGTTCACCTTCCAACAGTACAACGACCCTAAGCACACAGCCAAGACAACGCAGGAGTGGCTTCGGGACAAGTCTCTGAATGTCCTGGAGTGGCCCAGCCAGAGCCCGGACTTGAACCCAATCAAACATCTCTGGAGAGACCTGAAAATAGCTGTGCAGCAACGCTCCCCATCCAACCTGACAGAGTTTGAGAGGATCTGCAGAGAAAAATGGGAGAAACTCCCCAAATACAGATGTGCCAAGCGTGTAGCGTCATACCCAAGAAGACTTGAAGCTGTAGTCACTGCCATAGATGCTTCAACAAAGTACTGAGTAAAGGGTCTGAATACTTATGTAAATGTTATATTTCAGTTTTTTATTTTTTATATAAATTATAAAAACCCTGTTTTTGCTGTCTCATTATTTGGTATTGTGTGTATATTGATGAGGGAAAAAAACTATTTAATCAATTTTGGTATATGGCTGTAACGTAACAAAATGTGGAATATTGAATACTTTCCGAAGACACTGCATGTGGAAATATTTTGAAATCTCAACCAATTGCTTTAATAAGTCACAATATTGTAGAAATCTTCTGTACTGTAGAATACTGATATTCTGAATCTTGATCTATAGTTAAAAATAACCCACAGACAATACAGTTTGTAACTGGAAGGCTGCTTTATTGGTAATAAAAAGGTTCGTGCTCAAATGAAGACAATCTTTCATAAGTTCTTACTAAGAGTCCAAGTGGTTGTGCATCACTACCATCTTACTGTATATATCCTGTTTTATATCACGGTGTTCAAATGATAAACAACAGTTTGAAAAGCACTTTTTAATTATTTTTCAGCAAAAAAAGAAAAAAGCCTGTAATAAATCCATGCCAAAAAAAAAGAAAGAAAAAAGAAAACAGAGTCCCGTAATTTAATTAATTCAATATTGATACAAAAATAAATTTCAGATGGAAAGAACAGAAATATAGAAGGCAAGCTGCTTTTTCACAAGCGATAGAAGTGGGTGACACACATAAGCACAAGAAACATAACATTTTGAGTTTGAGCTGTTTTGTTAGGTAACATCACATTGTTGAAGTCTATCTAAAAGAGAAGAGGTGGGGTGTTAGTTTGTTTTCTCGCTTGTAATAGTTGTTAGGATGATCTGATCCTCGGCAGTATAATTTCTGACTCCTCGCGTCGTATGGTACGGACAGACGGTGTCGTGCTGTAGCCTCGAGTCCCCGATATACGTTGTGCTCCATACGTTTCAACTCAACGACCACCCCACCCTCACCTGTTCCCTCCTTACACAGTTTTGAACATTTAAGTGTGGTATCATCATCTTCCCAAAAATCACAGAAAAAAGCAGAAAAAGGCACATGCCAATGAGTGGAGATAAACACTAGATTAGAAACAAACCATTCAAAGTAAAAGTGAGAGACGATTGAAGCACAAATGATCAGACATTGAAATGTTGAACTGTAACAGTACTGATGTTGTGTGGCTGTATTTATGTGTGGGTAGTTACTCCTAATAGGCTTTGTGGATGTAGGTGTGGATAGATACATTTACATTGACATGTAACGATAGATTGGCCTGCTAGACCTTATGTATAGATAGATAGGTACTAGAGCGTTGGACGTATCTATAGACAGATCGACTATGCCTTGGTTGGGATAGACATACTCCATCTTCACTGGAAGAGGCAGTCACATCCAACCTTGTTGGGACAAATGACTGATTAGTTAGGTTGGTGAGTGAATAGTTGTGTGTCAATTTGAATGTGTGTGTGTGTGTGTGTGTGTGTGTGTGTGTGTGTGTGTGTGTGTGTGTGTGTGTGTGTGTGTGTGTGTGTGTGTGTGTGTGTGTGTGTGTGTGTGTGTGTCTATTCTGTGTATGTGTTTGTGTTTGTTAAGTGAAGGTTAAAAAAGTTATGAAAAGTTTGCAGTAGAATGTGAGAAATGTGCTGGTAGCATAAACCTCTAATCATATCAGGCTACAATCCATGGCAGCAGCTCCAGTGACATTGTATGAGCTATTTCCCAACACATACAGTAGGGTGCTGGAAACCAACCAGTTTTAGACATCCACTGAACATGTTGCACATAAATCAAATGTGACAAACAAACAGTGTTCTTTTGTAATATGTATATACATATAGACATATATATGTATACATGTATATATATTTTTGTATTATATAATATCTATATTTCATTCAATTTCCGTCAACAAAGTGAAAAGTGTCTCAAAAAATCCAAAAGGTAACAAATGTGACAAAGGGCATAGCTGGAAGCCATTCTATACTGTTATTGTTTCATTTTACATTATTAGTGGTAACTTTTTAAAATTCCGTATTTACAAAAAACACAACAAAGCATGCCGATAAAATAAAAGAATATAATACATTATTTATAGTTTCTCTCAAAAAGTTCCTTCCTTTTCAGTGATTGTGCCACCATAGCCTCCACTGTACATATATTTCTTATTTTTGTTCATTTTTTTTCTCTCCAAGTAAGTTCAATGATCAATGCATCACTCATCTAAAACATCACATCCAAAATGAACACGGGTTAAAATTGGATGGCATTGTTTGCTCTTATGGTTGTATCGTCAGTGAACGATCAATCGGGAATGTATTTGGTTTTAAGTGTGCAGCAGCCAAACAGACGTTATCGTTATCTGGAGACATGTCTTCATATTGTAAACAGTCCTCTAGATAGTATTATAATAGACAGGACATGGGGATATCAGGTACGGGTACAGGCAGTGTTCAATCAACACACCACAATGGCTTTAATGGTGTGTCCGTAGATACCAGGTTGTTGTCCAACCAGGCATCCGTTTGTTTGTGTGTTTGTTTGTATAGAGGACCGACCATCACGCCTGTGTAAAAAAACTAACAGCAGACACCTTAAAGAGGAAGTGTTAATATTATGTCTCATCTTGTCTAACCTGCCTGTCACTCACAGAGATCTGACTCGTATCGTTGGTTCGGCCTACGCTGGCCTGGCCTGGCCTAGCGCTCGCTCGCTCATCTTGTTTCCTCTGAGTCGTAGTAGCTTCAAACTGCCTTTAAAAACGCCTCACGTGTTCTTAAAGGCACGATTCTACTGTGAATCATGAATCAACTTACCATGAGTTGATACGAGTTGATCATACAAGGCCTATCTGATAGAAGTCTAACAGACTCTTATTCTGAAGAGACAGAGACAATCTGTGAGAAACTACGGTTGGACGGTTCACGCCACTTTGAGCTTATCCCCAGGCAGATTTTTCATTTATCAAACATACAGCAGGTGACCAATAAAAGAATAGCCTGCTAGCATATGACATGATGATGCAAGCCTGGGTCCAACATCCATACACTACAAACAGTGTTGAAGCGGTCCCACAAAGCGCAATGATACACTGACAAACATGGGACTTTCAGCACTCACTCCTAAGAAGACAAAATCACTATTCTCCCTGCTGCTCTGGCTCGCCATCTTTACTTTCTCTGATCATTTTCATTCATGGCAGTCAGTCTAGAAACTGTGGAGGGTCCGGGAGAGGATCTGTCGAGTCTCTCCATTGGTCCATTGTTATACCATCCTCCAGCTCCCTAATTAAGCCTATCAAATCAGATCTGTTTTTATTCTCTACAAACCTTCCATGGCCGACCGTCTTTTAGTCCTACAGCACATCATGCCAGGAGTGACTGAGCATGTCTTGCTGCAGCTGCTCTATGTACCCTCTATCTGTCCTCTATGTTACTTCTACAGTATGCATCTATGCTGCTTTATAGATGGCTACGCCACATACATTCTCACTGCTCGAAAATTCAAACTTTCTTCTGAGAATGATTGCACTGCAAGAAGGACATCAGATTCAGAGAAGGACATCTATTTACTTCAGAGCTGGCAACTCAAAGTGTCTGGAAAAGGCCATTGATGTACCACTGGGTCACAGTGAACAATATTCTAAGGGAACTAACTGAGTGACAGAGGACAGAAGTGGATAAAACAGATATGAAAAGAAGAACGAATCTATGGAAGCATCGCTATATCTTTAGTACATTTCAAACAGCTGTTTCAAAATCTGTTACATCTCCCCTACAGATGACACTCTCTCTTCTCTGTCCACAGATAGACAAAGCATTGGAGGAGAATTAAACATTTCAACTGACACTTGAGCTCGCTACACACAAATCTGTAAAGGATATGGCTATACAGGATATGGCATCAAACATTGCCTGTTCGTACTGCCACAGCAACAACAACAAGAAGGAGTTGGTTGGAGACCACAGGTAAGGGGAGTAGCCGTAGTAACACAGCTAAGACTGGTAACCATAGTAACACAGGCAAGGGTGGTAACCGTTGGATGTAAAAAGGTAAATCAAGGTATGTTGCTAAGCCCCAGATTTGGTTTCTTTAGAATGGTCTGAAAAGTTTTTTTCTAAATCTGTGCATCCTCATTCTGAAGATATACTCTTGGTACAACTCAGCAGTAACTTTCCCTATCCCTCTCAGTACAAACAGAGCAGCAAAAAACCCTTCTAGTTTCTATTTTTCATAAATGTGCCTGAATAAAACTTTGCCTCTGAGTGCCTCACTACATCCCCTGTTAAAATCCCAACGGGCTTCATAAAAAGATTGGTCTGGCAGTTGAAAAGCAACATTATAATAAAGGGTAGGTCATACCACTTTATTCCTTCAATATTGTATATGTAGATGTATATATATATATATATATAAATCATTTCCCAGTTATAGTTCTCATATACATTTTTCCAGTGGACGGCCTCAAACGTATGGTCAAGCCATTGTAGTGGTCAGAGAATTAGTGTCTTGTGGACTATGATTACGTCATGCATGATTCCTGATCAAAACATGCCTTCATGCAAGTCATTTCTATGCATTGAACGAGCACAATAATTATTAGTTATCTGAGACTCGGTCGGTCAGAGCGAGTCCCCGCCCTTCTTCAGCCCAAGTCTAAACGCTGACTAATGCCCCCTACCCAGTGTGACAGTGTGAAAGCTCATGTAGAAAATGTATTTTCCATTATGTCGGTATAACAAAGAGAGAGAAGATGAAAAGAGGCAAATGTGACATGGGCTAAATGTTATTTGTTCTTTTTTTTGCTGCTCAAATAATGTAAAGACGCAAGTATATTCAGCACAAACAAACGAAAAGTAAAAACCCTTTGTCTACTGTTCTGGGTTTTTTCCTTTCTTTCTCTAATCTTTCATTCTTCGTATTTAAAACTTGCTTAGATGTTGATTATTGTATGTGTTTCCTTGATAAGAAGGACGGTACAGGAACTGGATGTTACAGAGGCCCAGTCAGACTGCGTGGTAGAACAGTTCTAGAGGGTTCTGTAGTGTTCCGTTCCGTTCCACTCCTGGGGTGCTCCCATAGTGGTGGACCTTTCGCTGCAGGGGCTCGTCCACACAGGGTGGTGGCAGTAAGAGACTATTTGCTCCAGTAAATCTCCCTCCATTTTGTTTGCAGGGGTTTCTGTCCCTTTTTTCCCGACGATACCCAACATATATGTAATATGTAGTATGTCAATGGTGGGCACACTTTTATTATTATTGAGTTATTATTGATAATTAATTATATTATCATGGTTCTTCCTCACATTATTTCCAAGATATAAAGAAGAAATTCATCATTAGGCAGTAAAATCCTTTTGTGATAATGATGGTGTCCTAACTAAATCCTTATCGTGGGCAACATGTACATCGCCATCGGTGGTTTTCTTCAACCGACCCTAAGTATCCAACGACGAATCTCGATCCTTCATTTTGTATTGAATTTAAGTCCGTAAACATGTTTTTTTATATCGTTTTCGTACATTTTTTTTTAACTTGCAAATGATCTTTTTATACAGTTGTCTGTTTGTTGGGCTCAGAGTCTGTTCTCGTTGTGTGTCTTAATTTGCTAATGACAGTCACTGAACCCTAACTAACACTTCGATTCCCGCTCATCTTTTTGGTTTCTGTCCTTCTCTTTCCTCTCTCCCTCGTTCTCCTCCTGTTTCTCCTTGTCAGGTTTGGTTACGCTGTCGTAGGAGGGAAGAGAGGCGGTGGAGGGTGTACTCTCTTTCTTCTCCTCGTTGTTGGTCCCACCATTCTCCAGCTTGGTCTTGGGCCTGCGCTTGCAGATGAAGCCCCGTTTAAGCAAGTGAGCGCGGTAGGCTTTCTGGATGCACCGTGCGGATACGTCCTCCTGGCGCCGGCGCAGTGTAGAAGTGATGGGCTCGTATGAGACCTTGGAGGGGTTAGCCGCCACAAAGCGCTCCTCCATCTGCGTGCGTAGCATGTCCAGCTCCCCACTGTCTCCCAGCACACGCTTGGTGAAGGCAAACAGGATGTCCAGGCAGTGGATGCGGTCGCCGCTGACCATGGGCATGTCCATGGCGATCAGCTCGATGGTGTTGGGTTTGGGAACGCGGAYAGGGTGCTCRAGGGTGTCMGCYAAGTCACCCAGTTTTMSGAAGGTGATGAACTGGGAAGCAGAGGGGTCGAATTTCTCCCAGATTTCATAGAAGGTCTCGAAGTCGTCTTCACTGAGCGGGTCGGCGCTCTCTTCTGTCGCTACACTGAAATTCTCTAAGATGATGGCGATGTACATATTGACTACGACAAGGAAGGAAATAATGATATACATGACAAAGAAAAATATGCCAACTGAGGGGTTGCCGCAGTTGCCTGTAGACGGTGCACCTGGGTTCTCCATGGTTGGGTCACAGTCAGGAGGGTAGTTGAGGATGGGGAGCAAGAGACCATCCCAGCCTGCAGACGTGGTGATCATGAATAAGCAGATCATGCTGTTCCCGAAGGTCTCAAAGTTATACATGTCGTCTATCCCGGCCCCGTGTTTGACGTAGCCGAAGTTGGACATTCCGAAGATGCTGAAAATGAACATGACCAGGAAGAGCAGGAGGCCGATGTTGAACAGGGCTGGAAGTGACATCATCAAGGCGAAGAGTAAAGTCCGTATGCCCTTGGCTCCTTTGATCAGACGCAGGATGCGGCCGATTCGAGCCAATCGGATAACCCTGAAAAGGGTTGGCGAAACGAAGTACTTCTCAATGATGTCAGCCAGGAACATGCCTGTGGAGGGAGAAGGTAGACAAGACAGAGCACACAGTCAGCAGAAATGACTCCCAGTGTCTACCTTCAAAATGTCTCTTCCCTTCTACGATTTTTGGAATTATAGTTACGTTTCCATCCAATTGGCTCCAGAATTTCATGCGAATATTCTACAATCCGCATAAAGAAAATCTGCCATTTTCCCACCAACGGATTGTTTCCACAAAACGGACTTGTTGCGGATAAAAATCAGTGCGTTTTGATGTAGTGCTCACAGAATGTACTTTTTCGCTGCGTCCTGGTCAATAAGTAGTGCACTACATAAGGAAGCGGGTGCCATTCTAGACACAGCCTCACACTTCTTACACAGCCTCACTCTACTTACACAGCCTCACTCTACTTACACAGCCTCACACTTCTTACACAGCCTGACTCTACTTACCCGCGATGGACAGGATGACCACGACCGTGTCGAACACGTTCCAGCCATTGGTGAAGTAGTAGTGGCGCAGGGCGAAGAGTTTCAGTACGAACTCGATGGTGAACGCCACGATGAAGATGAAGTTGACCCAATAGAGGATGTTCTCCGTCTCATCCGACTGGTCGTCTGTCTCCACCATCATGGTGACCATGTTGAGGCAGATCAACATCATAATGGAGATGTCGAACACTTGCTGGGTCACAAAGTCAAACACCAACCCTTGGATATAGTTCTGTAGAGACAAGGAGACAACAGCAAGACACACACACACACACACACACAGACAGAAACGTACGCATGCAGAGAACACACACACACAGACAACAACAACAACAACAACAACAACAACAACAACGACGACGACACACACACACACATTTTGTTAATCGCAGGGAAATCAATATGTTATCGATTGAAATCAATAGTTCAGTGTTAACATCAAATCAGAGTTTATTTGTCACATGCACAGGATACAGCAGGTGTAAACAGTACAGTGAAATGCTTCCTTGCAAGCTCTTCCTCAACAATGCAGTTATGTATAAGTCATATAAAATAAATACATACAAGAATAAAAAAGTACACATGAGAATAGTTCAAATAATGCAACAAAAAACAACAACACTGAAAACAACAGAAAACTGCAAAGTTGAGTAGGCGCTAGCAACAAGGCGACAGTCTCTGTTATCTTTCCATATCACTATTCAGTGTTCCGTCAACAACGAAATACTGACAATACTGATTTCATTCTTTTGTGGCAGTGTTTTACACCATAAAGACCGAGCCTTGTCCCATACTGTGTGTTGAGCTGGCTAAACAAATATGGAGTGATATTACTGCCAACAAACTGTTGGCACCAATATCACTCCATAAAAAAAGCCAGGCTAATAAAAGCAGAGAGCAACAGCCAACCTGTGGTCTGGGAATGGGTTTCTGGGGCTTCTTTGAACCCAGTTTCTTCATGGCGTTGTAGTACTTCTTCTGTTCCTCTGTCATGAAGATGTCCTGACCTCCAAAGTATAGGGACACACAAACATTTGGTTACAACCCAAACCTAACCAATAATACAACACTAGGCCATTAGCCAAACGTTGATAACAATACCATTAGCTGCTTTACACATTCAGAGCCGTATGCAAACAGTGTAAATAACTACATTAAACTGTGATACTTTCATATGACCAGGTATAATGCTTTATAACATGTTATAAGCATGTTTGAGCCATTATAATTTTATATTATGTATATAATATGCTATAGGATTTAGCAAAAAGAGGAGGATGAGGCGGAGGAAGAGGAAGAGAGAAAATAGGTCTTATCTTTTTCTTCTGTTGGTTGAAGTTGTCAATGATGACACCGATGAAGAGGTTGAGGGTGAAGAAGGATCCGAAGATGATGAAGATGACGAAGTAGATGTACATGTAGAGGTTGTCTTCATAGATGGGCTGGTCCTCCACCCTTCTGGAGTCTATGGCTGCGTACATGATGTCCATCCAGCCTTTGAATGTCGCCTTTGGAGGCAAAGAGATCCAATTAACTTAGAATATTCAAAGCACAAATAAAGTTACGTCTCGTTTCCATATGAAGAAAAATTAAAAATGTCGAACTCAAACCCAAATTTGATGTGTGTCCTGGAGGAGATCTTGTACATGGAAAGAAATGAGGACATGTGGAAAACAGTATAAAGAACCAACAAATGGACAAACGCATAAAGGAGAGGAATAGAGGGAGAGAGAAGAGCCTCAGAGCACTGTGCAAGAGGATGGAAGGAAGAGAGAAGAGTAGACACAACATGACAAAATAGGTTAAAAACAGTGAACTGACGTGTGTGTGGGGGGGTGAGAGAGAGAGAGAGGGGATGAAGTGACATTCTCACCACTTGAAGCAGAGCCAGGTATCCAGCGCCAACATTGTCAAAGTTGATCTTGACATTCTTCCACCTGACCTCAGTGAAGTTCTGATTAATAAGGGCCAGGCACTGTGTCTTGTTGTTGACCTCGGTGGCAAGAAAGTTATCCTCTGAGGTCTGGTTGAAACAGTAGTAGTACTTGCCCGCGAACAAGTTGACTCCCATGATACTGAAAATCAGCCAAAAGATGAGGCAAACCAGCAACACATTCATAATGGAGGGGATGGCTCCCACCAGGGCGTTGACTACCACCTAGACCCGACCCGACGGAGGAGACAGGAGGATAGAACAGTGTGAGAGACAAAACATACTCCATGATACCTATCAACCCCCATCAGAGCAGCAGCATACTGTTATGGCATCTTATAGCAGAAAGTGGTAGCAAAATTAAATTTGACATGTTTTATTATTGGAGTCATAGAACAAATTGTGTTTCAACGTTATTATGATATTTGTATAAAGTATAGTATAGTTTACAGTACGGTTAAGAATATAGTTAGAGTACAATTTAGAGTATGTTTGTGTATATTGTAGTATAGTACAGTATAGTATAATGTAATACAGCACAGTATACTACAGTATTATCATAGTATAGTGTAGTACAGTATCATATAGTATATTACAGTATAATATAGTATAGTTTAGTAAAATCATATATAGTATAACGGTGAAAGAGCAGTATCAGCTCTGTTCTAATTAGAACGAATAGTCTTTGATCTGACCGAGCACACCGCTAGGATTGCCTAAGGGGTCTGCGCACAAACGCCGCACTTTCCTTTAGAGTGAGCATATAACTGTCAAACAAATTGAACTACATGTGTTTTGCCACACCAGTATGCGGCCTCATCTCTTCCCAAACATTCACCACCCTCCCTCCCTCTGTCCCTTTTCATAAAACAGACTCTAAACACCCTCCACCCAGACTAACACTATAATTTCAACACAATGCAATGGAAAGCATTCTGATCCATAGGGTGCATCCTAAATAGCACCATATTCCCTATACTGTATAGCGCATTACTATATTACAAAAGTAGTCCACTTTCTGGTTAAAAGTAGTTCACTATATAGGGAATAGGGTGCAATTTGAGGGACAACACATAGACTACGTCCCACATCCACAACCCCCCCCCCCCCCCCACACACCTATCCTCCTTTACAGCTTCTATCTCCACACTACCCAGCATCCGGACAGACCGGCCTTCCATACACTGACGTGCACTAAGCTCAGCGTTCTATACTATCCAGAACCTTAAAAGGGTCATTCGGCTGTCCCCAAAGGAGAACCCTTTGAAGAACCCTTGTTGGTTCGAGGTAGAACCCTTTTGGTTCCAAGTAGAACCCTTCGGGAACCCTTTTTTCTAAGAGGGTAGTGCATAGTGGGGTTTACCACTAGCTCACTAACAGTGTTAGGCAGGCCGACCAGACCAGCAGCTCTCAGGCACACAGCTGAGCTAAGCATGCATGTCATCTGTTTTTAGCAGACAGACTTGTTTTGTGGAGCCATATTCCCTCCTTGCATACAGTCAGGCAGACAGAGAGCAGAACGAGAGCTTCAGGAGCAGAATTCTCTCAGCAACGTGCAGGACATTGCAATGATTATTTAAAGCTACAGTCAGGGATTTTGGGAGCTGTTCAACGGTCATGTCAATGATGGATATTTATTGATTTACCCATTGGTTCTTGGAGGAATATTACTTACGAATGCTTTTAGTGCTTAGCATAAGTGGATGTCTTTATTTTAACCAAAAATATAGGTTAACTCTTCTCTTAGAGGTTAACATGTAAATGATGACATCATAGGTACTCTCTTTCTACATGTTATTGGAAGTGTTAACTACAGGCTTTTGACTGTTCCTCTTGAATGATTATGGCATATGGAGCTACTGGCTGCTAACTGGCTGCTATGGCACGGGGGTTGGATAAACACCATATGGCCAGAATGGACGCTTCAGGTAGTTGGGTGCCAACTTCTTTCTGTGTGAGTATTATAAAAATATTATAAAAATAGCTTACTGAAATAGCTGAAAGGCTTGTTCTTGGACCTCTAATAATACATGTAAGAATCTATTGTGAAAAAAATTAAATAGCTGTGAAGGAAAAGCTACCTTTTGAGAGGAACGATCACGATGCGTAAAGAGTTAGCAGTATGCCGCATCATCTCACTAACATCACACCTCCCACCTTTCCCATAAGAGAACACATATCACTGCACATGCTGAGAGAATGAACTACTTGCTCCTACTGAGGTAGTATAATTTAACTTGTTTTCAAAGATTCAAGGTAATATTAGCCATGCCTTATATAATCAAATTGGCCATGCCTTATATCATATATAATATATACCTGTATATATCATATATTATAAATATATTCTCAAAGCAGAGGGAAAATGGCTTTCAAAAGTGCATAATGTGCATCGGCAATTAGAGTACATGCGTGTTGTTACATGGATGGCATTGTTGTGCAATCTCAAGAACCGTTCAAATCGATAAATAAACAGATAGAGAAATGTTTTGGATAGAGAGATAAAGAGATAACCGCCCAAAATGTTGCTCGTCTTTACGTTACATATCTACCTGACAAGTGGATTTGACACTTGTGTACCTTCTGACACAAACCAAGACCAGTCAGGAATAGATGGTGTAGAGTTAGAATTCAGTCCCTCTGTTCTAAGAACTCAGACATCTGTTTTAAGGTTCTCAGAACTCAATTCTAAGGTTCCATGGTTCTAAGGTCTCTGTGTGATTGGTCTGTAACTCATGACGTTTCCTGCTAACGTGTCTGCTGCACATTTTTTACATGCTGCAGCTGGAAGGTATTGTTTTGTTTGTTTTTTACATTTAAAGTTAATAATATAAAAAATGTTTTAGAACTAAACATTGAAAATGCAACCAAAGACTAGAGAGCAAGCTCATTAGAAAATATATAGTAGGACAGTTGTAAGGGTGACTTGGCGACTGTGTCATGCTTGTACAGTACATTGCATTGCTCCAAAAGTAAAAAAATGAGGCTAGAAAGCAGCATAATTAAAGATATAGCATTTAACAAATGAACATAGGCAGTCAGGTAGGTAGGAACAGCCCATTGCATCATTGCATGTTAAGCAGTGCAATATATTCAAATGTAAAGCTGTGTTACGCTGCTCTCTCTCAGAGCTGTTGACTTGCATTGGCCTCCACCATTACACAACCTTCCATGACCACAGCCAGGAAGCTCAAGTCAACAAGAGTTCTCAACATTCTAACTCTCCAGAATCTCTTTTCATTATTATGGTTGTCGGTGTCATCTCTCCATTCTCGTACTTCCCTATCAATTTATTTACTACTTTGACTTGTCAATTTTAATATCAAGTTTTCAAAACAAAATAGCAACTCAATTGATGAACATAGACATTGTCTTGAATAGGTGAGTAAGTAAAGTGTTTTATTTTATTTCACTGCTACAGGTATTAGCCTACTGGGCCACCCTCACCTCCTACTACACACACCCAATGAATGAGATCATTCATAGGGGCAATGCAATGTTTGGCTACAACATTCCTTAAAAAAATGTACCATCATTTTTCGCCCAAAAATGACATTGGAATTTTGACCAGTCTAGCCGCCATAGAAATAAAACCCTTCTCATCCAATGCTAGTCTCATACCTGAGTAAACCAAACAAAGTAAGTGTAGTAGCCATAAGTATAGTATAGTAGCCATAAGTATAGTAGCCTACATCCATAAAGCCTATCCAGGGCCTAAAAGTTTTGTGATGTCATCAGCTCGTATTTTGCAATGTCATCCTCATATTTAGCCACTGGATATTTAATATGAATGGGCACTTCAGTATGAACAGAAATGTCAGTCAAATTGATGATTAGCTAGCTAACTTCTCCTGTACCGTAGTAACAGTAGTGCATAGCACACGTCTAAGCCACTACACCTGGTCTGTCATTTTTGGGACATTATGAAGAGGAATGGGGGAAATGCTCTGCGACTGTCTAGGGGTTAAGAAAGACGAGTGTTGTCCTTATAGTTTAATATAATATTAGCCCTGCCTGCCACCCAACCCACACCTATTATATAAGAAAATATGAGATATAAGAGAAAGCTCCAGTGTGCTAAACAATGTTGCCTCCCAGTTTTACTTCCTGTGGGAGTGGAAGGCAACAGGAAGCAGGAAGTAGGAAGCTCTATAAGACCTGCAGTATAGTTGCTATGTAGCATATTGTGTTATGACATGGGGGTAGTAATGCCTTAGGTGAGATGGCAGCCTATCAGCATATTTCCTAAGCTTCTGCCTTAGGGTCAAGAAGAAGACGAAAAAGCTAACATACTGAATCTGGTCTGCATTTACATTAAATCGGCTCTCGGGCCACATCTGGCCAATGGGCCGTGAGTTTCAAGCCCCTGGTCTACATTGGACTAACTGACATGACTTAACTGACCTCTGCGATTCAGCCATTTAACATCTCAGCCATTTAACATCACACAAAGTGATAATCACAATGACACAGGCAGAAGCCTAGAAAATATTATCTTCTCAAACCCACAACAATGTGAGTGTGGAGTGTATGTGTGGTTCTTTCTCAGTCCCTGATGATGCAGATAGATCCTGGACAAGCAGGAAACAGAGAGGAGCAGACAGACTGAGACCTGCTGCAGGCCCAGCAGATCTACTTGGCAAAGATGGAGTGCGCAGTGGAAGGTTAGGAGGAGAGGCAGGGGTAGAGGTAAGGGGGTGCTGCACAGTGCTGCACTTACATACGAGGCTTCAGGAGAGGGTGAGGGTGGAGAGGGTGGTAAGCTCAAACTAGACGACAACGCAACCAATCCAAGGATAGGGAGATAGAAAGGGACTACATGTGATAGAGAGAAAGAGGGACTACGGGTGACAACAACCAGTTGTAACCTGTCTTTACCACCAGGTACCTGGTTCCTACTGGTTGTTCTCTGTGCCAGATAGATGTGTTAAATGATAGGGTGAGTATAGTGGTTGGGGTGAGAGTTGGGGTAGGTTAGGGGAACTGGGGACAGGTGGTGGTAGGGGGGAGGGGGCTTCTCGATTTAAAGCAGAGATTGAGAATCAGGCCAAATGAACAGCCAATTGTTGATTCAAATGTTCTATGAAATGGTATGTAGTTTGGCTTTGTTGACATGTAGTGTTGACTAGTATTAATTTGATCTTATCCCTCGAGCCAATCATAAAAAACAAAAAATAAATAAATAATAGTTAATTTTTCTAGTTTTTATGTGATGAGGCAGCTTTGTGACATATCCCTCTAGTTCACTATTTTTTGTTATTTTCTTTCTGTACATGGCAGTAATACTGAAAATATGAATTAGTATTTATATTTTTTTTTATTCAATTGAAACCAGGGAAATAGTTTCTGCTGGTAATACTGTATAACTTTGTAGCATTAATATTTAACATTACTTTACACTTCCAGCTGCATCATGACGTGTGCGTATATATATATATCTATATATAAATTGTATGTGTAAAGTATGGTACAGGATTTGTGAGCATGAAAAGGTGACTTCTTGTCTTGACTATTTTCTTCAAGTTTCTATACAAAAAATCTCCCAATAAATAAATGTATCATTTTTTGTCATTAAAAAAAAATTGAGTTTGGTTACTTTTGGAAAATATTTCAGTTTCTAGCATGCTTTAATAAACTGTTGAATGGGCATGCGTAAGYATCAGCTGCTTAGCTTTAGGATCTTACCCTCATCCCTTCAAAACGTGACAAGGCTCTGAGGGGTCTCAAGGCCCTTAGTGTCCTTAGTGATTTAATAGGACCTAGATCCGAGTAGCCCAGTGCATTAGCTACCAGACTGATTATAGACACCTACACACAAACAGAGAAGCAAAAGAGTTCCAAACTGTTAGAAGTAGTGAGAATATTCTCTAAAAGTAGAAGAGAGACTCAGACGAGAGCCCTTGGAGCAATAGGGCTGGCATGGGTGGGAGAGAGTTGCTTGACATACACACATAAATCTATATGTATGTATATACATGTATAATATTGCATTTATATATGTATATACATTGAGAGAGAAGGTCAATGTTTAGTATAGGTTTTATGTGCGTAGTGTTTTAGTAGCAGTAGTAGGTAGGCCGCAGGAGGAGGGGTTTGTTTCTGTTATTTTAGGGCAGTTGGACGAGACTTGACAAACTCCTTTGTACCTGCAAAGAAACTTGTGGTTGAGAGAGAGAGAGAGAGAGAGAGAGGAGAAAGAGAAATACATAAGACTCAAAGGAAGGGAAAAATAGGCCAAAATGTTTTGCCACAGCACACGACTGATTCAGTACAGATACAGACAGGCGAACGAAGGGGACCGGGAAGGAGGAGGAGGAGGGGAGGGAGGAAAGGAGAGAGGTTACAACCTGTAGAAGTTAATATAAAAACCCAACAGACTTGTAGAACCTTACCCTGGCCCCTCTAACATTGTCTCTCCATGTCTGTCGCTCTCGGCTGAGGCATAATATCCCATATAATTTAAGACAGACAAACTTAACGGAACCTAAGAGAAAGAATACAGGTAAATATGTACATGTACGTCATTTTGATTTGCCAAAAATCTCCTTATCATATTCAGACAGCATTAGAATCAAATAGGAGGCACATACAATTCATACAGTTAACCACACACTGACAGTAGTAAAGGGCTGGGATAGAGGGTTAAGGGGAGATTGGACACATTAGTTATTTGGCACTGGATGGCACTTAAAGGACCACTGGAGAGACACTGAGTACAGTAGAGTTACACACAGGAACAGGTAACAACACACAACCTCAAAGAAACGGGTGCATCTCCCCCACTCTCACACACAATGGCCCAACACCTAATCAACCCCTAAGCTATGCACTTGTGAAGTACTGAGAGGATTTGTCAGGGGTAAGTAATACTGGTAATAGCTCCACCTTGCTCCCCCACTCTCACACACAGTACCGCAGCTGCCACTCAGTCACGGGGCCCGAGTTCTTTTATTTGGATATATTTCTTTTTTTAAGATTCATGAGCGTTGATCAGGTTTTATTTGTACTTGCAAACATGATTTTGGGGGATAACACTAGCCAAAAAGAAAAGTTTACAGCAGTGACTTTTCTGTAATCAACACAAAGAATTCACCTAAGCTTGACACTTTAAATATTGATTAGTCATCATTCTTCACATTTATCACTTATAGAAAGGCAACATTCCGACAGTCGACAAATGAATTGCTTCCATCTCAGAGGTTTTGTAATATAGCTAGATAATAATGTATTGGACCACTCAGTAAGTGCTTAGCCCAGAGCTGTGCCTCAGACTCTCAGCATTCTTAAATAAGCTCTGTTTTAGCCTTATGGAAATGGACTAGGAACCTTGGTACTAAGTTCAAGCATCAGGTTAGACACTCAGTGGAAAGGGAGCTTTTGCAGAGTCATCATTAACAGCAGAGTCTGGTGATCAATAGGCAGCACTGTATAGAAGCGAGGGAGGGGTGTTAAGAAATGATGAGGTAACCTCAAGGAGGCAATGCCTGTCATTAGAAGATGAAGGGGAGCTGCTGTGACCAGTAGGCCTGTACAGTAGCCACTTCCTGTTGTATCTCAGACACAATTGGGGTCGGAGCGCCATGAGTCTGGAAAGCAGAACCAGTAGGCATATAGTGAAGAGAGGAGAGCAATGTTTTTCAGTCAATTTAGGAAGTAAACTGAAATTCCAATGTCAACTTTCATCATTAGTAATTTCCGTTCACTTCCTGAATTGAAATAGAATTGACCTGACGTGACTAAATGGTACTACACAGTATCTCATTGATTCAACGTTACAGATGTCCATCTAATAGTTCTTAGAACGGCAAACACAAAAAGTTTGGCCCGATCTCTCACACTGCCATTGTTCAGGTGGTGAGACTGGGAAGAGAGAGAGCACCAGTTCCTTAACAAAGGGAAAACAGTGGTACACAGTAAAAACATGTGAAGGCACCTCCAACCAGCCAACCAGACCATACTGGTCAAACTCACTGCAAAGAACACAACATCCAAAGCTGACCAGACCAGTCACAGATAGAGGGGGGATTCTAACAAAGGCAAAATCTTTATTTAGATTTTAAGGCCATTGGCGGTACTACAGTCTATGGAAACTGATATACTACGTACAATGGCACTCTGGTCATTCCAGTTGACAGCGATGAAGCTATCGGCATGGAACTCACCACTGGACTCATGGCTCATGATGAGTCATCTCTGGGTTATGTGGTTCAAGGGCTCCTGAGTCTCCAGGACTCCGTATGACCTGTATATTACACACGATTCCATCAGATTCTAGCTAGCTCAATTATTTTAGTTGAGGACATCCCATTTGTTAATAATCGGTATAGCTGTATAATAACCCAGAAAGCTGTATGATCTGGGCAATGATACATTTAAATATAAATAATTTAAATTTAAATATTTAAACACACACATCAAGGATAACACAATAAAGTCACTGACTTATTTCCATTGTGCTTCTTTAAAACAGATGCAAAAATAAAATAAAGATTTTGCCTTTATTCTACCGTCACAGTATTTGGGGTATTTGTCACCTTCAGCCTCAGCCTGACCCCTTGGAGTGCCCCTCCCCCTTAGAGATCAAGGGGCCTGCTGTGTGGGTGTGGCAGCCCTCAGCGAATCAGCGTCGAGCTCTGCAAGGCAAGGCCAATCACATCTCTGGGCTGTGATCCAATGAGGAACAGTGGAACAGAAACAGAAAGAAAAACAGAAAGACAACGGAAACTAAAATCAAACAGAACAAAAACAACAATGATGAAAATGGCTAAATGTCTTATAAAATAAAAGGATGGATGGATGGATCCAGCCTCATTCCACTATTACATAACGACTCCATCCCCAAACTCGACTGGCTACTAGCTTTACTAGAAGGATTTGTTTTGATCTAGATTCTACCTTACAGCACTGTGGCTATGTAATTGAAGAGTACTGAGTCCTGCATAAAAATGTGGGTACCCAAAGAAATACTGTACTGTATTATTAGGAAGTGTCATTAAGATAGCGGTGTACTGAAAATGACTGTTTTCTCAACAATGTAAAGCAACTGATTTGATAAAAATCAATTCTTCAACTTTTGGACCAAATAGACTAGAGGTATATTGTAAGTAATGTATGGCTTAACAAAGCAAGGGTTCAGTAAGTTATTCTGTCTTCTCATAGTAATTCTACTGTATCACATTTGCTATTCACATTTCTAAAATACAAAATCAAGAACCAGAGAGGCCAATGAAAATATAACTCAACAGAAATATATCAAAACACAAAAGGTATGTGGAACAGATAAACACACACACACACAGAGAGTAATTCATGCTCGTATAAACTTAAGCAATGATGGTGTCCCCCTTCTGATGGTGCCCACAGAGTGACAACGTGGTTAATTCCAAACCAAACCACAGACATCACAGTGACAATGACAGACAGTAGAGTCACAGACAGGCCACAAACAGACGGACTACCCAGGACGACCTAGACTCGGTGAGGCACAGCAGCATTATAAGAGGGACTGACTGCTTGTTTGCCAGTCTGGAGGACCAAACTTACCAACTGGCTGCCACCATCATTACATCATCACCTCAGCACAAGGTCAAAGGTCACTCACAACATTCCTGGGGTAAGAGGAAGCGTAAGACTTTAAGGAGGACGGGAGGGGGGTGGGGGTTGGGTCGAGGGAGGAGAGGGGGTGGGGGTATGTCACACTTTGTTGTCAAACATTGACAGCTTGGGAGGGGATTGTCGGCCCCCGTACCATACGACCATCCCAAGTGCATCTTGGGAAATGTAGGCCACTGTACGGTCGTAGTACAGTACGGCCATCCTCCCAAGTGTTGGTTCACACCGCAACAATGAACACACTGCAGCTCTGTGCATCACAACCCTGTTGGCTCGGGCTGAAGCCGAGGGTTGTGGGTAAAGATGGGGGTGGGGAGGGGCGTGGTAGAGCCATCAATATACAGAGTTTGGTGAAGTGTTCTGATAGAACCCCGTAGTGGCACCAAACTCACCACCTAACTATATTGTAGTGTATATCAATGGCTCTGGGTCGTGGGTTACATTGGAGTCAGTCAGTCCATAGAGGGGACACTAACTCTGTGGGGTACATATAGGACTTCAATTAGATTTAGGTAGAATTTGTTCTACCAGAATCAACACTGAAGGTAAGGTGTCTTGTGTTTTACATGATTGTTTTGTAAGCTACGGTATGTTTTAGGTTAGTGTTAACTATATTCTACTGCAGTTACTACTGTACATAAAACAGCACCATATCTGGAACATGTTTGACATTAACAATGACTGAAAATAGTTAGCAAAAAGACTGTAATTAATTCAAGTTGATTATTCCTTAGGGAATTACTGTGTAACAATGTCATTTTAAAGGCATGAAAAGGAAGTAACTGTACTAAAATGAGATCGGTATAACATGCCTTCAACTCTGACAATGGCTGATGCCAATCAATACAGCCTATTGTAAAGTCAAGCATACTGGGACCGTAAAGGCCAAAACACACCATGACTACCAACAGCTAAAAACAGCGGGCGGCCGTCATTCTCTGTTCATTTCGAGTCTACATATTGTATCACCAGCGTTCGTTGACACCCAGCAGGTGTTTGCTAACAGTGCACGGCCACCCGCTGCTTTTCGCCGGTTGTCTTTTCGGTGCGTCTCAGCAGTGTTTGTTCGGTGTTTAAGAATAGAAGGGTCAACCACGGAAATACATAGAGAATCACAGGATCTCTATGGGGTCAACAGTCACATTCTCATACTGTATCATCTCCAGTGGCGGCTGGTGTCACTTTAAATTGGAGAACGGGCTCACGGTAATGGTTGGAACGGAATGGTATCAAACACGTATTCCATCAATGTGTTTGATACCATTCCATTCCAGCTATTACTATGAGCCGTCCTCCCCTCACCAGCCTCCACTGATCATATCTAACCTCCAACCATTAGGGGTTAGATAGAACTCCTGTCAGACAAAGATGGCTTGGGCTGGACCATACAAACAGTGTGTCGGCGACTGTTGAGAGGTGGTTAGTTCAAGGACAGAGGTAAGAATTCAAAAACACACAGAAGAGAGCTTCTTCATCGTTCCAATGACAAGGTAATAACCAAGGTCATTGGCCAAATCTGACCATCCAAGCAGGATTTCCACACCACAGATACAGTTCAGTCAGGGGATCATATCTATGCAACATGACATTACTCAATGCCCCTTGCTGAGGCGTCAACTTTCAAGTCTGAAGGAATTTCTCTGCCTGTTTATATATATATATATATATTACTGTTAAAGCAACCAACCGTGAATTATCATTCCCATAACTAATCAATTCAATGGTCCTGGATTAATTTAGAATGAATTAATCAACTTAGAATTAAATAACGGAATTAAAGAAATTCCACTGTTCCAAAGACTGTCAAGAGTTGTGTCACAGAAGGGGCAGAGAATGAGCAATAACACAGAGATATAAAAGACATCCAGTACATTAAGACATACAGTAGATTACACTGTAGACAGGTCAGAGACACAGCAGAGGACACAGTAGAGACACGGTAGAAGACAGTAGAAGACGCACACCCTGTTGTTGCTGAGCATTGCTTGAATATGTTGATCAATAATCCTGGTTATTGATTGGCTGATTGATTCCAATGTGTGCTGCTGCTTAGCTACCAGCATTCACATTCCAATATCATTGTCATCAAATTTGAATCATTTTTCTTACCGCTGTTATGTCCTAAAACAATAGAATTGGTTTCCATTTGCACATGATGGGAAACAGAGAGCGCACAATTCCTTGCTTCATCGCACACGAAGGTACATAATAGCCAAACTCACAAACAGAGAATTGCCGTTCATATTCAAGCATTGCAGATTGACAAGAAACCAAGTAAACAGAGAGAGAGAGAAATTGCTTCATGGAGATGCAAGTGGTGAGAGACATAGATTCACTTAAAATTGATGGACTAACTCATGGTATAGTAAACATTTCCATGTTCTCTTGGGATATGGATATTGGATATTGTAAGATTGATGTATCCTACACTTTCTGTTAATGTGAATATCATCATGTCTTCTCACCCATTGCGTAACATGAAGTTGCTGTTCGTTTACTACTCTATCTATCTATCCTCCCAACCCTACCATACCACACCACACCCTGTTAGACAGAAGCCTATGTTAGGAATCACTGTACCGAATACCTATATAAGGGATAACTTAAAGTAATTGTCCAGTGATAATCTCACTTTTAAAAACACATCATCTGTTAACTCATACTCAAATCGAGATGTTGACTCGTCCTATACTCATATTTGTTGCCAAAGCATAAATTAGAGGAAAAAAACTCAAACTTGTATGACAAACAGACCGTTTAAAAAATGTTTTCTATTTCCTCATAGAGTATGACATACAGTAATGTTTTTGTCTGAGACGTCTCATTGGCTGAACTGGCCAATCACCTGTTAGCTTGTCATAAAAAACATTTATTTATTGACAGGTATACGCCCACACCATTCTGTTGTTGGTGTACGCCCACACCATTCAAACACAGAAAAGCTTCTTTTTAACATACTTAATTTAAAAAAATTGTAAGGAAAACTATTTCACTCATATTGTAATTAATTATAGATCATATTTCATAGAGATCTGGAAACACTGGACAGCTACTTTAACAGTGTACTGTGTGACTGAACGCACGCCTTAGGCCCTATATATAATATATGGAATATATCTATTTTTACATAAAAATGTGTGTTTTTCACCATAACTCTACATGACAGGCAGTGTTTTAGAATGTACACAGTATAGTATGTTGCTTCAACAGAGTGTGGTTGCCATAGAAATAGAATTCCTAGAATGGGCCTCCCTATTCAAGTCAATTCTATTTCTATGGTCCTAGCCTCCTATCCTGCCTATACAAAATGGCTACCAAATCTACCGTACAGAACCAGAAAATGTTACTTACATCGACAATGAAGAAGTCGAGCCAGCACCAGGCGTTGGTGAAGTACTTGTGGAATCCGTAGGCGACCCACTTGAGCAACATCTCTAGGATAAAGATGTATGTGAACACACTGTCGGCGTATTCCAAGATGGTCCTGATMGTCTTCCTCTGCTGGATGTACACATCCTCAAAAGCCTGGTGGGGGGGAAGCACATACACGGTTAGCTTCAGCTGAATTGGGGGGTAAATGAACACGCTCTGTGATTGATGAATTTATTGATCGATTTTAAATACATAGCCTATAAATTTGCCTCAGCCAAATAAGTACAACAATGAATATATAATAAATCATGGAGGATTAGAAACACAATAAAGTCAACAGACTATTTACATAAAAAGTGATGAAAATGTATACAACAACGGTTCTGTTGCTCAATCACGACAAAACATTTTTTTTAAATTCCCAGGAAAAATGTAGCATTGATTGCACTATTCCATTCCTGCTGATTTGACGTCATGCCTGAGGACATAGCTCCCTTGGCACCAGAAATAGATTCCCCCCGCCTATCCTATCTGATAAATCACACAGTCCATTAGATCCCCTCTCAGATAAATGGTACAGTCCATTAATCACAGAGAGAGTCCATATGTGTCTCAAATGGCAGCCTATTCCCTAAGTAGTGCACTGCTTCTGGTCTAAATTAGGGCACTATAAAGGGAATAGACTGCCATTTGGGACACCGACTCAGTCAGGCTCTGCTCTGATGCTCCTGCCTGGACCCTCCCCCCACCCTTCTTAGAACAGTGACTGGCTGAGATGCTCCTGTCTGGACCCTCCCCCCCACTCTTCTTAGTACAGTGACTGGCTGAGATGCTCCTGCCTGGCCCCTCCCCCCACTACTCCTTAGAACAGTGACTGGCTGAGATGCTCCTGCCTGGCCCCTCCCCCCACCTTAGTACAGGACTGGCTGAGATAATCCTGCCTTAGGCCCTCCCCCCACCCTCCTTTAGTACAGTGACTGGCTGAGATGCTCCTGCCTGGCCCAACCCCCCACCCTCCTTAGAACAGTGACTGGCTGAGATGCTCCTGCCTGGCCCAACCCCCCACCCTCCTTAGAACAGTGACTGCTGAGATGCTCCTGCCTGGCCCCTACCCCCACCCTCCTTAGAACAGTGACTGCTGAGATGCTCCTGCCTGGCCCCTACCCCCACTCTCCTTTAGAACAGTGACTGGCTGAGATGCTCCTGCCTGCGCCCTCCCCCACCTTAGTACAGTGACTGGCTGAGATAATCCTGCCTGGCCCCTCCCCCCACCCTCCTTAGTACAGTGACTGGCTGAGATGCTCCTGCCTGGCCCCTCCCCCACCCTCCTTAGTACAGTGACTGGCTGAGATGCTCCTGCCTGGCCCAACCCCCCACCCTCCTTTAGAACAGTGACTGGCTGAGATGCTCCTGCCTGGCCCCTACCCCCACCCTCCTTAGAACAGTGACTGGCTGAGATGCTCCTGCCTGGCCCCTACCCCAAACCTTCTTAGTACAGTGACTGGCTGAGATGCTCCTACCTGGCCCCATCACCCCCACCCGTCTTAGTACAGTGACTGGCTGAGATGCTCCTGCCTGGCCCCTCCCCCCACCTTAGTACAGTGACTGGCTGAGATGCTCCTGCCTGGCCCCTACCCCCCACATTAGTACAGTGACTGGCTGAGATGCCTCCTGCCTGGCCCCTACCCCAACCCTTCTTAGTACAGTGACTGCTGAGATGCTCCTTCCGGGTCCATCCCCCTACCCTCCTTAGAACAGTGACTGACTGAGATGCTCCTGCCTGGCCCCTACCCACACCCTCCTTAGTACAGTGACTGCTGAGATGCTCCTGCCTGCCCCTACCCCAACCCTTCTCTTGTACAGTGACTGGCCTGAATGCTCCTGCCTGGCCCCTACCCCCACCCTCCTTAGAACAGTGACTGGCTGAGATGCTCCTGCCCGGCCCATCCCCACCCTTCTTAGTACAGTGACTGGCTGTGATGCTTCTGCTTGGCCCCACCCCCCCACCCTTTCAGTGACTGGGCCTGCTGACTGCACCACTCCCATGTTTTGTCCTATGTCCTCATAGCCAGGCAGAGAGAGACACAGCCCTTAAATAGCCAACCTTCTCCACTCACAACTCGACCTCCTTTCTGCGTCTGAAATGGACACCCTAACCTATTCTCTAGCGCACAAATTTGACCAAAGCCTCTCTGTCTCACTGTGTTGTGAACATGCATTTTTTTTGTGTGTGTGTTAACGTTCCACACTGTGACTTACCAGGGCCCCACTACTGAGTAGGATCATAAAGATAATGACGGTTTCGAACCAGTTATGCTCCACAATTAGATAGCATGTCTTTCTCAGGAACCACCAATATTTTCCCCACCCGTGAGTGATAGGCACGTCCAGCATGCGAGGTACTTGATAATACACTCTGTACGGAAGGGGACAGGAGCAAACACACAACATCATACCGTTAACTAAAACATTGAAAAGAATGTACGAATTACAAACTGGGAGGAGAGGGCAGGGCAGGGAGGGGCACAGGGTGCAAGGGAGTGTCAAGGAGTGGTTTAGGGCAGGAGGGCAAGGAGTGGTTCAGAGTGGGGAGCAGGGAGGGGCGGGGCACGGAGGGCGGGGCTAAGGAAGAGCAAGCGTGCAGTCCTACCAGGTGTCCAACAGTTTTCTGGGTCTAGGTACTCTTCCACAGCCTCCACCACCACCGCCTCCACCTCCACATCAGGCTTGATGTCTATGGTGCTGCCCTCCGATGAGCTGGTGTCGTCCAGCTACACACACAGACAGAGATGCACACACACGCACAGAGATACAGACAGACGCAGAGCGAGAGAGAGGGACAGAGAGCGAGCGCCAGAGATACACACAGACACAAAACACACAGAGAGGACGTGAGAATGACAGGACAAGGGACAGAGGAAATACATCAGCAGCAGCAGGTTGACTGATCAATAGCCCTGTCGGCAGCAACGGCTCTTGGGTTATTGGTACACAGAGAGAGACAGACAAGAGAGAGAGAGACATGACCAACGGCGAAGCCTCTCTCACAGCCATTCATACATACTGCTGCGTGCATTGCAGTGGGTCTCACTTCCTGTCTCAATGTATAAATAGCTACCTCCCTGAGGCTTCATATAGGTAGACAGACAGATGACGATACAGAAATGAAAGGATGATGAAGAAGAAGAAGATGTAGACATAGTCCTGGGGCTAAGATACATTCTGGTCATACACATAATGAGCTGCGTCTACCCATGTCTACATGCGGAGTGTGTGATCTGTCATACTCGACGTGTTCTAATTGACCTTGAGTAAACACATGCCATGACTAGCAGAGTACCAATGACCTGGTTGTAATTCACCTGGACTTTACATTACATCAGAGAGCGCTAGATTTTAAACGAGAGCCTCCAATGAACGATTCAAGTTGACTTTAAACGCTAAACTACCGTAATAATAAGCAAACGATGAGACTTAACTGTAAATATAAAAACCACAGCAGCTGACTGCAATTCCTAACATGATGATATGCCACAGATTTAAGACGTACTGTAGCCTACAGGGGTGGAATATCAAATAACCATCCACTCCAGCCATACTGCTAAATGTATTGGCGACGTTTTAAGAAAGAAACAAACACCAGTCAGCAGATATCCATTTCATCCACGGCTGTAGCCATTACTATATGAGTGTGTGTATATATGAGTAATGGACTTACATAAGAGCCTTGGGCAGTGGAAACTAATGTTACACTGGTGACCACACCCATGCTTTACAGCCAGGAGACCACAAAACAACAACCATGGAGTAATGCATCACTACAACATTACTACAACATCACCGCAACATTACAATACGATTACCTCAGCATTACCAAAGCATTAATACAACATTACCACAACATTACAATAAGATTACCGCAACATTACCAAAGCATTACTACAACATTACCACAACATTACAATAAGATTACTGCAACATTACCAAAGCATTACTACAGCATTACCACAACATTTAATACAACATTACCACAAATTACAATAAGATTACCGCAACATTACCAAAGCATTACTACAACATTACCACAACATTACAATAAGATTACCGCAACATTACCAAAGCATTACTACAGCATTACCACAACAATTAATACAACATACCACAACATTACAATAAGATTACCGCAACATTACCAAAGCATTACTACAACATTACCCACAACATTACAATAAGATTACCGCAACATTACCAAAGCATTACTACAACATTACCACAACATTGATACAACATTACCACAGCATTACTACAACATAACCACGCCATTTGGTGACTACAACATTACCCCCATGCAACATAACTACATCGCTGCAACATTACAACATAACCACAACATTACTTACCCCCTGCAAAAATACCACAACATTACTACAACATAATCCTCAAATGACCTCCTGCAACATTACAACAACATCATTATCAAGAGACAAACTATGGGTGTATCTAAAATGGCACCCTATTCCTGGTCATGCACTACTTTTCATCAGAGCCATATGGATGTACCAGGTTCTCATGACAACATATTCATTAAACAATTGGCTAACTAACTCTCTGTTCACGCACCTCTTTGCTGTTCTCGTTCTCCGACTCGCTACTGAAGTCCTCGGTGTTGAGGTTCTCGAAGTCGGACTCTCCGACCGCGATGGGAACGCACACGGTCAGGTTCGGATTATGGATGAAGGACATGTGGTCCTCGTCGATCATGTACTTCCCGACGCTGCTCCCTATACCACTAGTGGTGCCGTTACCATTCTTGGTGTAGTCCAGGTCGCGGTTGATATCCACACCACTGTGGTTGGCGATACAGTTCAGCTTCTTGTTGTACATGTCGTCTAAAGGTTTCTGTTCATCCTCCGCCGGCGGCTTCTTGGTCAAGCTGAGCACCAACTCTGCCAGCTTGATCTTGAACCAGGCCACGCCCTTCTTGATGCGGATGACGGAGATCTGAAGGTTGTTCATCTCTCCGTCGTCGTCTGTTGCGGCTAAGTTGTCTGCGCTGAACGAGGACAGCAGCAAGGCAAGGAAAAGGTTCAACACCTACAGGGAGGAGAATCAGGCACACACTGGGTCAGACGTGAGGGTGGATCTGGCATGGCCAACGGAGATGTGTGTACACATGGGACCTGGTATGTGTCGTGTAACGAACCTGCCGTTCATAAGACGGCAAACTGCTCCCAGAGAGTTACGTTTCTTGGGCCAGTGATTACGGTCACCGCCTTCGGTTATGGCGACTGGGGTTTGAGGACCATCAGGAAGGCTAGTATTGTATACAAAGATACACTCTGGGGACACTTACCACCAAGTTCCCGATAACCATGACCATCATGAAGACGATGAGACACATGCCCTGTCCGGCCACCTCCATACAGTCCCACATGGTCTCGATCCACTCCCCGCACAGCACCCGGAACACCATCAGGAACGAGTGGAAGAAGTCGTGCATGTGCCAGCGGGGCAGCTTACAGTCCAGGGCGATCTTACACACACAGTCCTTGTAGTTCTTGCCGAACAGCTGCATGCCGACCACGGCAAAGATGAAGACGATGAGCGCTAAGACGAGGGTCAGGTTTCCCAGGGCGCCAACAGAGTTACCGATGATCTTGATCAGCATGTTGAGTGTGGGCCACGACTTGGCCAGTTTAAACACTCTTAGCTGATGGAGAGGGGAGGGAGGAAGAGAGAGACAGGGAGGAAGAGAGGATGTGAGAATGATGGAAGAAGGGAGAGAGGAAAATACTCATTAGCAGCTGGGGTTTGAGTGATCAATAGTTCTGGTTGCGGTAATGGCTCTTGGGGTATTGGTAGGGTAATTGATAGAGCAGAAGCAGTAATTATGAAAACTAGCAGTACACAGACTAGTAAGGCAGTATATACAGTAAGTTGTATTGCATACAAGTAAATGTATCACTACAACAGACAGTGCTGTAGTTGAGCAACACCATGTAATCATTCAGCACGTGAATCAATGCACGCTGTGGAATTGATATGATTGGTGTACACAACTGACAGACACGTACATTTGGGGGGAGGGCGGGGCTAAAAGAGAGATTACCAATCGGAATGATCTGAGCACGGACAGCCCCTCCACGTCAGCCAATGCCAGCTCCACTAACGATAGGGTCACAATGAAGCCGTCAAAGCAGTTCCACCCTTCCTGGAAGTAGTAGTAGGGATCCATGGCAACCAGCTTGGCAAACATCTCCACAGCAAAGATCCCTGTGAACACCTGGCAGGGACAAATAGAGGTCAGAGGTCAGCTAGAGTAACTGCTATGGAAACATTTACCTTTCAAAGTGACAAAGAGAGGTCAGACGTACTGTAGGACCTGGTACTATAATTCTTTTAAAAAGTTAGCGGTGAGCACTACCTTAGATGGAAATTAAGATTAGCCCACTAGCAAGAGGCTAGCACTTACCTCAATTAAGATTCAAGAACGCTTTCTGGAGTCTCTTTGAATGCATTTCCAATGTCTCGATGGCGTGTGTTTCTCTGTCTAAAGATGACCCTTGTGTAGGCTGCCTTCACATTCAAAATGTGCAAAACTAGCTCCCTTAGGACAGTGACATTTTCATCACAGGACAGACATTTGGCTAGCAGAATGTCACCTAAGCTAGTAGAAATTGTGGTTTACTAGCCCGGCTAGTCAGTGCTCAAAATCCTTACTCTCCATCCCTTACAGCTGCTCTGAAGTCAGTAAGGCCATTGTGACACCTCTGTGTTCTGCTAATGAGTCTAATGAATGGCTGAATGTCATAGTTAATCATGGAGTCAGCTGATGTAACACCCTGGGTGTCAAGGCGTGGCCGGGCAGTGTTTGTGTGTGTGTGTGTGTGTGTGTGTGTGTGCGTGCGTGCGTGCGTGCGTGAGAGCATTTGTGTGTGTGAAGATGACTCATGCTTCAAGGTTATACCCAACCCATGAATGAAAATACCTCTAACAGAACACACACACTGCCCGATGCTGAATATCACAAATAATTTCACAACAAACACACACTGGTCTAATATGTAAAAGACTGATCTCACAATTTACGGAAAGTGATACATTTTCCAGCTGCTGTAAATTGATCAAACCGCTAATATCAATATCATAACCATACCACAGAAAGAGAGACTGTGTTCTACTGATATGCTATCCATGCTAACAACATGAACTAGTAGCTTTAGCTAACATGCTAACTAGACAGTGAAATCCTATGTGCATCAGCTCTACTTTTACTGTGTTTCTGTGGAAATTCTAATAGCATCCATGATAACAGCATCAGCTAGTTGCTTTAGCTTGCATTAGCTAGTAGGCTTAAGGCCCTAAGCAATATGCTGAAACCGTATGTGCAGCTCAGGAATTTGACTCAGTTTCTGTAGAAATGCTAATTGTAAAAAGGGCCAGGTTGGGATTTCAGAAAAAAAGAGCCGTTCTTCAGGCACCATTTTAGGGGAGCTCATCGATCAGGCAGCATCAAATATTAATGTGGGCCACCCACCAGCCTGGCATGCAGCACAGAGACAGAGCAGGCAGCGTGAAGCAGATTTCTGCCTGGGACAAGGAAATAGCAGCACAGAAGAATCATATGATAAGAGGGGGGGGTTGAGAGGAAGGAAAAAGTACAGAGAGAGACTCCTACAGTATACAGACCAGCCCCATGTAAGAAATGGGGAGAGAGGAGGGGGGAGAGAAGGAGAGAAGGAGAGGAGCAGAGAGGAGAAAGACACAAGGAAGATGTGTATAGATACAGGGACACTGTAGGTAGGGGGTCCGGGAACGTTTTCATTTAGCTTTGAATAGCCAATGAAAGAACTGCCAATTATGTGTACCAAAATAACACAGCTCTCTCAGCAGACGACAAGCGAATAGATCTTATAAGAGGAGATGTCATTGTCAACGCACCACGACAAGGACGAGATAACGATCAAATGCCAGATTCTGTTCAGTTTTTTAATGAACCCACTATCAATGATGGGATATACAATGGAAACGAGACAGAGAGTTGAGAGAGAGAGAGAGAGGCCTGGGGTGGTCACATCGTGGTCTAGCTTGCAGTTAGTGTCGCCGCCCCCAGGTGCACACATATGAATCTGTCTGACACACACACTCTCCTCCTGTCTTTCCCGTCCCCTCTACTGACTGTCCTATCAAGTGGGTTGAATTATATGAGCTAAATACTAGAAAGTGTCTAATGTTACCGTATACTTTCTAAGTTAATACCATACAAATACTAGGTAAGTACTAACTTAAAGTACCAGCTTAAAGTACTTTTTAAAGTGGCACTTTACCACTTTTGTAACCTCATATTCATCATCTACAGCGCCATACCAGTGTCTACATGTGAATATGAGGTTAAAAAAATGCCTCTATAAGTGCCAGCTTATAACGGCTGTTAAATATCACCAAAAAAAAGAGATCCTCACCAGGTTTCCCACAGACAGCACCTCCTCAAAGTGCGGGGTCATGGGGTAGTGCTCCATGGCCATGAAGAGGGTGTTGAGGACGATACAGATGGTGATGGCCAGGTCCACGAAAGGGTCCATGACGATCAGGTTGACAATCTCCTTGATCTTCAGCCAGATGGGACAACACTCCCAGATGAGGAAGATGTTGGAGAACTTATACCAGCAAGGTGGACAACTACGCTGAGACTCCTCCAGTTCTGAGAAAATTGATTAAGAGACCACGCCAGGAAAGGAATATATCAAAAATCCAAATAATAGAATAGTCTCCAACAGCGCAAATCCTGTCCCTGCCCACCTGGCGCTACAGCCATCCTTAAGGAAACACTCAAAGTATTTGAAAGAAAACAGAGATACATGTTATAAAATAATAATAATATGTCCTGTTTATGTAATAATAATATGTATGTCATGCATTGTCTGTAAGTACAAGAATGACAAGCAATAGTTTTAGAACACCTACTCATACAAGTGTTTTTCTTTATTTGTAATATTCTCTACATTGTAGAATAATAGTGAAGACAACAAAACTATGAAATAACACATATGGAATCATGTAGTAACCAAAAAAGTGTTAAACAAATCAAAATATATGTTGTATTTTGAGATTCTTCAAATAGCCACCCTTTGCCTTGACAGCTTTGCACACTCTTGGCATTCTCTCAACCAGTTTCATGAGGTAGTCACCTGGAATGCATTTCAATAAACAGGTGTGCCTTGTTAAAAGTTAATTTGTGGAATTTCTTTCCTTCTTAATGCGTTTGAGCCAATCAGTTGTGTTGTGACAAGATAGGGGCGTATACAGAAGATAGCCCTATTTGGCAAAATACCAAGTACATATTATGGCAAGAACAGCTCAAATAAACAAAGAGAAATCATCATTACTTTAAGACATAAAGGTCAGTCAATAAGGAAAATTTGTCATTTGGTCTGGAGTCCAAATTGGAGATTTTTGGTTTCAACAGCCGTGTCTTTGTGAGACGCGGTATGGGTGAACGGATGATGTTCGCATGTGTATTTCCCACCGTAAAGCATGGCGGAGGAGGTGTTATGGTGTGGGGGTGCTTTACTGGTGACACTGTCTGTGATTTATTTAGAATTCAAGGCACACTTAACCAGCATGGATACAACAGCATTCATCTGGTAGGACTATCATTTGTTTTTCAACAGGACAATGACCCAACACACCTCCAGGCTGTGTAAGGGCTATTTGACCAAGAAGGAGAGTGATGGAGTGCTGCATCAGATGACCTGGCCTCCTCAATCCCCCGATCTCAACCCAATTGAGATGGTTTGGGATGAGTCGGACCACAGAGTGAAGGAAAAGCAGCTAACAAATGCTGAGCACATGTGGGAACTCCTTCAAGACTTTTGGAAAAGCATTCCAGGTGAAGCTGGTTAAGAGAATGCCAAGAGTGTGCAAAGCTGTCATCAAGGCAAAGGGTGGCTATTTGAAGAATCTCAAATATAAAATATAATTTGCTTTGTTTAACACTTTTTTAGTTTCTACGTGATTCCATATGTGTTATTTCATAGTTTTGACGTCTTCACCATTATTCTACAATGTAGAAAATAGTACAAATAAAGAAAAACTCTCGAATGAGTAGGTGTTCTAAAACGTTAGACCGGTAGTGTATATAGATATAGATATAGGAGATGTAGAACTCTTCGTCCAACGAGAGAGAAGGGCACCTCAGTTGAATCCCGTTTGGGGATCAATAAAGTCTTAACGTAAAAATCGTATCTCATCTTAAATCAGTTAGAAAAGGAAATAGCGAAATCGAAAGAACTGTTCGTCCAACAAACAAAAAAGGTGAGAGCCTGTTTTGACTAAGAAACTACGGGAAGTACGATCTGCCTTTCTTCGACATCAGATTTGAAACTTTTTGGTTTACACTGTCAGCTGAAAACAAAAGAGCATGGAAATAGCTAGTTAGTTAGTGTAGGGAAATTAATAGTATGAATAGTATAGGGACAGTACCCTCCACTAGTGTGTTGGTGATGACGCTCATGACACTGTTGGCCCGCTCTTTCCTTCCGAAGGAGGTATTGAGCTGGTCCACAGACACCATCAGGGAACCAGACAGCTTCTTCTTCACCTCAACCTCAGTAGTGGGCTGCCAGGAGGAAGAAGAAGAATCAAGCACTGATGGTAGTCAAACCATGAACACCATCCCACAGCGCCATCGCTGGCCAGGGAGGGATGTGCACTTGTAACAACACTGGATTGGAAGGAGGGGTTAGGCCCATATTGGAGGTTGGTCATTCTTTGGTTGGCACAGCGGATAGTACTGTATTTGTCTTGTTGTTGCTAGATGTTGAGAATATGTTGTGTCTAGAAACATGCAGGTCATACGCAGCCAGAATGGGAGCAGTGGTATGGGGATATTTGACAGTTACATAATACTTGAATAAGAATGTAATATTCCGATATTGAGCAGGGAAGTGTTTTGTATTTGTGTGTGTATGTATTAACGTTGTGACTTACCTATTCTCTGAAACTTGTAAAATAGGTTCCAACCACCATTACATCACACCCATTCTAACTAAATGTCCCCCTGTCTAAATGTTCCAATGCTGCCACTTTGACCATGTCCGAATACCCGTACTTGCGCTCTCAATAGTAGGCTGATTGGGTGTAAGAAAATTGAATGTTTTAAAGTATGTGACATTTTGAAAATGTTGTATGGTTTAAATGCCAGGATGTCATACTAATTTCGCCTTTTATCTAGTAGAATTCGCGGCAACACTATTGAGGAAGAAAAGCGCCTTTTCAGACCCACGTGTGTTTGACAACAGCTGATAATCAGATAAGAGGACGCGCTCTACCAAAATGAAGGAATGGCGGGAAACAACGCAAATGTGCATTAGATGACGCCTTCTCAGTATGGGTGAGCCTAGTATGTTGATATTTGTTGCTTACTGCATACATTTATTCTAAACAGTACGTTCTAAATAGTATGTAGTATGATTAGTGCACAGTATGCTGTTTTATTAAGTAGTAGGCAAGAAAGATTTCGGACACAGCCTTTTTTCTACTTTCCAAGCATTATCCTGTCCCTAACCCCATCAATACTCAGAACTCCACACTATCTGATAGTAATCCATTTTCTATTTGACCCTGAAATATCACCTTCAAGTCCTGTAACAAATCCTGTAGCATTTGAGGAGAACATAGAGGGAAGAGTAGTCTGGTTACTGTAGGAGAACACTAGGAGAACACAGGGGCAACACTATTCGGATTGCGGTCGTTCCAGTCGTCATGCATTGAGCATGCACCAAGTCAAAGAGTAGGAGAGGATAGGATAGACATCATAGCCACTAGTTTGGTTGTTATCATGCTGGCTAATTCAGAAACATTGTACAAGACCTGGTAGAAGGGCAAGTCAAACTACCATGCTGCTTACTAGCAAGAGAGAAAGATTGGTTTGGTTTTTTCATTTTCTTTGTTTTGGTTTGCTCACTGTTGATTGTTTGAAAAGGAAGGAAATATTTCCTCTATTTTGAAGAGGGTTTTTACTTACAATGACTGTTATATGTGGTTGTTTATACCTATCTTAGTGTGAATGCACTGACTGTACGTCGCTCTAAGATAAGACAGTTTGCTAAATGACTCAAATGTTAAAGGGATAGTTAAAGATTTTGGCAATTAAGCCCTTTTTTTCTACTTACACAGAGTCAGATGAACTCATGGATACCATTATGTCTCTGTGTGCAGTTTGAAGGAAGTTGAAGGTAGTTTCTGGAGCCATTACTAACTAGCATGAGTGCAATGACTGGAAGTCTACAGGAGCAAGGGCCTTGTTGCCAAAATCTCAAACTATCCCTTTAATGTCAATGTAATGTAACACCGTTTGGAGTGAGAAAATGAAAAGGTTGAGATATAAAACAACAGTATGCTGGAAGTCACTGAAAACCCCAGTTATAAAGTAACAATAAGAACATGTTTTTCTAATAAAGTAAACTAAAGTTTCTCTATTTTGCTTCTTTGGGTTGGGGGGCAGCATATCATACACGAGACACTAGGAGCAGTGGAGGAGGGCGAGCGCAGATAGCGCAGACATACGGACTTGCAAAGAAAAAAGTTGAGAAGAGAGACAGAGAGAATAAGAAAGTGAGGGAAGAGAGAAAGTTGAGAAAGAGGGGGCCATGCCTAGACGAGACGGGTCTGAGTTACTCATTGACTTCCTTACACTGTCGTCAGCAGATGCCTTATCTATTTTCACCTCAGGCAGAAGGCGTCCGCCGGTCCCCGGACTGATCAGCGACACCACGCCGTTGCAGTCCACCGTTGAGTTCCTCTTCCCGCCGCCGTGGTGGTAGCCCGTGTAGCTGCTCCGCCGGTACGGGCTGAACAGGGAGTCCCGCCTCTCCTCGCACTCCTCCACAGTGCTATGCTCGTCATCGGCGAACTCGTTCTCCGAGCCCACGTCCTTGCCGCGGCCCTTGAAGCTGAAGATGCTGCTCTTGCTGTTGTGCCTCGACAGGAACGGCGAGCCTGGGATACTGAGGAGGGACTGCAAGGGACAAGAAGACAATGAGATGAGGAGAGGAGAGGAAACGAGAGGAGAGGAGAGAGATTGATGTAGCTGTGTAAAACTCCTGACACAAAGCATACAAAAGAGCACTGAAGATCATGGGTTGAATCCCCACAACCACCTTTCCAACTATCTGTCCTCCTGTCTTTATCTGTTTTAGTACTGTCTACATCAGGGATCTCTGTCCCGTAGATTCTCTCTCCAACCCTAATCCAGTGCACCTGATTGTAATAATTAGCTGGTTGACAAGTTGAATCAGGTTAGTTACAACTGGTGTTGGAGTGAAAACCTACAGGAAGGTAGTTGTCCAGGAACAGGGTTGGAGAGCCCTGGTCTAAATGTAGCTTCAAAAATATGAAAGGAAGGTGGAATTCCTATTGAATTACATATGGAATTATAGGATCCCTATGAGAAGTCCAATCTCCATGAGAGAAGAAAAGAGATGAGGGGGTTGTTTTGAGTCGTTGATTGTGCCATTACTTGGGACAATCCTGGTTGTCATCAATTCTGGGGTCAAAATGAAAGGCACACGGCGGGCTGTGGATGTGTGTGTCGTGTGTGTGTGCTTTTGGCCACCGCGTGTCGTGTGTGTGTGGTGTGTGTGTGTGTGTGTGTGTGTGTGTGTGGTGTGTTTGTGTGTTGTGTGTGTGTGTGTGTGTGTGGGTGGGTGATGGAAAGCCTCCCTGTGTGTGTGTGTGTGTGTGTGTGTGTGTGTGTCACTTAGGGAAATGCTGATGGAGAGTGATCAAGTGACCTAGTAAACACAGGGAAATGCATCATAATAATAATAATATTTTGGACTTCTATTTTCAATGATCCAATGCTGCTTTAAAATTGTCGAAAATAAACAAAAAACAGAGATCCAAACAAGACAGCGGCAGACTAACAACAGGAAGAAACAGAACATGTAACAAAGAGAAGGGGGAGGGGCTTAAAGAAGGGAAAAGATTGTGATGTGTTGCACTTGGGAACGGCAAGGTGGCCTGCTGTGGTGGAACGGAGTGAGCGAGTAGGGTGCTAGGGGAGAAGAAGGTCAGAGAGGTAGGGAGGGGGTCAAGGTGACGAAGGGCTTTGTAGGTCAGAAGAAGGATATTGTAGTTCATGCGTCGGGAGACAGGAAGCCAGTGGAGTTCACAGAGGATGGGGGTGATGTGCTGCCAGGAGTTGGGCTGCAGAGTTCTGAACCATTTGGAGCTGATGGCGGGAGCTTGAGTTGATGCTGGAGAGTAGTGAGTTGATGCTGGAGAGTAGTGAGTTGATGCTGGAGAGTAGTGCGTTGATGCTGGAGAGTAGTGCGTTGATGCTGGAGAGTAGTGAGTTGCAGTAGTTGAGACAGGAGCTGATGAATGTGTGAATGAGGGTTTCAGCTGCAGGACGGAAGGTTTGAAGAATGAGGATTTGACAGTTTGTTGGATGTTGTGGTCGAAGGAGAGGGTGGAGTCCAGGAGTACGCCAAGGTTGCGTGCAGGGGGAGGGGGGAGAACCAATGGTGTCATCAATGGGGAGAGTGAGGTCGCCAACTTTGCAGAGTGTGGTTTTGGTGCCTATGAGGAGGAGTTTGGTTTTGTCGCTGTTTAGCTTGAGGAAGTTGTGTTGCATCCAGGTTTTTAATGTGGCAGGATTCAATGTGGGTCAGAGGTGCGTTGAGGAGGGATTTGGTGCTCAGGTAGATCTGGGTGTCGTCGGCATAGGAGTGGAAGTCGAGATTGAAGTGGCGGAGGATCTGACCAGAGTAGGGAACCCAGCACAGAGCCCTGGGGAACACCCTGTGTGTCAGCAGCGGAGTCAGAGGTATGGCCATTGAGGGAGATGTAGTGGGTCCGGTTGGTAAGGTATGATTGTAGCCAGTAAAGCGCTGTGCCCTCATACCCAGACCCTCAAGTCTGGTGAGCAGGATTTGATGGTTCACCGTGTCGTATAATCAAATAATTAGGCGACTGACATCCTACCCCAGCAAGGTCAAACACAGGACAGTCAGACAGGAGAAACACACAGCTGAGCCCAACGCTGCATGGGAAAAAATTCACTTCCTGCTTCTACTTTGTGTTTTTCTTCTATGGGTACACTCAATATTGCTGCCAGTCTACGCATTGTCGGAACATTGATTTGAATGGGATTCTCCATTGTAGTTATTCTATGGAAATATGAGCTGTTTGCATACGACTGTTCTCACTGTGAACCTGTACTGTATCTGTATCCTCTGTATCTGTATCCTCTGTACTGTATCCTCTGTACTGTATCCTCTTACTAATGTTGCATATAGAATCCTCTTTCTTACTACTGTTATATACATGTTCGCTCTGCTGATTTGACATGTTTATGGTCACAAGCCTGCTTGAGTACTCATCTGGTTAGCGGGCCTATTCTCTAATACTGATGATGACAATGACCAAGATCTCAGACAAAACCTAGTTCTAACACCAATAGAATTCACATGAACGCATGAACGAATACTGCCCTGTGTTGCTGAACAGATACACTAACAGTACCCTATGAAAGATGCCAGAGCAATACAACACTGTGCGACTGCTCTTCTCTCACTGAAACATTCATGTACTCACTGTTAATAATTCAAGCCTTGGATGCATGCTACTGTATCTTTAGCTACAACAAATATACGCACAGTACTGTATATGTTATGATGCTATAAACTGGTTATAACCTTTAGCTACACCCAATATACTTCACACACTGTAGTAGGAGCCTTAAACAGATACATTACAAAGCTCTAAATAGTGTTTATCTGAGTTTATCGCTCAAGGCTAAATTATCTATGGCTCAGAATACATTACACCGTGACCTTCAACCTTCGTCATCTCACCTGGTTCATGATGGAAGACTTTCGACCCAACCGGTTGTCAGGGAAACGGAAGCGGCTCCTCTTGCTGCCGTCGTCTGACTCGGATTTGACGAACTTCTCGCAGTCCCCCTTCTCCTCCCTCTGTGACTGCTCTTTCTGGCGCCACTTCTTCTTGCGGTTGCGCCGCTCCTTGGCGCTCTTGGAACTGAGCTTGGACATCTCTGACGAGCTACAGGACAGGTTCCCCCCACCGTCGTCCTCCGCTACGTCCTCCGACACCGTGCCTGCCGACGTCGCCATGGCGTTGGCCTATCGCAGACCGCCACACCAGGACAGAGAGTGAAAAAAACACCTGTCTGTGTCCAGCCCTCCTGAAGCCTAATTTATACCCTGTGCAAATACGCAACGCACTTAGCTAGCTACTCAAAATGACGATCCTGCATAGTTTCATCAAGATACAAATTGCGGGGCTGCAGCTGAACTTGACTTACTTCACTTACTTGGGGCTGTGGAAGTATGCATCTTTTTGCTAAGCAAGTACGCAGAACGGCCATTTTGCGTAGCTAGGCTTCAGAGACATGGCTGTACAGCTTATATCAGGCTAAACAGATTTAAACTAAGCATATGTGACAGACAGGGTTCGAACCCCGGTTTGCTGTGAGCCAGAAGAGTGCATTAGCCCGCTAAGCCAAAACCTAGGCATTGGCTCAGGAAGCCCATGCAGATCTTCAGGTCTCAGGCAAGGTTACTCACCTCCGTCACAAACACAGTGAGGTATAGGAGCACGGTAACGAACACGGCTCCACTGCTTATATTAGGCACAACAGATTTAAACCAAAGAGACAGTCAAGGATAGGAGTGAAGTATAGTAAGCAGAGACAGTGGCAATAGAAAGACAAGCACATACAGTATACACAGAAAGCTGCTGAGAGACAGACAGACAGTCAGACAGAACTGACAGACAGAACAGAACAGACAGACAGACACTGACCTGTGTGGCCTCCTGCAGAGCCAGTGACAACAGAGACAGAGAAACAAACACAAATGACCAAACACATATGCACTATATTCAGAGAAGGGTGCCATTTCGCAACCTCATAGACATGCTGAGACACAAAGACACTGGGATACTGACCTGTGCAGCCTCTTGCTGGTTCTTGATCTGCTCCAGCATGGCTTTGAACTCAGCCTCTTTTTGCTCGGCCTCCTCCATGGTGGCCTGGTTCTGCTCCTCATAGGCCATGGCCACCACAGCCAGGATCAGATTGACCAGGTAGAAGGACCCCACGAAGATCACCAGCACAAAGAAGATCATGTAGGTCTTCCCTGCTGCCCGCAGGGTCTGGGAGGGGAGAGAGAAGACAACAGAGGGTCAGATACACTGATATTTGACCTATAACCACTGACCTCTAAACCAAACAACATCGCTTCCCTGCCATCCTCAGGGTCTGGAAGAGAACAGAGAGTACAGCATAGCATCAGACACTTGTCACTCATCCAGTCCTCCAGAAGAGGCCGTCACTTTCTTCCCCCTCCTGTACTCAGATCTGGTTCATTACACTGCTAACTGGCTCATATGACAGGGCTGTGAGGTTCATATTGAGGTAGAGTTAGAGGGCAAAGGTCAGAGGTTATGTATCAGTTACTGAGTAGTCGTGAAGATATCCAGGCTGTGATGAAATTTAGAATCTACTGTAACACTTCCTCACTTCAAACACAATAAATTATATTTAGATTCCCTTCTGCTTACTAGAGCGTGATGCTGATTCGAATGCACTGTCATGTACATTATGTACGCTGATAATCAATGATTTATAACTGATTTGAAACTAGGAAGTAGGAATTATTCTTGGGTGTGCCAGCGCCAGAAGCACTTCCATGCACTGACTGCATTTCGCTAGGTTCCCAGTGTGTGTGTGTATTAGTTTCCCAGCATGGGCACAACTCGCCAATATCTGCATTTTGACCTAGTTTTCCAAGCAGTGCAGTGGAAGCACACCCCACCAGCGAGCTAGCGAACTAGCTAACACAAGCCCAATGATTTCAGTGAATTGGGATGCTATCCCCAGTGGAGAGAGGATTAAGAGGCTCAAGCAGAAGCACAGAGCAGCAGACAAAGAAGACCCCAACATACCTTTAAAAACAGCCTTTAAAAATAGCCCGTCTCTTAAATGTTTCATAATACTATTCAGAATTACATGTATGTATTACATGATCATGGCATGTACTAGTTTTCTATTGTATAAATGCAGTGGCAATATTTCAGTATACTAAAAAAAAGTAGTCCACTTAGGGAATAGGTTGCCATTTTGGATGCAGCTTTAGTTCCCCTTTCAAAAGAGGGAGTAAAGTATGGTCTGCACTAGGGCCCTTCAAAAGAGGGAGTAAAGTATGGTCTGCACTAGGGCCCTTCAAAAGAGGGAGTAAAGTATGGTCTGCACTAGGGCCTTAAAAGAGGGAGTAAAGTATGGTCTGCACTAGGGCCTTCAAAAGAGGGAGTAAAGTATGGTCTTGCACTAGGGCCCTTCAAAAGAGGAGTAAAGTATGGTCTGCACTAGGGCTTCCTTCAAGAGGGAGTAAGAGTATGGTCTGCACTAGGGCCCTTCAAAAGAGGGAGTAAAGTATGGTCTGCACTAGGGCCCTTCAAAAGAGGGAGTAAAGTATGGTCTGCACTAGGGCCTTCAAAAGAGGGAGTAAAGTATGGTCTGCACTAGGCCTTCAAAAGGGGAGTAAAGTATGGTCTGCACTAGGGCCCTTCAAAGAGGGAGTAAAGTATGGTCTGCATAGGGCCTTCAAAAGAGGGAGTAAAGTATGGTCTGCACTAGGGCCCTTCAAAAGAGGAGTAAAGTATGGTCTGCACTAGGGCCCTTCAAAAGAGGGAGTAAGGTATGGTTCTGACTAGGGCCCTTCAAAAGAGGGAGTAAAGTATGGTCTGCACTAGGGCTTCCAAAAGAGGGTAGTATGGTCTGCACTAGGGCCCTTCAAAAGAGGGTGTATGGTCTGCCTAGGGGCCCTTCAAAAGAGGAGTGTATGGTTTGCACTAGGCCTTCAAAAAGAGGGAGTATGGTCTGCACTAGGGCCCTTCAAAAGAGGGTGTATGGTCTGCACTAGGGCCCTTCAAAAGAGGATGTATGGTCTGCACTAGGGCCCTTCAAAATAGGGTGTATGGTCTGCACTAGGGCCCTTCAAAAGAGGGTGTATGGTCTGCACTAGGGCCCTTCAAAAGAGGGTGTATGGTCTGTAGGGAGCAGAGTTGAGGCAGAGAGAGAGGACTTCCTGGGTTCTGGCAGAAGCAATTCCCTACCCCATCAATTATGGATGCGGTTTACATGTAGTGCTGGTAAGAATATTCAACACAACACACTGCGACACTCCCCAGCAAGACAGGGTAGGAGCACAAACTGACAAAAGGACAGAAACTCTACTGTTCTCCTGTTTCACACATAGACTTCCCCCTGACATTAGGACAGCAGAGTCCATAAAATAACTAGCTTACCAAGATCGTGACATGCGGTTGTCTCTCAAAGCTACCTTAACATTTCAAAAATATTTTTAAATGTTTTTACCTTGCTCTGGATAAGCGCGTCTGCTAAATGACCACATTGCAAATGTACTGCAGACCAAATATTCTACACACGCACACACACACCTGAGCCTACTCTGGACACAGTGCATATGATTGGCTGCAATCTTAAAACCTGGTAATGTTTGAGCGGGTAGTTTATGCATGCAAAATCTAAATCCTAGGTTGAACCATAATGGTCTGACAATCTGATACAATACAATGGGAAATCATTTGAGATCATTTCAGATTTTCCTCCTTAGAAAACAAGCACATATTGTACTGTAGTATCTTGATTTAAAACAGGACAGCACAAATATCCTTCTGGAATACAGCTGAATGCAAACGGTGACTTGAGTCTCCATATTACAAAGCTCAGATGAGCGAACACTGGCACATGCACAACAGTAGATTTGGAGATCTGACAAAAGAAACGTGTCTGTTCTGAGCTAAGAAGCCATGTAATCTGCATCCCAAATTGCACCCAATTCCCTATATAGTGCACTACTTTAACCATAGCCCTATGGGCCCTGGTCAAAAGTGGCTCACTATATAGGGAATGAGGTGCCATTTGGGATGCATATGTAGTCTCCTTGATTGCCCATACTGTTCTCTTCCTTTCCTTCTCCTCCCTCTGACCACTCCTGCCCTCTCTGCTCTGTATGACAAAGCCTAAGCGTCTCTTTCCACCATTCCAGAGTGCCTGTATGGCTGAGGAGCTGCATCTCATATGGCACCCTAAATATGCAGTGCACTATGGAATAAGGAGCCACAGTGTGGAAATTAGGCTGTAAAACAGGCAGCATGAGTTGAGCCAGGGGCCACAGTATGGAGATTAGGCTGTAAAAGGCAGTATGAGTTGAGCCAGGAGCCACAGTGTGGAGATTAGGCTGTAAAACAGGCAGTATGAGTCGAACCAGGAGCCACAGTGTGGAGATTAGGCTGTAAAACAGACAGCATGAGTCGAGCCAGGAACCACAGTACATAGAGTAGGCTGTAAAACAGGCAGCATGAGTCGAGACAGAAGCCACAGTGTGAAGATTAGGCTGTAAAACACGTAGCATGAATCGAGCCAGGAGCCACAGTGGGGAGATTAGGCTGTAAAACAGGCAGCATGAGTCGAGCCAGGAGCCACAGTATAGCGATTATGCTGTAAAACAGGCAGCATGAGTTGAGCCAGGAGCCACAGTATGGAGATTATGCTCTAAAACAGGCAGCATGAATCGAGCCAGGAGCCACAGTATAGAGATTATGCTGTAAAACAGGCAGCATGCCAGGAGCCACAGTATGGAGATTAGGCTGTCAAACATGCAGCAGAAGTTGAGCCAGGAGCCACAGTATGTAGATTAAATTGCTGAGCTGTAAAACAGGACAGGACAAAGAGCCATAGTATGAATATGAGAACGCTGAACTGCAAGACAGCATGAGTCGATCCAAGAGCCACAATATGGAAATGAAGCAGCTAGGCTGCAAGACAGTGCGAGTTGAGCCAGGAGAACACAGTATTTATATTAGACTGGAGGATGGGGAGTCTTTCTGTCATACAGTAGCAGGTGGAAGGTGGGAGGGATATCTTTCTCTTGACAGGAATCCAGTGTTCTCTACTAGCGGATGTCCTTGCATGTGTCTGAAATGGCATCCAATACCTATATGTAGTGCACTACTATTGGCCAGTGCCAATGAGGCTCTGGGCAAAAGTAAAGTGCACCAAAAACAAAAATATTGGTGGGTGATTATATATGTTCTATTGTAAATGTTTTTTTGTTGCATATTCCACTCTCCTTGAGACACCAGGTGCTTCTACACCTGCATTGCTTGCTGTTTGGGGTTTTAGGCTGGGTTTCTGTACAGCACTTTGAGATATCAGCTGATGTAAGAAGGGCTATATAAATACTTTGCTTTCGTCAAAGAATCCTCCATTTGCAGCAATTACAGTCTTGCAGACCTTTGGCATTCTAGTTGTCAATTTGTTGAGGTAATCTGAAGAGATTTCACCCCATGCTTCCTGAAGCACCTCCCACAAGTTGGATTGGCTTGATGGGCACTTCTTACGTGCCATACGGTCAAGCTGCTCCCACAACAGCTCAATAGGGTTGAGATCCAGTGACTATGCTGGCCACTCCATTATAGACAGAATACCAGCTGAGTGCTTCATCCCTAAATAGTTCTTGCATAGTTTGGAGCTGTGCTTTGGGTCAATGTCCTGTTGTAGGAGGAAATTGGCTCCAATTAAGCGCCGTCCACAGGGTATGGAATGGCGTTGCTAAATAGAGTAATAGCCGGCCTTCTTCAAGATCCCTTTTACCCTGTACAAATCTCCCACTTCACCACCACCAAAGCACCCCCAGACCATCACATTACCTCCACCATGCTTGACAGATGGCGTCAAGCACTCCTCCAGCATATTTGAATTTTTTCTGCATCTCACGAATATTCTTCTTTGTGATGCAAACACCTCAAACTTAGATTTGTCTGTCCATAACACTTTTTTCCAATCTTCCTCTGTCCAGTGTCTGTGTTCTTTTGCCAATTTTAATCTTTTATTGGCCAGTCTGAGATATGGCTTTTTCTTTGCAACTCTGCCTAGAAGAGCATCCTGGAGTCGCCTCTTCACTGTTGATGTTGAGATGTTGGTGTTTTGCGGGTACTATTTAATGAAGCTGCCAGTTGAGGACTTCTGAGGTGTCTGTTTCTCAAACTAGACACTCTAATGTACCTGTTCTCTTGCTCAGTTGTACACTGCGGCCTCCCACTCCTCTTCTATTCTGGTTTGATCCAGTTTGCGCTGTTCTGTGAAGGGAGTAGTTTACAGCGTTGTACGAGATCTTCCGTTTCTTGGCAATTTCTCGCATGGAATAGCCTTCATTTCTCAGAACAAGAATAGACTGACGAGCTTCAGAAGAAAAATCTTTGTTTCTGGCCATTTTGAGCCTGTAATCAAACCCACAACTGCTGATTCTCCAGATACTCAACTAGTCTAAAGAAGGCCGTTTTATTGCTTCTGTAATCAGAACAACCGTTTTCAGCTGTGCTAACATAACTGCAAAAGGGTTCCTAATGATCAATTAGCCTTTTAAAATTATAAACTTGGATTAGCTAACACAACGTGCCATTGGAACACAGGAGTGATGGTTGCTGATAATGGGACTCTGTACGCCCATGTAGATATTCCATAAAAAATCAGCCGTTTCCAGCTACAATAGTCATTTACAACATTAACAATGTCTACACTGTATTTCTGATCAATTTGATGTTATTTTAATGGGCAACAAAATTGCTTTTCTTTCAAAAACAAGGACATTTCTAAGTGACCCCAAACTTTTGAACGGTAGTGTATACTGTATATCATACTGCATAATGTATTTAATACTGTATATAATACCGTATACCATACTGTATATCATAATTTATACTGTATATCATACTCACCAGCATGTAGAGGTTCTCCCAGAAGTCCTGTGTCATGAGTCTGAAGAGAGCCAGGAAAGCCCATCCAAAGCTATCGAAGCTGGTGTAACCGTAGTTTGGATTCCTCCCAGCTTTCATGCATGTGTAGCCCTCGGGGCAGCGGCTGGGGGGAGAGGAGAGAGGGCCACAGCCATTCAGTGACTCAGCATTATACTGTATACAGTGCATTCGGGAAGTAATCAGACCCCTTCAATTTTTCCACATTTTGTTACATTCCAGCCTTATTTTAAAATTGATTCAATCGTTTTTCCCCCCTCATCAGTCTCCACACAATACCCCATAATTAAAAATCTAAAAATGTTTTTTAGAAATTTTAGCAAATGTATTAAAAATAAGAAACTGAAATATGACATTTACTTTACTCAGTATGTTGTTGAAGCAACTTTGGCAGTGATTACAGCCTTGAGTCTTCTTGAGTATTACACTACAAGCTTGGCACACCTGGATTTGGAGAGTTTCTCCCATTCTTCCCTGCAGATCCTCTCAAGCTCTGTCAGGTTGGATGGGGAGCATCGCTGTACAGCTATTTTCAGAAATCTCCAGAGATGTTCGATCGGGTTCAAGTCCGGACTCTAGCTGGGCCACTCAAGGACATTCAGAGACTTGTCCCAAAGCCACTCATGTGTTGTCTTGGCTGTGTGCTTAGGGTCGTTGTCCTGTTGGAAGGTGAACCTTCGCCCCAGTCTGAGGTCCTGAGCACTCTGGAGCAGGTTTTCATCAAAGATCACTCTGTACTTTGCGCCGTTCATCTTTGCCTTGATCCTGACTAGTCTCCCAGTCCCTGCCGTTGAAAATATCCTCACAGCATGATGCTGCCACCACCATGCTTCACCGTTGGAATGGTGCCAGGTTTCCTCTAAACGTGACGCTTAGCATTTAGGCCAAAGAGTTTAATCTTGGTTAAATCAGACTAGATAATCTTGTTCCTCAAGTCTTTCGTGGGCTGTCAAGTGCCTTTTACTGAGGAGTGGCTGTAACGCTCGTCTTCTTCCTCTTCTGATGAGGAGTAGTATGAAGGATTGGAGGACCAAAATGCAGCATGATGATTATCCATTTTAATAGAATACTTTAACAACGAACAAAAAACAATAAACAGACAAAATGAACGAAGACGAAACAGTCCCGTAACCGTGAACACAACACAGGAAACATAGTAACAGGAACAGGAACAATCACCCACAACCCACAATGACAAAACAGGCTACCTAAAATATGGCTCCCAATCAGAGACAACAAAAAACACCTGCCTCTGAATGAGAACCATAATAGGCCAAACACATAGAAACAGACAAACTTGACATATAACATAGAATTGCCCACTCCTATCACACCCTGACCAAACAAAACATAGAAACATACAACGCAAGCTATGGTCAGGGCGTGACAGTACCCCCCCCCTCCCCAAGTTGCGGACTCTGGCCGCAAAACCTAAACCTATAGGGGAGGGTCTGGGTGGGCATCTGTCCGCAGGTGGCGGCTCTGGTGCGGGACGTGGACCCCACTCCACCATAGTCATTTCCCGCTTCAGTGGCCTCTTTAGAGCGACGACCCGCCGCCGACCTTGGACTGGGAACACTAATAAGGCCCACTGGACTGAGGAGCGCCTTCTGGACTGAAGGGGCACTCCGGACTGAGGGCAGCTCGCGGATGACTGAAGAGCAGCTCCGGACTGAAGGGCAGCTCCGGACTGAAGGGCAGCTCCGGACTGACGGGCGCTCAGGCGCCTCTGGACTGAAGGGCGGCTCAGGCGCCTCTGGACTGAAGGCGGCTCAGGCGCCTCTGGACTGAAGGGCGGCTCAGGCGCCTATGGACTGAGGCGGCTCAGGCGCTCTGGACTGAAGGGCGGCTCAGGCGCCTCTGGACTGAAGGGCGGCTCAGGCGGCTCCTGACTGAAGGGCGGCTCAGGACAGACGGGCGGCTCAGGTGGCTCAGGACAGACGGGCGGCTCACGGCGGCTCAGGACAGACGGGCGGCTCAGGACAGACAGGCGGCTCAGGCGGCTCAGGACAGACGGACGGCTCAGGCGGCGCTGGACAGGAGGGCGGCTCAGGCTGCGCTAGACAGGAGGGCGGCTCAGGACTGCCGAGGCGACTGTAGGCCCTGGTGCGTGGTACCGGCACTGGTGGTACCGGGCTGGGGACACGCACCTCAGGGCGAGTGCGGGGAGGAGGAACAGGGCATACTGGACCCTGGAGGCGCACTGTAGGCCTGGTGGGCGTGGTGCTGGAACTGGGGGCCTGGAACGGGAGGAGGCACCGGATAGACCGGACCGTGGAGGCGCACTGCAGGTCTCGAGCACCGAGCCTGCCACCCTACCTGGCTGAATGGCTCCCCGTAGCCATGCCAGTGCGGCGAGGTTGGAATAGGCCGCACTGGGCTGTGCTGGTGAACCGGGGACACCATGCGTAGGGCTGGTGCCATGTACCCCGGCCCGAGGAGACGCACCGGAGACCAGATGCGTAGAGCCGGCTTCATGGCACCTGGCTCGATGCTCACTCTAGCCCGGCCGATACGAGGCGCTGCTATGTACCGCACGGGCTATGCACACGTACTGGAGACACCGTGCGTATCTCCGCATAACACGGTGCCTGCCCGGACCATCTCTTCTCCACGGTAACGCACGGGGAGTTGGCTCAGGTGTCCTACCTGACTTGGCCACACTCCCCGTGTGCCCCACCCAATACATTTTTGGGGCTGCCTCTCGGGCTTCCTAGCCAGCCGTGTTCCTTCGTAATGCCGGTTCCCTTTTCCTACTGCCTCCGTTTCCTGGCTCCCTCCAAATGTTCCCATGGAAGGCGATCCCTTCCAGCCAGAATCTCCTCCATGTGTAACATCCCTTGCCATCTAGAATGTCTCCCATGTCCATTCCTCTGAGATTTCGGCCGCTGCTGCTGCTGCTGCTGCTGCCGTTACCACGCTGCCTTGGTCCTTTGTGTGGGGTGATCTGTAACGCTCGTCTTCTTCCTCTCTGATGAGGAGTAGTATGAAGGATCGGAGGACCAAAAAATGCAGCGTGATATTATCCATTTTAATAGAATACTTTAACAACGAACAAAAAACAATAAACAGACAAAATGGAACGAAGACGAAAACAGTCCCCGTAACGTGAACACAGTAACAGGAACAGGAACAATCACCCACAACCCACAATGACAAAACAGGCTACCTAAATATGGCTCCAATCAGAGACAACAAAAACACCTGCCTCTGATTGAGAACCATATCAGGCCAAACACATAGAAACAGACAAACTAGACATATAAATAGAATGCCCACTCCTATCACACGCCTGACCAAACAAAACATAGAAACATACAACGCAAACTATGGTCAGGGCGTGACAGTGGCTTCCGTCTGGTCACTCTACCATAAAGGCCTGATTGGTGGAGTGCTGCAGAGATGGTTGTCCTTCTGCAAGGTTCTCCCATCTCCACAGAGGAACTCTGGAGCTCTGTCAAAGTGACCAAAGTGACCTTGGTCACCTCCCGGACCAATGCCCTTCTCCCCCGTATACTCAGTTTGGCTGGGCCGCCAGCTCTAGGAAGAGTCTTGGTGGTTCTAAACTGCTTCCATTTAAGAATAATGGAGGCCACTGTGTTCTTGGGGATCTTCAATGCTGCAGACATTTTTTGGTACCCTTCCTCAGATCTGTGCCTCGACACAAACCTGTCTCGGAGCTCTACGGACAATTCCTTTGACCTCATAGCTTGGTTTTTGCTCTGACATGCACTGTCAACTCTAGGACCCAAGCAACTGCCCAACCAACTGAATTTACCACAGGTGGACTCCGATCAAGTTGCAGAAACATCTCAAGGATGATCAATGGAAACGGAATGCACCTGAGCTCAATTTTAAGTCTCATAGCAAAGGGTCTGAATACTTATGTAAATAAGGAAATTCTGTTTTTTATTTGTAATAGATTTGCAAAAAAATACAGTTTTCGCTTATGGGGTATTGTGTGTAGATTGATCAGGATTTTTTATTTATTTAATCCATTTTAGAATGAGGCAGTAACGTAACAAAACGTGGAAAATGTGAAGGGGTCTGAATACTTTCAAAATGCACTGTACATACAAAAACATCATGGCTGCCGTATCGTACAGTTGTCTGGTTTAATAAAAGGATAAGAGAAGAGTGGGTCTGAAGAGGAGAAGGACAGAAAGACAGACAAGGAGACAGACAGACAGAGTAGGTACTCACCCAGAATCTGAGCTGTTGCCACATAAAAGGGCATCCAATTGTCCAGGCAGGAAGTAGAAATTGGCTGGTGAAAGAAACAAACACACACACACACACAGAACAGCATCAGAATAACATCTCTCTCTAGCTATGTAGAGGGATATAGGACAAAGGTTTCCAGAGAATTGAAACCTTTTGCTATGGTGTGCCACTGTGCCCAAAATAACACAACCCTGGTGTGTTTGACTGTGACTAGGCTACTTACTGTCGTTATTGATGTATTCATTCCAGTCGAAGCCTTTGCTGCCGTTGGCCAAGTAGTTCTCGGTGGAGTTGATTGGCCAAATCACGCATTTTTGCCGTAGGTTGCCCATGAAGAGCTGTAGTCCAATCAGAGCGAAGACACTGAGACAGAAGACCGTGAGGATCATAACGTCTGACAATTTCTTCACAGATTGGATTAGAGCACCGACAATGGTCTTCAGGCCTGGAGAGGGAGAAACACACACACGCACGGACGAACGAACAGACAAACGTACGCACACACGCACAAACCAAAGAGGTGATGCGGAAGGTGTGTATACTTGAAGTGTCTTGAAGTTCCCAAACAAGGTGACTGCGATTTTTTAAAGATGCTATAGCTACAGTACTATACTGTACTATCCTGTATGTTTTACAGCCATTCCTTCATCAGACAGTATTCAACTTACAGTATATTGTTTGAAGGGAATGGATTGTTATGAGCAGCCATTATAATACGCATATTAAAACCTAATGCCTGAGCTGGGTATTTAATCACATACAATACGAATGTAAATGTTATCAGTATAATACACAGTTTGTATTTAAGCATTAAGGCCTGGGGGGGTGTGGTATATGGCCAATATACCATGGCTAAGGGCTGTTCTTAAGCACGATGCAACGCAGAGTGCCTGGACACAGCCCTTAGCCGTGGTACATTGGCCATATATCACAAACCCCTGAGGTGCCTTATTACTATTATAAATGGGTTACCAATGTAGTTAGAGCAGTAAAAATGTTTTGTCATACCCCTGGTATACAGTCTGATTTACCACGGCTGTCTGCCAATCAGCATTCAGGGCTCAAACCACCCAGTTTAAAATATGTTATATGTTATGTACAGAACATTCGGAAAGTGTTCAGACCCCTTCCCTTTTTCCACATTTTGTTACGTTACAGCCTTATTCTAAAATGGATTAAATAAAAACATCTACACACAATAGTGAAAAAGGGTTTTTAGGAAGTTTTGCAAATGTATTAAAAATAAAAAACAGAAATATCTTATTTACATAAGTATTCAGACCCTTTGCTATGAGACTCGAAATTGAGCTCAGGTACATCCTGTTTCCATTGATCATCCTTGAGATGTTTCTACAACTTGATTGAAGTCCACCTGTGGTAAATTCAGTTGATTGGACATGATTTGGAAAGGCACACACCTGTCTATATAAGGTCCCACAGTTGACAGTGCATGTCAGAACAAAAACCAAGCCATGAGGTCGAAGGAATTGTCCGTAGAGCTCCGAGAAAGGATTGTGTCGAGGCACAGATCTGGGGAAGGGTACCAAAAAATGTCTGCAGCATTGAAGGTCCCCAAGAACACAGTGGCCTCCATCATTCTTAAATGGAAGAAGTTTGGAACCGCCAATACTCGTACTATAGCTGGCTGCCCGGCCAAACTGAGCAATCAGGGGGAGAAGGGCATTGGTCAGGGAGGTGACCAAGAAACCGATGATCTGACAGAGCTCCAGAGTTTCTCTGTGGAGATGGGAGAACCTTCCAGAAGGATATCCATCTCTGCAGCACTCCACCAATCAGGCCTTTATGGTAGAGTGACCAGACAGAAGCCACTCCTCAGTAAAAGTCTCGACACCCCGCTTGGAAAAAGGCACCTAAAGGACTTTCAGACCATGAGAAACAAGATTCTCTGGTCTGATGAAACCAAGATTTAACTATTTGGCCTGAATGCCAAGTGTCACGTCTGGAGGAAACCTGGCACCATCCCTACGGTGAAGCATGGTGGTGGCAGCATCATGCTGTGAGGATGTTTTTCAGCTGCACGGACTGGGAGACTAGTCAGGATCGAGGGAAAGATGAACGGAGCAAAGTACAGAGAGATCCTTGATGAAAACCTGCTCCAGATCGCTCAGAACCTCAGACTGGGGCGAAGGTTCACTTTCCAACAGGACAACGACCCTAAGCACATAGCCAAGACAACGCAGGAGTGGCTTCGGGACAAGTCTCTGAATGTCCTTGAGTGGCCCAGCCAGAGCCGGGACCTGAACCCGATCGAACATCTCTGAGAGAACCTGAAAATAATTGTGAAGCGACATTCCCCATCCAACCTGACAGAGCTTGAGAGGATTTGTAGAGAAGACTGGGAGAAACTCCCAAATACAGCTGTGGCCAAGCCTGTAGCGTCATACCCAAGAAGACTCGAAGCTGTAATTGCTGCCAAAGGTGCTTCAACATATTAGTGAGTAAAGGAGCAGAATACTTATGTAATGTGCACTCAGTTTTTAATTTTACATTTGCAAAATGTCTAAAAACATTTTTTTGCTTTGTATTATGGGGTATTGTTTGTAATTGATGAGGGTAAAAAAATTTATTCAATTTTAGAATAAGGCTGTAAAGTAAAATGTGGAAAAAGTCAGGGGTCTGAATACTTTCCCGAATGCGCTTCGTAAACTGATTATACAAAACATTAAGAACACTGTTCTTTCCATGTCATAGAGTGACCAGGTAAATACAGGTGAAAGCTATGATCCCTTATTGATTGTCACTTGTTAAATCCACTTCAATCAGTGTAGATGAAGGTTAAATAATTATGTTTAAGCCCTGAGACAACTGACACATGCATTGTGTATGTGTGCCATTCAGAGGGTGGATGGGCAAGACAAAAAATATAAGTGCCTTTCACGGGTATGGTAGTAGGTGCCAGGCACACAGGTTTGTGTCAAGAATTGCAACGCTGCTGGGTTTTTCAGGCTCAAGTTTCCCCTATGTATCAAGAATGCTCCACCATTCAGCCAACTTGACACAACTGTAGGAAGCATTGGAGAAACATGGGCAATATCCTTGTGGAATGCTTTTGACACTTTGTAGAGTCCATACCCCCATCAAATTTAGACTGTTTGAGGGCAAAAGGTTTTGTGGGGGGGGGGGGGGGGGGTCAACTCAATATTAGGAAGGTGTTCCTAATATTTGTTATACTCAGTGTATATCAAAAAGGTAAAATTGTCTTTAAGAAGGTGGACTGAAAAACGGACATTTGATTAAGTCTTGGCAAATAGAATACTGAAAGTAGTTTCATTAACATAATCACAGAAATCCCACTTAAATTTACATTTCATTGGTTAAAGACAGTCAAACTTTAGACAAATTTTAACAACTGAACACATACAACACATTTTAAAATACAAAACGAACAAGAAATACTAAAGAGCCATCCCCCTCTGTTCTGAGCTTCAGTATTGAGACACTCAATGGCTTTATACAGTTAGTCAGAGAAAAATATGACAGAGATAATATATCACTATTGAATCAGGAAGAGATATCACTATTGAACCAGGAAGAGACCTATAGTATCTTGCCTTTCAAAAGATTTGCACTTCTAGCCAGCAGGGCCAATGGTGGATTACACCTGAACTAGAGGGGGAGGACGAAACAGAACAGTGAAAATCCATAAGAAAGAAAGGAAAAGAAAGAAAGAAAGGAAGCACAGCAGCACAACAAGGGGGCCATGATAAGAGGACAGAGGCACAAGCAGGCAGGAAGTCGAAACCAACCACATGCAAGTAATTTAAACTCCAAGGCTGAACAGAAACAATTCAATGCCATTGCCACTCTGGGGCCTTTCCTTTCTTCTTTTCTTGTATTTTAGTGTCGTTAGGTCGAAGCACAGACTCTTACCCCTTCTTAGCCCAACCCTACTACAGACTCTTTCTCCAAACCTACAGCGCTTTACTGAAGACAGAATCATATTATTTTACCTTCAGGACAGGCATCATCCTCAGGCAGAACTCACAGTGGCTGAAGCAATGAGTCCATAAAGTGCAGGAGGATTCCAAAAATTTTCGGAACCGGAATGTCTCTTACTCTTGAAACCGGAAAGTCCCCTCAAACATGGAACTGAAACGCCTGAGGGACTTCTGTTGACTCTTTACATTAGGGGTTCTTAAACCTTTTCAACTCGAGACGCAAATGTGAAATTGAACATCGGTGACCCAAATTGTCATCCAACAACCCAAATTAAGAACAAAATAGGGTGTGATTATAGATGTATTCTCATAACTCGCGACTAACCTCTCACATACCCAGGGCCCATTTTTGGTTTAGGCCAAGCCTGCACTAGTGGTACAACAGGCTTGGCCTCTCATTCTATAATATGCTCCCATCTTATGGTGTGTTCAAGACAGCTCGGAACTCAGAACTCGGAACAAGGAAATCTCAGAACACTGACGTCAGTGCATTCAATAGAACTGGGAACTCTGAAAAAAAAGAGCTCAGACTGTGAAAAAAGTTTTTAACTGTCATCCAACTTGGAATTACAAATTGGAAACTCTGGCATCTTCCTAGAGTCACGACTTCTCCGACATGAAGAGATCACTGACGACACCATTTTTCATAGTCTGAGATTTTTTCCAGAGTCCCCAGTTGTCTTGAACGCATCAAAAAACTAAACCACTACGATGCAGACTAGTGGGAAAAAATGGACCACTAACAAGGCGTCATGCACCTAATGAATATATCATTGACATAATAAGAAACAATTTCTTCTATATTTTCAGTGACGCTCCTGAGTGAATTTAATTCATACATAATAAAATATATTTATTCTTAATGGCCTTGCCCGAATACCCATACTTGCGGTCTAAATAGTAAGCATTTTGGGTATGCGAAAATAATGTTTTTTAGTATATAAAGTTTAAAAGAAAATGGTATGCTTTAAATGCCAGGAGGTCATAATCTTTTCGGCTTTTCATGTTATTGAGGAAGAGAATTGTCTTTTCATACCCACGTGTATTTGACAACAGCTGATAATCATCTGATAATCAGATAAGAGGACGCGCTATACCAAAATTAAGGAATGGTGGGAAACAACATTAGATGATGCATTCTAAGGAGGAACGTGGGCTACCTAACCCCCTTCCTATAATTCTCACAAAAACCACTTGATGTCACCAATTTTATTTGGAACACTTTCCCTTCCCAGCAAAACAATTTTGAGGTAAATGTATCTAATATTTCATAATTTAAGAAAAAGTAATATATAATCTAATTAAGTTATACATACCATTAGGGGAGCCTAAACATTTATAATTTCCTTGTTTAATAAAGCAGTACAATTTAAGGTGAGTATGATAGGAGCAATCAAATGCAAGTCTATGGTACATAAATAAAATAAAAAATTGGGACATGATTTGGTGCAGAAATTAAAGGAGGCACCTTACACCCAAAACCTCATCGTAGTGAGGATATATACTGTGCCTTCGGAAAGTGTTCAGACCCATTGACTTTTTCCACATTTTGATACGTTACAGCCTTATTCTAAAATGGATTAAATTAAAAAAAGATCCTCAGCAATCTACACACGATACCTCATAATGACAAAGCGAAAACAGGTTTTTTGATTTTTATTTTATTTACATACCTTATTTACATAAGCATTCAGATCTTTTGCTATGAGACTCGAAATTGAGCTCAGGTGCATCCTGTTTCCATTGAGCATCCTTGAGATGTTTCTACAGTTGACATTGCATGTCAGAGAAAAAACCAAGCCATGAGGTCAAAGGAATTGTCCGTAGAGCTCCGAGACAGGATTGTGTCGAGACACAGATCTGGGGAAGGGCACCAAAACATGTCTACAGCATTGAAGATCCCTAAGAACATAGTGGCCTCCATCATTCTTAAATGGAAGCAGTTTGGAACCACCAAGACTCTTCCTATAACTGGCCGCCAGGCCAAACTGAGCATACGGGGGAGAAGGGCATTGGTCCGGGAGGTGACCAAGAACTTGATGGTCACTCTGACAGAGCTCCAGAGTTGTAGAGATGGGAGAACCTTCCAGAAGGACAACCATCTCTGCAGCACTCCATCAATCAGGCCTTTATGGTAGAGTGACCAGACGAAAGCCACTCCTCAGCAAAAGGCACATGGCAGCCTGCTTGGAGTTTGCCAAAAGGCACCTAAAGACTCTCAGACAATGAGAAACAAGATTCTCTGGTCTGATGAAACTAAGATTGAACTATTTGGCCTGAATGCCAAGCGTCACGTCTGGAGGAAATCTGGCACCATCTCTACGGTGAAGCATGGTGGTGGCAGCATCATGCAGTGGGGATGTTTTTAACCGGCAGGGACTGGGAGACTAGTCAGGATCGAGGCAAAGTTGAACGGAGGTAAGTACAGAGAGATCCTTGATGAATACCTGCTCCAGAGTGCTCAGGACCTCAGACTGGGGCGAAGGTTCACTTCCAACAGGACAACAACCCTAAGCACACAGCCAAGACCACGCAGGAGTGGCATCAGGACAAGTCTCTGAATGTCCTTGAGTGGCCCAGCTAGAGTCCGGACTTGAACCCGATCTCTGGAGAGACCTGAAAATAGCTGTGCAGCAACGCTCCCCATCCAAGAAGACAGAGCTTGAAATGATCTGCAAATAATGGGAGAAACTCCCCAAATACAGGTGTACCAAGCTTGTAGCGTCATACCCAAGAAGACTTGAGGCTGTAGTCACTGCCAAAGGTGCTTCAACAAAGTACTGAGTAAAGGAACTGAACACTTATGTAAATGTCATATTTTTTATAAATTCGCAAAAACGTCTAAAAAACTGTTTTTGCTTTGTCATTATGAGGTATTGTGTGTAGATTGATGAGGGGGGGAAATTATTTAATACATTTTAGAATAAGGCAGTAGCCTAACAAAATGTGGAAAAAAGTCAAGAGGTCTGAATACTTTCCTAAAGGCACTGTATAGTAACGTGTGATGCCATTTTGTTTCAATATTTGATAAAAATAAAATACCTACACTGTACAGGGGTTACCATGAATTTGGCAGTAAAATGTGGTATTTCATATTACATGGTATCAAAGCAAGTCATGTGTAATGACAGTATTTTACTGTAATTACAAGGGATTGGTGCAAGCAGGTTGGCTGCTAAGTCAAGTGTTTACAAACATTACAGCATATTAATGAATATTTGGTGTTTTATATCAATTGCACTTCTAGAGGCCTTAACAAAGGCTTCCAAACTTGCAGCGACTACAGGGAAAACAAACCAAAAGGACATGGCAAAATGCTCAACCATTTAAGGTTTAAGACGCTGCCACTCCAATCTGTCCCCTGTAAATGTTTAATTGATGGGGCACTGTAACCACATACGAATGAAATTGGTACAGCATTCTCACTTAAGGGTGCAACAAATATAGCCTCTTACAAGGCACGCCTCAAAATATGTTAATGCATCAGTAAAAACAATACCATGCACTCACTAGCGGTCAAAAGGTTTTTGGCACTGCAAAAATAAGGTATAGTACTGTATTCTGTGGGGTGAAATTACAGAACAATTCGAAATACGGCAATTATTTCCCAGGCCACAACATTTTCCCACAATGCACCATAATTTACAGTATGCTGCAATAAAACGTATTTTACTGTTGATAATACAAAACATTACTGTATAATTTACAGTTTTCCGTTAGGGTGTAGACTTTAGTTTTTAAGAGTTAACTACAAAAATATATATATTTAAATATATTTCAATACATTAATTTTAACTCGACAGAGGGTGAAAACGCTGCTTTTCCGAAAAATATATATTTTATTAAACAACAAAAAATGTGTTAACAGTAGCCACTGATTTCCCTTCATAGTTTGTTTGCCTAAGTATACTCATCATCACATACTTAATTATTACCAAACTTTACATTTTTGAGCAAGCAATTAGACATTGTTCTTAAGGGGGGCAAGTTACCACAAGCTATGGATGAGTCTAGTATGTTAATATTTGTTGCTTACTGCATACATTTTTACTACACAGTTCTTTCTAAAAAATATGTAGTATGATTAGCACACATTAAGTAGTTTTAGTAAGTGGTAGGCGAGACTTCGGACACGGACATTGACTATTATCCAGACAGCGTTTACTTTAAATTAATCTGAGATAAATATTTGTTTATTTTTGGCACCTCACTGCTTTGACATCAACTGAGTTGTCAATACAACAGATTCCCCCAAAAATGTTCCATCAAAATAAGAGAAAACCGCAGTTACTCTTTTCTGTGAGAAGAACAATAACCCAGTGAGTAAACAGGTTAAAATGACATCATTACAACCAGAAACAGGTCATCATGATGTCATTTCATCATGAAGTTATCATTAGGTAATTTCAACCAGTTTTGCCCAGCTTTGCCTGCTGAGGATAAAGAACCACATTTGACCATCCTTCATATATCATATCATATACAGTACCAGTCAAAAGTTCGGACACACCTACTCATTCAAGGGTTTTTCTTTATTTTTACTATTTCCTACATTGTCGAATAATAGTGAAGACATCAAAACTATGAAATAACACATTTGGAATCATGTAGTAACCAAAAAAGTGTTAAACAAATCCAAATAGATTTTAGATTTTAGATTCTTCAAAGTAGCCACCCTTTGCTTTGATGACAGCTTTGCACACTCTTGGCATTCTCTCAACCAGCTTCACCTGGAATGCTTTTCCAACAACCTTGAAGGAGTTGCCACATATGCTGAGCACTTGTTGGCTGCTTTTCCTTCACTCTGCGGTCCAACTCATCCCAAACCATCTCAATTGGGTTGAGGTCGGGTGATTGTGGAGGCCAGGTCATCTGATGCAGCACTCCATCACCCGCCTTCTTGGTCAAATAGCCCTTACACAGCCTGGAGGTGTGTTGGGTCATTGTCCTGTTGAAAAACAAATGATAGTACCACTAAGCGCAAACCAGATGTGATGCCGTATCGGTGCAGAACGCTGTGCTAGCCATGCTGGTTAAGTGTGCCTTGAATTCTAAATAAATCACTGACAGTGTCACCAGCAAAGCACCCCCAAACCATCACACCTCCTTCTCCATGCTTCACTGTGGGAACCACACATGCAGAGATCATCCTTTCACCTACTCTGCATCTCACAAAAACACGGCAGTTGGAACCAAAAATCTCATATTTGGACTCCAGACCAAAGGACAGATTTCCACCTGTCCATTGCTCGTGTTTCTTGGCCCAAGCAAGTCTCTTGTTATTATTGGTGTCCTTTAGTAGTGGTTTCTTTGCAGCAATTCGACCATGAAGGCCTGATTCACGCAGTCTCCCCTAAACAGTTGATGTTGAGATGTGTCTGTTACTTGAACTCCGTGAATAATTTATTTGGGCTGCAATCTGAGGTGCAGTTAACTGTAATGAACTTATCCTCTGCAGCAGAGGTAACTATGTGTCTTCCTTTCCTATGTCGGTCCTCATGAGAGGCAGATTCATCATAGCGCTTGATGGTTTTTGCAACTGCACTTGAACAAACTTTCAAAGTTCTTGACATTTTCAAGATTGACTGACCATGTCTTAAAGTAATGATGGAATGTCGTTTATCTTTGCTTATTTGAGCTGTTCTTGCCATAATATGGACTTGGTCTTTTAGCAAATAGGGCTATCTTCTGTATACCTCCCCTACCTTGTCACAACACAACTGTTCCTTAAGAAGGAAAGAAATTCCACAAATGAACTTTTAACAAGGCACGGCTGTTAATTTAAATGCATTCCAGGTGACTACCTCATGAAGCTGGTTGAGAGAATGCCAAGAGCTGTCATCAAGGCAAAGGGTGGCTACTTTGAAGAACCTCAAATCTAAAATATATTTGGATTTGTTTAACACTTTTTTGGTTACTACATGATTCCATTTGTGCTATTTCATAGTTTTGATGTTTTCACTATTATTCCACAAACTGGAAAATAGTAAAAATAAAGAAAAACCCTTGAATGAGTGGGTGTGTCCAAACTTTTGACGGGTACTGTTTGTACTATAGGTACAGTATGAGTTGACTCAATTAAAGGTTAGTGGGTCATTCAGTCCCACCATCAGCATTCTACAACGCTTTAGAATATCAGCAGAAAATATGCTCTGTTCTACTTTCTTGTCAAGTATTATTTCTAAAAATGTATCATCAAAATAAACAAAACAACAATCGAAAACTGGAAAAACAAACGATTTCAATGCCATTTTGATATCAGCCAAGCTTCTTGGTAGGCTAATACTGTAAAGCAAGTGACTAAAAAGCATCATGCAGCATAAAATATGTCCACAAACTAGGCTTGGCAGTCTTCATCAATAATAGATATATTCACAGCCATATATATAGAGAGTTCACAGCCATAAGTTCCGAGACACCACTTTTTCCTCCATAGCGATTATTAAGTGATTATTAATGCTTCCGTTTGTGCTGTTTATTTATTTAATTTAACTTGTTTAAAAAATATATATATATATCCCCAATTTCGTGATATCCAATTGCGATCTTATCTTGCAACTCCCCAACGGGCTGGGGAGAGGCAAAGGTCGAGTCATGCGTGCTCCGAAACATGACCTGCCAAACCGCGCTTCTTAACACCCGCCCAACACGGAAGTCAGCCGCACCAATATGTTGGAGGAAACACCGTTCAACTGACGACCGAAGTCAGCCTGCAGGCACCCTGCCCGTCACAAGGAGTCGCTAGACCGCGATGAGCCAAATAAAGCCCTCCCCTAACAACGCTGGGCCAATTGTGCGCTGCCCTACCGGACTCCCGGTCACAGCTGGTTGTGACACAGCCCGGAATCGAACCTGGGTCTGTAGTGACGCCTCAGACCACTGCGCCACTTAGGAGGCTGTTTATTTCTGATAGTTTTCAAAACCTATTAAGACGTCCAGTGAAAGCAGATATGCAATTTGTTGAAGCTACAACACGTTATCCAGAATGCTAATCACTAAAAAAGTCTGTTCAATTCGCTGCTCTGTTTTGCTTGTTTACAGTGGGTCATAAAAGTTCTATAATGGAGGCTAAAATGGCAGCCGTTCTAAAACCTGGTCTAACTCTCTATATATATGTTTCTGGATATATTCTGTGGGCTGTCGCTAAGAGCTATGTCAGCTCTCAACTTGACGTCAACATACTCTAACTTTCTTCTTTAAGTCAGATACATAGAGTAAAATTCGGAAATGTCCATCCTTTGATATAAATAATGTAAATGGATTTGGTTAATTGAATCTTTTCTTCCAAGCCAATTATCAAGTTATTTTTGTATTATATGAATAATTATCTTCATCTTCCGAAAAACCTGGAGGCTTTTTCCAATGGTGAAAGTACTATGGGTGAGCTTTACTGTAGCTGATGAGCTCAACTGTCTTCGACAAAGTGTATAGTACAGCGAATTAGGAACGGTTAGTTAACTATAAGCTATTCCTTATGTTAAGCTAAAGAAAAATGTATCCCATATATAATCAACATATATATTTGACTTTGTCTCTGGTTGTATTCTAGTGATATGCTATCGGACTGGTACTGTCAGTGTCCCTTTCTTTATAATAGCCATTTGCAGTGGCTTACAGCTATTTCTGAGGGGGACCACAGCTGCCTTGGAAACTAGAGCCTTATTTAGGATGAGAGTTTTAGTAGAAGAGAGTGCAGACACGTTGGAGGGCCCTGGAGTAGACTGCAAAGCCTATCAAAAATGTATTAGTACCATTTTTGATAATTTTGGAAAAATAAAAATAAAAAATGATTATTATTTCCAAATCTTTTTTTTGTTGCTTAAAAATTATAATAATAGTGAGTATAAGAAAAGTAAAAGGGTGAGATATAAGTATCAGCCTTAGTGTTTAAACTGAATCTCACCTGGTATGACAGAGATAGTTTTCAATGCTCGGAGAACTCTGAATGTTCTCAGCGCAGAGACATTGCCCAGGTCCACAAACTCTGTTATATATCTGTAAACAGGGGAAGGATCACACACAAACAAACACCAATGACAAAACCACACGCAAGAGCACCACAACACCACCACGCACGCACCGAACCAGGAAGTAACCACGACGCCACTCACAGAGCCTGTCCACTGAAGGGGAGGAAAGGAAAAAGGAAAGAAAAAACACGACCCACAATACACCTAACACTGACCCCATGGACCAAACCCCCATCCCCCATCCTGTCTTACCTGGAATTACAGAAATAGTTTTCAATGCCCTCAACACTCTGAACGTGCGCAGAGCTGAGACATTGCCTAGGTTTACAAACTCTGTTATATACCTGCAGAATCAAATCAAAGTTACAAACTCTTGTTATTTACACACAGATACAATCACAAATGTAGTGGTTCAACAGAAACACTTCTTGATGTTTAAGACATTGAAAGCCCAAGTCGCTGAACTAGTTCTACGTATCATCAAAAACATGGTAGCATATAGTTATAAATAGTTAGCGTTATAGTTAGTTTGTAAAAATGTAATGTATTAGTAATTATACATCTAAATACATCTATATCATGTCAAATCCAACACGGTGAGAGCAAATTGGAAGAGAAAAATGGAGATTGAGAGAGAGAGAGAGAGAGAGAGAGAGAGAGAGAGAGAGAGAGAGAGAGAGAGAGAGAGAGAGAGAGAGAGAGAGAGAGAAAGAAAGAGAAAATGGGGGAGAAATAAGGAAGTATGCAGGAACAGTCAGGAACCTTCTGAAAACACCTGATTGAACCACTCTTTCCCAAAGTAAAGAGAAAGAAAGAAAGACTGGACAGTTCTGGACAGTAAAAATAACTTGAGATGTATTTATGCTCTACTCAATGATCTCCCACAGTAATAATGCTAAGTATTTCTTATAAGAAGGAACAGGTAGGTATGTATAGGAGTCTGATACTTACGCCATAGAAATGACCATGAAATCCAGCCAGTTCCATGGATCCCTTAGGAATGTAAACCCATCTATACAGAATCCTCGAGCGACAATTTTTACAAGAGATTCAAACGTATAAATCCCTGTGAACGTGTACCTGGAAGACAGAAGCATGGAAGCGTGATCAGAATTAGCAATTTATCAAATCCATGAACAACAAAGAGCTTTTATCTGTTGAAATGATGCACTGGTAGTACACTAAGGCATCGTCCGAATACCCAACTTGCGTTCTAGATAGAAGCCAATTTGGGTATGCGAAAATAGAACGTTTTATAGTATGTGGAATTGAGTATGGCCTAATTGGCAGTATTTAATTTTATTACACGGTATGTAGTTTTAGTAAGTAGTAGGCAAGAAAGATTTCAGACACAACCTACGACTTTTAGTGCGGTTAGTAATACACCAATGATAAAATTGAACTGATGTTGGTTGAGACATGCATAATAAACTTGTTCTAGTATTTACTATGTACTTGTGTAGATAAATATAATAAACATGTACTTACTCTACTTGTTTGGACCACTCAGGAGGATCACTAAAAGTCATGAATATACAGTTGGTCAAAATAGTACACATAATGATCATGCTGAAAAGAGTGGGGAAACGAATTAAGGAAAAGTCCAGAGATTCACAGTGGGAAACAAACCAAAAATGTCATCCAAAACAGTTTACTATCTATCACATTACGTTTGATGGTAATCTTCCACTCAGTTCATGCAGATTATGCACACTCTTTTCACTATCTCTCATAGGAACATGACTGTATGGATGACTCTACAGAAGTGGTGCAAATTGCAGTCCCACCCCAAAAAACTATTAAAAAACCAGTCACGTCTCCAAACTTAGGACATATATTTACATCATGGTACAGTACTGTATGTTCTAATTCAACCAAAGGCTATTACAAACATATTGTTAGGTTAAAATAGTACAAAGTCATTGTTTATATACCTATTTCTATTGAGTGGTGGCTGTGCATGGCTCTCTTTTACTTCTTCACTATGTTTCGGTAGCGACACATTTTGTGGGGCGGTAAGGAATTCAGGTAAATATTTCAAATATGCAATACAAACAAAGTGTGTGAGTACTCTAAATTATATATTGGAAGACGTGTGCTGAAAGTTTTGGGAAAATAGGATCCAAGTTGTGTTATTCTTTGCACCCCTTCTGTAGAATGGCCCATATCCTACTACTGTAGTACTACTGAACCATACCACTACATACTATAAATACAGATTTAGGATCTTAATTTGATCACCCTGTTGCAGGAGAACTTTCCTGCAATGCAGGATATTTAAAACTTGTAGTGTATGTGACGATTAAAAAGGCTTCTGAAGTTTGCAATTTCCATTTGGAAAATTCAGACTTGATTTTTCCTTACGAAAAATGTATCAAACCCTACAAAAAATGTTCATTAATTATAATTTCCTGTTGCTGCAGGATAATGTTCCTGCTGTAGCAAACTGGCTCAAATTAAAATCCTACATCTGTAGAACTATTCATACATCTGCAAAACGCAAGAATGAACACATCGATCTAGCTTACAGTATATCCTAATGGACTTTTCATAGTAGATGAACTTAACACTAACTGAAATACTAGTACAATGGGTTAAGTGTGTCTACAGGTCACATATAGGTTCCCTCTAAAACCATTGTTTCCCATGAAATATTTATCTAACATATAGGTGGTGGGAGTGGACAGCACCCTATTCCCTTTATAGACCCCTATGGGCCCTGGTCAAACATAGTGCACTATAATGGTGCCCTTTGGGATGTAACCATGAACCATACTGCACTATACCTTTCAAGACCAACAAGGCTTCACCACAGGAAAAAATATGTGGTTGTGTGAAGGAAACTCCAATGTCAGCAGTAGAGCAACCAGGGATGTATTTCAATAATCTAAAGTGACTTCTTCTCCTCTATGTCTCCTTTCCTTTATCTGCACTGATCTCAAAACAGGCCATGTGAACATCAAAACGGAGTCTATTTAGCAATGAATTACATCTCACCTGTCTAGTGGTTTAATGACAAAGAGAAGAGAAGTGACCAGTAGGAGACAAGGAGAGGACACATCTTCGGACTATTGAGATGCAACCCTGATGTGTCAGCAGACCCACATGGCAGGCTGTGATTGGTGCTGAGTGGGAAGTCCAATCTAGGAAGTGACTGACATGATCAAACTACTCAAGATAGGATTAACCTTGAAGTAGTAGGCCTTATAGTACCAACACAATGGAGGTTTACAATAACTAAGACTCATCAGGACCGTATTCACAAAACGTCTCACACTTGTGGGTGCATGGACGGATTGTGTGTCAAATACACATTTTGTAACTGGATATGTCTATACATCTACCTGTCGAGTCTGTAGCGATATATAATGTCTATAATCAGTGCCCAGGTCAGGATCACGAATGAGGATCAGTTTCAGTGTTATTTTCAGCATCTTAATAGATCAATGAATGTAGGATGTACGGACTAAGCCATCTGACCTACTCTTATATTGGTAGACAATAGCTATCCCTTCTTCTAACATCTAAAGATGGGAGTTGACATCATTATTAGTCAGAGTTCCCTCCCCCTTCTCCATGGCTGAGAGTCATCCTGATGAAATAATACATTATAAGGGGGTCATTTATTATAACAAGTCTTAATACATTATAACTGAATAATACTGGATTAATACCGTCATTCTTATCGAAGTCACTCTTACACTAGCCCTCCACTCCTCCCCTCTCCCAATTTAGCAATCTGCTCTAATCAGTTCCGTAAGCGTAAACACAGGTATGTCTACGTTACCTAAGGTTTCTGTGGAAATCATTGGGTGCTAGCCCGGGTTAATAGATACTAGAAGTCTCCCAAAAAAAGGGAAAGAAGAAAAGGTAATCCCTCTTTTTAGAAGACGTTAGAAGCCCCTCTACAAGGGGGCTTAGTAAGAGGGTTTATGGTTGTCAGGTTAAGGATTGATTAAATGTAAAACCATACATGTACTCTTTCCAAGATTAAGGATCATCTACTTTGGCATTTACCCATTCTCATTGGTGGTTTAATCTTCAATTTAAAGAGCATATCCATGTATTTTTCCAGACTGTAGTTAACAGTCTTGCCCTTGCTGATATCTGCAGCTTTCAGACTCGATAGCGCTGACTGTGCGTCCAAAAACTTCACCCTAGCTTATTCCATATAGTGCACTATAAAGGGAATTAGGGTGCCATTTGGAACATCAACCCATGACATGATACAGTCTATACTACCTGCACTGAAGTAGTAGTCATATGAACAGTAATAGCAGCATGCAGCAGAAACAGAAGGAGCAACATCATAGTAAATACTCTAAACGAACAGGAAAGACTGTCGTCTCTCCTGGTAGGACACCATTTGAAAGGATATGAATGTATCAAAAATTTTTATAGCTATTCGCCTGAAAAGCATTAAAAAGGATTTATGATGTACAAGGCAGGGTTGGCACTAAAGCGGAAGATAGTCTTCCCTCTGTTTAGCACTATGAATGTCTGTGGAGAGAAGAAACAAAGAGAAAGGGATCAAGAGAAACAGAGAAGTGAAATATTGAAGTGATAATTTGAGGCATGCACACCCAAAATAGCTATAGGTGGTTCATCCATCCATATGTGTTCACAAAAATGTCAGATAAAACATAGTCTACAACATACATCATACCAAACTTGTATGTATAATATAGATATTCATCTATTATTTGAACAGAAAATTCCCAATACTAGTATTCGATTCGACCAGAATATATACCGTTGGTTTTGTGTAAAAAAACACCTTTCACTAACAAAAAGCATAAATCTATCATTTTCTAATTCTCCACCTTATCTTACATCAGATCAACATCGGTAAACTACAGGTTTGAAATACTGTACTATACAACATCCTGAAAATGGCCACCAAGCAAACTCGATGCAGGGCAGGCAGCCCCTATTCTCTAGGTTTTACGCATCAGCCCCTCTCACCCAATCATAACGGGAAATGTGCAGTGTGTAGAGAAATGTCCTGTCGTAACGTTTCAGCTCCTGCCTCTACATTGTGTCCTGCCCTGCCTGCCGTTGATGGCTGTAGTGGTTTTGAAAGGAGTGGAAGCAAGCAGAGGGACCGACGGAGGAAGAAGGGGCTGGCAAACCTCTTTCAGCAGATAACCTCATAATTGTTTCAATAAAACATGACAATTTGCATGAAACTTTAATGAGACCCTGTGTGCATTTGCAAAAGTGATATGTACCCTTGTGCTTTTAACAAGACAAGGCTTCCCTGCATTACGCCTTGCAGAGCATAGACCACGGACCAGTGTTTTAGCCCAAAGACAGAAGAGAGGAGATGAGAGGAGAGAGTGTCCCAGCCCCATTGGGAGACTAGATGGGCTCCCCATCTAGTCTTTCACTGAGAGGAGACGAGAAGAGAGGAGAGAAAGAAAGAGAGAGAGGCCATATACCGCGAGCACACTATATCATCCTCAGCTGACATGCTCTAACATGCACTTTTGTATACATCCTGTACAGTTATGTATGAAATATTGTACAGTTATTATAGAAAAGTGCTATGGGGAATAATCCTGTACAAGACACAGGATGGAAATCAAAACACACCCATATGACTTGACTTGTTTCAGTCACATGGCTAGCAGACCTTAATTTGATTGCAATTCAAATCAGAGCCTGATGTAAGTGGGGCGGCAGGCTAGCCTAGTGGTTAGAGTGTTGGGCTAGTAACCGAAAGGTTGCAAGTTCGAATCCCCGAGCTGACAAGGTACAAATCTGTCGTTCTACCCCTGAACAAGGCCGTCATTGAAAATAAAAATGTGTTCTTAACTGACTTGCCTTGCTAAATAAAGGTAACAAGTAAGGCAGGGTTGAGTGATGTCATTAACTACAGTGCTAAGTACAGTGCTAACTACAGTACAGTGCTAACTCCTGGAGCTATATGGAATCATGTAGTAACCAAAAGTGTTAAACAAATCAAAATATATTTTAGATTCTTCAAAGCAGCCACCCTTTGCCTTGATGACAGCTTTGCACACTCTTGGCATTCTCTCAACCTGCTTCACCTGGAATGCTTTTCCAACCATCTTGAAGGAGTTCCCACATATGCTGAGCACTTGTTGGCTGCTTTTCCTTCACTCTGCGGTTCAACTCATCCCAAAACATCTCAATTGGGTTGAGGTCGGGTGAAAAGCCTGAATGAGGTTTGTCCAAACTTTTGACTGGTACTGTATATATATATATATATATATATATAGAGAGAGAAAAATAAATAGCAAAACCACGATACCCTTCACAAATTGGTCACCACTGCCTTGTGGAGGAATTTAGGAAATGGTTGAAGGGAATGCTGGGAGATTTGGCGTCACCTTTGACCTTTTTAAACGTGTTGGCTGGAGTTTTACTGTTCTCTATTGCCAGGGAAGGAGAGTTGTGACCGGTCGAGTGGGACTCTGGCAAATAGTATATATTTAGTATACAGGATATATATATATATATATATATACAGTGGGGAGAACAAGTATTTGATACACTGCCGATTTTGCAGGTTTTCCTACTTACAAAGCATGTAGAGGTCTGTAATTTTTATCATAGGTACACTTCAACTGTGAGAGACGGAATCTAAAACAAAAATCCAGAAAATCACATTGTATGATTTTTAAATAATTAATTTGCATTTTATTGCATGACATAAGTATTTGATCACCTACCAACCAGTAAGAATTCCGGCTCTCACAGACCTGTTAGTTTTTCTTTAAGAAGCCCTCCTGTTCTCCACTCATTACCTGTATTAACTGCACCTGTTTGAACTCGTTACCTGTATAAAAGACACCTGTCCACACACTCAATCAAACAGATTCCAACCTCTCCACAATGGCCAAGACCAGAGAGCTGTGTAAGGACATCAGGGATAAAATTGTAGACCTGCACAAGGCTGGGATGGGCTACAGGACAATAGGCAAGCAGCTTGGTGAGAAGGAAACAACTGTTGGCGCAATTATTAGAAAATGGAAGAAGTTCAAGATGACGGTCAATCACCCTCGGTCTGGGGCTCCATGCAATATTTCACCTCGTGGGGCATCAATGATCATGAGGAAGGTGAGGGATCAGCCCAGAACTACACGGCAGGACCTGGTCAATGACCTGAAGAGAGCTGGGACCACAGTCTCAAAGAAAACCATTAGTAACACACTACGCCGTCATGGATTAAAATCCTGCAGCGCACGCAAGGTCCCCCTGCTTAAGCCAGCGCATGTCCAGGCCTGTCTGAAGTTTGCCAATGACCATCTGGATGATCCAGAGGAGGAATGGGAGAAGGTCATGTGGTCTGATGAGACAAAAATAGAGCTTTTTGGTCTAACTCCACTCGCCGTGTTTGGAGGAAGAAGAAGGATGAGTACAACCCCAAGAACACCATCCCAACCGTGAAGCATGGAGGTGGAAACATCATTCTTTGGGGATGCTTTTCTGCAAAGGGGACAGGACGACTGCACCGTATTGAGGGGAGGATGGATGGGGCCATGTATCGCGAGATCTTGGCCAACAACCTCCTTCCCTCAGTAAGAGCATTGAAGATGGGTCGTGGCTGGGTCTTCCAGCATGACAACGACACAAAGCACACAGCCATGGCAACTAAGGAGTGGCTCGGTAAGAAGCATCTCAAGGTCCTGGAGTGGCCTAGCCAGTCTCCAGACCTGAACCCAATAGAAAATCTTTGGAGGGAGCTGAAACTCCGTATTGCCCAGCGACAGCCCCGAAACCTGAAGGATCTGGAGAAGGTCTGTATGGAGGAGTGGGCCAAAATCCCTGCTGCAGTGTGTGCAAACCTGGTCAAGAACTACAGGAAACGTATGATCTCTGTAATTGCAAACAAAGGTTTCTGTACCAAATATTAAGTTCTGCTTTTCTGATGTATCAAATACTTATGTCATGCAATAAAATGCAAATTAATTACTTAAAAATCATACAATGTGATTTTCTGGATTTTTGTTTTAGATTCCGTCTCTCATAGTTGAAGTGTACCTATGATAAAAATTACAGACCTCTACATGCTTTGTAAGTAGGAAAACCAGGAAAACCAGGGTTAGTGCTATCTGGAATCCTTTGGGATGTCCCTACCCTGAACCCTAAACTTAACCCCTACCCTAACCTTAAGCATAACTCTTATCTAACCCTAATATCCTCCACCCTTATCGTTTTAAATGTCAAGTTTAATGGGGTAACGTCAGAGTTGGGACGTCCCAAGGATTCCTGATAGCATTGACCGTAGCTCCAGTCACCAGGCACTAGGCAGAGCAGAAGAGGGTTGTTTGCAGTAGCAGTAGCAGCAGCAGCAGCAGCAGCAGCAACAGCAGCAGCAGCAGCAGCAGCAGGATATGCATCCCAAGGGCAGCAGTGGCCATTTAACCTGTTAAACTAGCCGGGCTAGCTGCTTAGTGCTTACATCCTCAATTTAACTCTTCTTCAATCAATCAATCCATCCATCCGCTACCCAGCCACCACACCCCTATGTCATTCACTCTCTCAGTTTCCATATGTCAAGCATCCTCTCTGTTTTTTTAATTCACCTAATTCTATTGTGGTCCTCTCTATGCGGCATGGACTCAGAGGTAGACATAACATAGTAAACATAAATTTGTGACTCTCTAATTAGTATGATATATTACGTTTCATATGGTATGTATTCATTTGTGGATCTCCATCATCCGTTTCTTATGATATGTTACGAATTACATTTCATATGATATCTTACAACTTCCAAATTCATACAATATGTTACGAATTTTCCTAACCCTGGAGCATCTGATATGTTACAAATGGCAATTCGTTGCGGCTAACGTTAGCTAGGTGGCTAATGTTTTCTAGGCTAGGGGTTAGGGTTATGGGTGAAGGTTAGGGTTAGGGTTAAGGTTAGGGTAGGGCTATGGGAAGCATTAGCTAATATGTTAAGTAGTTGCAAAGTAGTTAAAAAGTTGTAAAAAGTTGTAACGTTTCTGTCCATTCTGTTGATTTATTTATTTTATTATTTTATCTGTCGGACCCAGCCGTGAACTCAGGCTCTGTGTGTAGTTAACCGACCCTCTCTGCCCATTCATCGCCATTTTACCTGTTGTTGTTTTAGCTGATTAGCTGTCGTTGTCTCACCCGTTGTTGTCTTAGCTAGCTCTCCAAATCAACACCTGTGATTACTTATGCCTCTCTCATATGTTAATATACCTTGTATACTGTTGTTTAGGTTAGTTATCATTGTTTTAGTTTACAATGGAGCTCCTAGTTCCACTCATTATACCTCTGATACCTCCTTTGTCCCACCTCCCACTCATGCGGTGACCTCACCCATTATAACCAGCTTATCCAGAGATACAACCTCTCTTATCATCACTCAGTGCCTGGGCTTACCTCCGCTGTACCCGCACCCCACCATACCCCTGTCTGCACATTATGCCCTGAATCTATTCTACCACGCCCAGAAATCTGCTCCTTTTATTCTTTGTCCCCAACGCTCTAGGCGACCAGTTTTGATAGCCTTCAGCCGTACCCTCATCCTACTCTTTCTCTGTTCCTCGGGTGATGTGGAGGTAAACCCAGGCCCTGTGTGTCCCCAGGCACCCTCATTTGTTGACTTCTGTGATAGAAAAAGCCTTGGTTTCATGCATGTCAACATCAGAAGCCTCCTCCCTAAGTTTGCCTTACTCACCGCTTTAGCACACTCTGCCAACCCTGATGTCCTTGCCGTGTCCGAATCCTGGCTTAGGAATGCCACCAAAAATTCTGAGATTTCCATACCCAGCTACAACATTTCCCGTCAAGATAGAACTGCCAAAGGYGGAGGAGTTGCAATCTACTGCAGAGATAGCCTGCAAAGTTCTGTCATACTTTCTAGGTCTATACCCAAACAGTTTGAACTTCTAATTTTAAAAATTAATCTCTCCAGAAATAAGTCTCTCACTGTTGCCGCCTGCTATCGACCCCCCTCCGCTCCCAGCTGTGCCCTGGACACCATTTGTGAATTGATCGCCCCCCATCTAGCTTCAGAGTTCGTTCTGTTAGGTGACCTAAACTGGGATATGCTTAACACCCCGGCAGTCCTACAATCTAAGCTAGATGCCCTCAATCTACTGCCAAATTGCTAGAATGCGCCCACATTGCAACTCTTTCCCGCAACTAACTTAACATCCATTAGAAGCCTCAAAGCATTTACCCATTAAACACCCTAATCCAATAATAACACCTAAATCTAAACCTTCACCCATAACCCTAACCCTAGCCTAGAAAACATTAGCCACCTAGCTAACGTTAGCCGCAACGAATTGCCTATTGTAACATATCAGTGTTCTGCAAATTCGTAACATATTGTATGAATTTGGAAGTTGTAAGATATCATATGAAATGTAATTCGTAACATATCATCAGAAATGGATGATGGAGATCCACAAATGAATACATACCATATGAAACGTAACATATCATACTAATTAGAGAGTCACAAATGTATGTTTACTATGTTATGTCTACCTCTGAGTCCATGTCGCATAGAGAGGACCACAATGGAAATAGGTGAATTAAAAAAAACAGAGAGAGGATGCTTGACATATGGAAACTGAGAGAGTGAATGACAACCCTAAATCCGTAAACACGGGCCTCCCTCATAGACATTATCCTGACCAACTTGCCCTCCAAATACACCTCCGCTGTTTTCAATCAGGATCTCAGCGATCACTGCCTCATTGCCTGTGTCCGCTATGGGTCCGCGGTCAAACGACCACCACTCATCACTGTCAAACGCTCCCTAAAACACTTCTGCGAGCAGGCCTTTCTAATCGACCTGGCCCGGGTATCCTGGAAGGATATCGACCTCATCCCGTCAGTCGAGGACGCCTGGTCATTCTTTAAAAGTAATTTCCTCACCATCTTAGATAAGCATGCCCCGTTCAAAAAATGCAGAACTAAGAACAGATATAGCCCTTGGTTCACTCCAGACCTGACTGCCCTTGACCAGCACAAAAACATCCTGTGGCGGACTGCAATAGCATCGAATAGTCCACACGATATGCAACTGTTCAGGGAAGTCAGGAACCAATACACGCAGTCAGTCAGGAAAGCAAAGGCTAGCTTTTTCAAGCAGAAATTCGCATCCTGTAGCTCTAACTCCAAAAAGTTTTGGGACACTGTAAAGTTCATGGAGAACAAGAGCACCTCCTCCCAGCTGCCCACTGCACTGAGGCTAGGTAACACGGTCACCACTGATAAATCCATGATAATCGAACATTTCAATAAGCATTTCTCAACGGCCGGCCATGCCTTCCTCCTGGCTACTCCAACCCCGGCCAACAACTCCGCCTCCCCCCCCAGCTACTAGCCCAAGCCTCCCCAGCTTCTCCTTCACCCACATTTTGGTAGTTGGCATTGCAAATGGCGGCGTCTCCGAAGTTTTAAAGTAACTTTCCAGTGAAAATCAAACTTTTAAAATGTAATATTTTGTTGACTCATACCCAAATAATTTTATTGGCTCATCTTATATTCGTATTTGTGGCCAAAGCATAAATTGGACAAAAAACGAATTGGTCTTTTGACCAATCACATCAAATTTTTTATCAACCAATTAGTGAGAAAATAAATCAGAATTGGGCTGGCTGTGTGGCCAAACAGACCACTTCAAAAATGATATTTCCTCAGAGAATGATGTCATCCTCCATCATTCAGCAGTCTACACACATTCATATTTTTTATGACTAGTATACATCCACACCATTCTGTTTTTGGGGTACGCCCACACCATCAAAACACAGAAAAGCTGTGGTATTTCATAGAAATCTGGAAACAATGGACAGTTACTTTAAAGCTACAGTAATTTCCAGCAATTGCCATGGGGCTATAAAGAAAATGTGGAGTTTTAAAGCTAAATTCCTGCAATTCTGCCATGGCTTATGCCATGTCCTTATGCTATCTGAGTGACTCAAACATAATAACTAAATCAATTGGGGGCGATATGCCATGATATTTTTAAAATTTTAGATTCTCCCTGACTATCTAGTTTCTATTTTGGTAATTGTTAGTTTTCAATGATGATGTTATTTAAAAATATATAGCTTTTCTACATACTTTATATCTGGTTTAAAGTTTACACTTAAATGTTTTACCATCCGCTGCTGATAAATGAACATAGGGGAAACACTGATTGAATAGCACATGGTTACATCTGTATCGTTGTTGTTTCAAGTCCGATGCGCTCAGAAATGTTGTTACATTTGTATAATTTGATGGGAGCGCATAACAAGCAAAGTTATTTGTAGAGTTTTACTTCACCTATGAGAACCATTAGCACAGGCAAGTCTGATTAGGCTTAGCTGTACCACAGCCTCTGCCATGGATAGAAACAAACGGAGTATGGCTTTGTGTCAGTGGTTGCACCTTTACAATGCAGAAAACCACTTGTCTCTAGCTCAAACTGTTCAAAATGAATGACCTATTTTACCTGAGCTATAAATAAATAACATTCTACCATGGATTCGCGGGACGCTCTTAAAGGGTTACTCACACATTATCACAATGAATAAGGCATTATGAAAATAGTTTAAATAAATCTATTCATCTATAAAAATTAAAAAAACATTTGTCACAGAAAATAGATGATTGTAAGTCATTATAACTTCATGAGGAATCATGAAAAAAATGACAGTTAAAAGGAATATATTAGTTAAAGTAGACAAACAATTAAGCATATTTTTTTGTCATGAAGTTAATTTACGAAAATCACTATTTTACAAGCTATCTTGCTAGCTAACATTAGCCAGCTACTTATACATTTAGTTTGCTATATGGGTGTTTGACATTTGTATGAATTGTAATTCATTTTTTAGGTACTCCTGAGCAAACCAGCAAACCATCTTGGGAAACCCAGTGGATGTAAAGAATGTAGCTAAAGCATTTAATGTTACTGCAAATTTAATAAAACAATTTTGTAAGCTTGCCTTGCTGTTCATAAAAAAGTCTGACTTTCTATCGTTAACATTAGAGATTGAAGACATCTGTCAAGCAATGCAGCTGAAGTAATGTCAACTAGCTAACTATTTTTTCTTATTGTGTAGTGGAGGATAAAAATACCTGTATGCCTATGGATGCATAGCAATGTAGCCAATATGTGTATGGACCCTAAAATGTTTGGTATAAATAAACTCAGCAACTTCAGGACCCTGTCTTTCAAAGATAATTCTTAAAAATCCAAATAACTTCACAGATCTTCATTGTAACTGTTTCCCATGCTTGTTCAATGAACCATACAAAATTAATGAACCTGTGGAACGGTCGTTAAGACACTAACAGCTTACAGACAGTAGGCAATCAAGGTCACAGTTATGAAAACTTAGGACACTAAAGAGGCCTTTCTACTGACTCTGAAAAACACCAAAAGAAAGATGCCCAGGGTCCCTGCTCATCTGCATGAACGTGCCTTAGGCATGCTGCAAGGAGGCATGAGGACTGCAGATGTGGCCAGGGCAATAAATTGCAATGTCTGTACTGTGAGACGCCTAAGACAGCGCTACAAGGAGACGGGGTGGACAGCTGATCGTCCTCACAGTGGCAGACCACGTGTAACAACACATGCACAGGATCGGTACAACCGAACATCACACCTGCGGGACAGGTACAGGATGGCAACAACAACTGCCCGAGTTACACCAGGAACGAATAATCCCTCCATCAGTGCCCAGACTGTCCGCAATAGGCTGAGAGAGGCTGGACTGAAGGCTTGTAGGCCTGTTGTAATGCAGGTCCTCACCAGACATCAACCTCAACAACGTCGCCTATGGGCACAAACCCATCGTTTCTGGACCAGACAGGACTGACAAAATTGCTCTTCACTGACGAGTCGCGATTTTGTCTTACCAGGAGTGATGGTCGGATTTGCGTTTATCGTCAAAGGAATGAGCGTTACACCGAGGCATGTACTCTGGAGCGGGATCGATTTGGAGGTGGAGGGTCCGTCATGGTCTGGAGCGGTGTGTCACAGCACCATCGGACTGAGCTTATTGTCATTGCAGGCAATCTCAACGCTGTTCGTTACAGGGAAGACATCCTCCTCCCTCATGTGGTACCCTTCCTGCAGGCTCATCCTGACATGACCCTCCAGCATGACAATGCCACCAGCCACACTACTCATTCTGTGCGTGATTTCCTGCAAGACAGGAATGTCAGTGTTCTGCCGTGGCCAACGAAGAGCCCGGATCTCAACCCCATTGAGCATGTCTGGTACCTGTTGGATCGGAGGGTGAGGGCTAGGGCCTTTCCTCCCAGAAATGTCTGGGAACTTGCAGGTGCCTTGGTGGAAGAGTGGGGTAAAATCTCACAGCAAGAACTGGCAAATCTGGTGTAGTCCATGAGGAGGAGATGCACTGCAGTACTTAATGCAGCTGATGGCCACACCAGATACTGACTGTTACTTTTGATTTTGACCCCCCCCCCACTTTGTTCAGGGACACATTACTTTATTTCTGTTAGTCACATGTCTGTGGAACTTGTTCAGTTTATGTCTCAGTTGTTCTTGTCATGTTCATATAAATATTTACACATGTTAAGTTTGCTGAAAATAAACGCAGTTGACAGTGAGAGAACGTTTATTTTTTTGATGAGTTTATTAGTTCAGAACAGTGGTTTTAATTCTTTATTGGTTCCACTGGTTAATCATTAATTCCCAATAAATTGCAGAAAATGACTGAGTGAAGGAATTGCGACTGTTACATGTCAAACTGCTATTATGGAATGTCCTGATTCAGTACTACTCTACTTTGAACAATCAGCCTCCACTCTTCTGGGGAGGCTTTCCAGTAAATGGAAATGGAATATTAGTGAGGTCGGGCACTGATTGATATTGGCTCGCAGTCTGCATTCCAATTAATCCCAAAGGTGTTCGATAGAGTTGAGGTCAGGGTTCTGTGCAGGCCAGTCAAGTTCTTCCACACCGATCTCGACAAAACATTTCTGTATGGACCTTTGTGCACAGGGGCATTGTCATGATGAAACAGGAACGGGCCTTCCCCAAACTGTTGCCACAAAGTTGGAAGCACAGAAGACTCTAGAATGTCATTGTATGCTGTAGCGTTAAGATTTCCCTTCACTGGAACTAAAGGACCTAGCCCGAACCATGAAAAACAGCCCCAGACCATTATTCCTCCTCTAACCACCAAACTTTACAGTTGGCACTATGCATTGAGGCAGGTAGCATTCTCCTGGCATCGGCCAAACCCAGATTCGTCTGTTGGACTGCCAGAGGGTGAAGCGTGATTCATCACTTCAGAGAACGCGTTTCCACTGCTCCAGAGTCCAATGGCGGCGAGCTTTACACCATTCTAGCCGACGCTTGGCATTGCGCATGGTGATCTTAGGCTTGTGTTTCGGCTGCTCGGCCATGGAAACCAATTTCATGAAGCTCCCGACGAACAGTTCATGTGCTGACGTTGCTTCCAGAGGCAGTTTGGAACTCGGTAGTGATTGTTGCAATTGAGGACAGACGCTTTTTACGCGCTACGCTCTTCAGGACTCAGCAGTCCCGTTCTGTGAGCTTGTGTGGCCTTGCCGTTGTTGGTCCTAGACGTTTCCACTTCACAATAACAGCACATTACAGTTGACTCGAGCAGCTCTAGCAGGGCAGAAATTTGATGAACTTACTTGTTGGAAAGGTGGCATTATATGACGGTGCCACGTTGAAAGTCACTGAGCTCTGCAGTTAGGCCATTTTACTGCAAATGTTTATCTATGGAGATTGCATGGCTGCGTGCTCAATATTATACACCTGTCAGCAACGGGTGTGGCTGAAACAGCCGAATCCACAAATTTGAAGGGGTGTCCACATACTTTTGTATATATAGTATATGTTGCTCATATGGTTAGTATGCATTTTGCATGAGAAATATAAGGAAAGCTAGGCATTGTGAAAAACACAAGGCACGTCGTCAATGAATTGCGTGGTAGGCTATCCTAGCCGCCTCTGCTGTTCGCGAGTGAGTATTGTAGCGATGTCCTATTCCATAGAGTTATTTAGCTCTCCCTACCACTAGTTGCTCGGTTTTTCGAGGGACACAAAAAAATGAGGGGGAGGGCTAAAGGGAGAGTTATTGGGATTGAGCCTAAGTGTACCTCAAAGGTTCCTCACAGCGAAATACATTTCAATAACATGGGCTTGGCTGCATCTAAGAGAGAGTGATGCCGCTCTTTCACGCATCCTTGCACACGTCTTCCATTTCGCCCCTGTCCCCCCCCTCGCCTTCCTTTCCAGCCTCCCTCCCATTAAACTGGTCTGGTTGTGACAAAATTCCACACCCGGCACAAGCTAGTCTCGCATTACCACACTGCATAGTCTCGTTCATCACTCGGCTGTTGAGAACAGACGTGAGGAAGCTTGGAAATTGAGGCTAAACACAATCTAGCTAGCACAGCCTGGCCCATCCCCAACTCAACCCAGGACAGTATAGCATTGGCCAGCCCTAGCCCCAGCCCAACACAACCCAGCCCGCATCCAGGTTTGCTGACCTGGTGTTCTGACAAACTGACCTACACACAGAGGATGTGATACCCTTGAATGAAGATTCTCAGCTGCGCCCCAAATGGCATCCTATTCCCTATATGTGCCCTAGGAAAAGAAGTGCACTATAAAGGGAATAGGGTGCCATTTGGGAATGGGACACACGCATCAGTATTCTCAGATAGTCAGAACAGCATCCCAGTATAGCCCAGCCCCAGCCCCCCACACAGCAGACTGAGGCTGAGGTAGAGTGCTGCATCATCAACCATCAGCCAGCCAGACTGTTCGTTGGCCGGCCCTTCCCGCTCTCTCCCAGTCTCAGTCTTGACACACTCTAACAGAGCCAGTACTGTGTCAGGGGAGGGGAGACAGACCAATAAGGAAGCAGAAGCAACCTCCCATCCTCGCAGCTTTCTCCACATTATATTCTCCTCACATCCGTCCATCCATCCTCCATACACAGGCTGTTGATGTGTTCCCTTCATTTGCTTATTATTCCCCAAAGCAATAACATGGTCTCTCATGACTACTAGCAATAACATGGTGTTCTCCCATCATGGCTGTAGTATTCTCGCGAGCCATAACCGACTCTTCAGCTGAGAAACTGTAGATAGGCTACAGAGATGGAAGAATCTTAGCCTAAGGAGGATGACTTCCCTTTCATTAGCTTTTGCGCCTTCAAGCAGTAACTGGTTTCACATCATGGCTATACAGGGATGCTACAATCTTAGCCAAGGAGGATCCGTTCCCTTTGGCATTAGCACAAGACTTGATGCTGGCCATAATCAGATTCCCCTGTTAGCTGAAAGCTGAGAGGGGTGTTGATAAAAGGCTGGGAGGGAGAGTGGTTGTAAAACAGAGGTTATGTCTAAAATAGCACCCTATCCCGTATATATTACACTACGTTTGACCAGGGCCCATAGGGATCTGGTCAAAAGTAGTGCACTTTGTAGGGAAAATGTGGCATTTCAGACAGCCTAAAACAGATGAAAAACATAGATCTCGTTCCTCCCTGCATTCATGTGAGAGAGGCAAGAACAGAGTGGCTGGGGGTGGATTATAAACTGGCTCCCCTTCCCTCTACTGGCCCTGTGTCTGTTTTTCACATTTCATCAGGAGAACATCATTTCTTTCTTGTGCACTGAACTTGTTTGTTACATAACTGTCAGCATGTACTACATAGAGAGAGGGAGGTAAGTGAAACACACACATATACTAGAGCACGCGGGCTCTTTATAATATAATTTAACATAATTCTACATCATCCAAGACAATAACTTCCATAGAGGTTAGCTATAGATAGGGCTCTAAAGTGTGACCATTTTGGTCGCATACGCGCCAAAAAGATTTAGCTGTAAGACCTAGAATATTTATTTGGGAGAACGATTTTCTATATTTTTTTTTAAACAAACGTTTTGCCAGGTAGTTGGCGTTAGCTAGCGCTAGTCGGCTGTACCTGCGCCAAAATGCTGGTATTTCTCCTTCGTCATAATCTTCTTTTTAAATGGTGAGCCAACATGTTGTCAGCACTTTTGTTACCATGATCAACACGCGTTTTCTCGTGTCTCTCTATTGTCCTTCTGCTGCAGATTTAGTGAGCAATTTGTTTGGAACATCGAATCACAATAAAATGGCAGTATCGTATCGCAATATGTATAGAATCGTGAGAATTGCAATACATATCATATTGGCACATAAGTATGAAGATAATCATTTGTATCATGATGTCCCTGGAAATTCCCAGCCCTAATTAGTAGAGAGAAAACGGATGGTTTCTAGCCCAAACTGTTCATAATATATGACCCATATTACCGGCGCTATGTTTTTTGTTACTGTCACGCATTGGCGATTTTTACATTCATAAACCAAGTCGCGGACCGTTTCTAAAACTACTTGCAGGCTAACCAATTGTTTACACCTTATTCAGTTGTCAAGCTAATAACATGGTAACTTTACCAGTGTATCCGATCATTTGGGAGCACAGAAAGAAAGGAAAAGCAATAGCTTCATCAGGAGATCAATGACTGCACCAGATTTGTCAGTTCTTGCTGTGAGATGTTACCCCACTCATAGTAATTAAAGAATGAATGACTGATCTCTTGCATGTTGTCACTCACAACATTGATGTTCTTATAGAGACAGTGTTACATTTTCAATGTAATGGATCTCAATAGGAAAATAGTAGAAACCTATTCGACAAATGACTTTGTAATTTCAATGACAGGAATTTATATTAACGTTTTAGCTTTTTTATAATAAACAATGTATTTAAAGGGTTATTCCTTTTTAGGGCGCAGCATGTGTGTTAAAAGTCGCCAGAATTCCTATAGGCCCAATATAAGCTTTATCTCAATCAATTTACAAACTCTGCTTATCTGGTGCTCCTAAAGTGCATTTTATGCTCCTAACTTTTTTATGTTGGGAGCACCAGCGCTGCCAATGACTTTTTAAAATGTAGAGCCCATGGCTAAAGACCCAGGATCAGGGCCTGTATTTATGAAGGGTCTTAGCTTATGAATGCTGATCTAGGACCCCCCCCCCCCCCCCGCCCCCCCGTCCCCCGTCAATGTAAATATCATTCATTATCATCTAAAATAGTCAGGAGCCATTTTACATTTACATCGACATAGTTAAGACTGACGAAGGAGGGAAGTAGACAGCACGTCAACCAACATGAGACAAGGTGCAGACAAAAAATCAGAACATCAATAGGTGCGACTCTCGCTCTTGTGACCTCACCTCTATTGACTTATACAGTTTTTCTCCATTATCACTTAGGTACAGTAGAAGATATTCATGATGAGAGAGGAGGATGGGACCCCCGTGTCTCTTTTACAACTACACTCTTAGAAATATCTAGCGTATATATCAACATGCATGATGACAAAAAACATTTTCAAGGTCACGCTTACACTTGGAGCGGCAGGTAGCCTAGTGGTTAGAGTGTTGGACTAGTAACCGAAAGGTTGCGAGATCGAATCCCCGAGCTGACAAGGTAAAAATCTATCGTTCTGCCCATGAACAAGGCAGTTAGCCCACTGTTCCTAGACCGTCATTGAAATTAAGAATTTGTTCTTAACTGACTTGCCTAGTTAAATAAAAAACATCAAAACAATGCAACATACATCACTCTTCACAAAAAACACACTGTCTGCTAGCTAATGCATTTCTGCTGGTTTGCTTTGCCTTATTTCTTCTGCAGGAATACATTTTTGAACAATTACAAAAGTCTGTCATCTGGAACATCAGTGTTTCAACTAACAGTGTCTGCCATTAACCTTTTCCCCGTAGCCCTCTGAGCCATTGGGGAGAGGGAGGGAGAGAGAGGTGGACATAGAGGAGAGATGGGGGAGACAAGCAGGAACAGCAACTGAACCTCAACAACTAGAATATTCTAGAGTCATCTGCACTCAAGCACACTAAACCTTTAATGCCTTGGGGACAGCGGGGACATGGCATTGTACAGCATAATAATAATAAAACATATACTGTATGTAGCTTTTAGGAGTGTAGCGGTTCCCCAAACCCACGATTCGGTAGGTAATGTGGTTTTGAGGTCACATTTCGGTACAGCAGGAAAATGAAATGCAATTCACAATGTTCAGCATTCACAATGTTCACGACATTTTCTGTTGTGACCAGGTTGTTATGTTGGGCCTCTCAAGATGCCACTTGGATTCTGCGTTAACAACCATGTGGGAGATGCCAGTTGTGAAGTTGTAAATACGAGTTGGATACATTCATGTGATTTGAACTCGTTGACAAACGTCAATTGGCTAACGCCCAAGAAGCTGTGTCAACCATAAACTATAAGTACAGCTATCATGCTTGTAAACAAATTATAGAGTTCAAAAACCACATTCATAGATTGCTTTTTATACATAATTGCATTTAACTGCCAAAAATGCTGTTATAGAAACCATTTCCTTAGTAGGTGACGTCAGAGGTTACCATGTGGGAGAAGTGGGTGCTCAGGATGATAGACGAGTTTCCCACTAGTAATTACCAGTTTTAGGGCCGTTCAAGTGGATTTTTACCAGTCATTTGTGGTAAATTCCCACTTCCCACTTGGTTTCGAATGCACCATGAGCGTGTCTGTAGAACGGTACATCTCCCACTCTGGGGTAATGGGATGGGCTGTCACTGTTAAGTAAGCGCAGGGTGCTTTGGCCAATTCATTGAAAACGTATGCTTTGGTTTGTGGGTACTACCTGTTTGCTGAAATGGGTGCAAGAGGGATGTTCGTAAAGTGTCTTGAGTACTTTCACGAGTTGTTGAAACGCGCTGTTCTCAACCACGGAGAATGGGCGCATATCCGCGGCTATAAACCAAAGACTGTAAAAAAGATATAAACATAGCCTACCTATCGCTTTTGTAATTTCTTTGACCCTATCAGAATCAGCTGCCAAGGGCAGAATGAATGCAGAGAGGAGGTGTTGTTTCTTTGCTTTTCCATCTTGCTCCGGTATACTGTGGTGATGTTGGAGTAAATGTGTCTACATATTTGAGGTGTTGGCAGCTGCATAGGATATTCTCGTTGAGCGTGCCGACCTACTGTTAACGTTTAATCCACAACTCTCTATCCAACATCGTTGTAATCTACTGGGAAGCCAAAATGTTCCCATACTGAAGATTTAAAGGATGATGGAGAATCCTCTGATTGTGGTTTATCGACCCCACCACTCACCAACGTACAGACATAGTTCCCGGCTGCGCCTCACAAATAGTTTGAAATGCGCCAATTAACATAATACATTTGATTACAACTTCCGCATATGCTGTAGTTGTTTTAACAGAATAGCCACACAAAAAATCCGCTTAGATTTACTCAAGAGACATACAACGCAGCAAAGCCATACCCTGTAGATAGGTACAGTTGAAGTCAGAAGTTTACATACACCTTAGCCAAATACATTTAAACTCAGTTTTTCACAATTACTGACATTTAATCCAAGTAAAAAATTCCCTGTCTAGGTCAGTTAGGATCACCACTTTATTTTAAGAATGTGAAATGTCAGAATAATAGTAGAAATAATCTTTTATTTCAGCTTTTATTTCTTTCATCACATTCCCAGTGGGTCAGAAGTTTACATACACTCAATTAGTATTTGGTAGCATTGCCTTTAAATTGTTTAACTTCGGTCAAACGTTTCGGGTAGCCTTCTACAAGCTTCCCACAATAAATTGGGTGAATTTTGGCCCATTCCTCCTGACAGAGCTGGTGTAACTGAGTCAGGTTTGTAGGCCTCCTTACTCACACATGCTATTTCAGTTCTGCTCACAAATTTTCGAAAGGATTGAGGTCAGGGCTTTGTGATGGCCACTCCAATACCTTAACTTTGTTGTGCTTAAGCCATTTTGACACAACTTTGGAAGTATGCTTGGGGTCATTGTCCATTTGGAAGACCCATTTGTGACCAAGCTTTAACTTCCTGACTGATGTCTTGAGACGTTGCTTCAATATATCCACATCATTTTACTTCCTCATGATGCCATCTATTTTTCTCCAAAAAGTACGATCTTTGTCCCCATGTGCAGTTGCAAACCGTAGTCTGGATTTTTTATGGCGGTTTTAGAGCAGTGGCTTCTTCCTTGCTGAGCGGCCTTTCAGGTCATGTCGATATAGGACTCGTTTTACTGTGGATATAGATACTTTTGTACCTGTTTCCTCCAGCATCTTCACAAGGTCCTTTGCTGTTGTTCTGGGATTGATTTGCACTTTTCGCCACAAAGTACGTTCATCTCCAGGAGACAGAACACGTCTCCTACCTTAGCGGTATGACGGCTGCGTGGTCCCATGGTGTTTATACGTGCGTACTATTGTTTGTACAGATGAACGTGGTACCTTCAGGCGTTGGGAAATTGCTCCCAAGGATGAACCAGACTTGTGGAGGTCTACAATTTTTTTCCTGAGGTCTTGGCTGATAGATTTTCATTTTCCTATGATGTCAAGCAAAGCAGCACTGAGTTTGAAGGTAGGCCTTGAAATACATCCACAGGTACACCTCCAATTGACACAAATTATGCCAATTAGCCTATCAGAAGCTTCTAAAGCCATGACATAATTTTCTGGAATTTTCCAAGCTGTTTAAAGGCACAGTCAACTTAGTGTATGTAAACTTCTGATCCACTGGAAGTGTGATACAGTGAATTATAAGTGAAATAATCTGTCTGTAAACAATTGTTGGAAAAATGACTTGTGTCATGCACAAAGTAGATGTCCTAACCGACTTGCCATAACTATAGTTTGTTAAAAAGAAATTTGTGGAATGGTTGAAAAAAACGACTCCAACCTAAGTGTATGTAAACCTCCGACTTCAACTGTATATATCATTTTCTAGGCTGACCTATTGTTGAGGCCCTTGAGTTTTTATGTATTTATTCGGGTTCAGTGCGGACCGAACCGAGATCCGTGTACCGAACAGTTCGATACGAATACGTGTACCGTTACACCCCTAATAGCTACTGTACACAGACCAATCACGAGCCAAAAAGCAACTCCTGTACCACCAGTTTACACGATGCCATGATCTTTTGTGTCATGGGTTTATGATATCGGGGATTGAATAATAATATATACAAAGTGGGACTTACAGTAAATGTGTCAGCTACAGTATATCATGTGACTGAACAACCCCTTTATGTAGTTTAATTACATATCTCAACTGGACAACATGTCAGTATTTTGATGATGAGGTCTTTACCGCATTTACATGAAAATCATTTCTTAAATATGCATCAAATATCTATACTGACATCAAACTGTCAAAACCACCAAGCCATCGATGACAGGAATCCTGTCCTCTAAACCAACTGAATAAGGTTAAAACTGATTGACAATGCCGAACCTGCACAGAAGCTGACTCATTCTACACAGGACAGGACCTGAGTCATGTTGCTATCTTAGTTAAATGACAGCCCTTATTACACTAACCTACAGTGCCTTCGGGAAAATATTCAGACCCCTTTACTTCTTCCACATTTTGTTACATTACAGCCTTATTCTAAAATGTATTCAATAGTCCCCCCCCCCCCCTCAATCTACACACAATACCCCATAATGACAAAGCAAAAACAGGTTTAGACATTTTTGCAAAAGAAATGACTTGGAAATAGACATTTACTGATTGGTGGAGTGCTGCAGAAATGGTTGTCCTTCTGGAAGGTTCTCCCATCTCCACAGAGGAACTTTGGAGCTCTGTCAGAGTGACCATCGGGTTCTTGGTCACCTTCCTGACCAAGGCCCTTCTCCCCTGATTGCTCAGTTTGGCCGGGCGGCCAGCTCTAGGAAGAGTCTTGGTGGTTCCAAACTTCTTCCATTTAAGAATTATAGAGGCCACTGTGTTCTTAGGGACCTAAATGCTGTAGAAATGTTTTTGTACTCTTCCCCAGATCTGTGCCTCAACACAATCCTGTCTCGGAGCTCTACGGACAATTCCTTCGACCTCATAGCTTGGTTTTTGCTCTGACATGCACTGTCAACTGTGCGACCTTGTATAGACAGGTGTGTTCTAAATCATGTCCAATCAATTGAATTTACCACAGGGATGATCAATGGAAACAGGATGCACCTAAGCTCAATTTCGAGTCTCACGGCTCCTAGAATCTTGACTAAAACCAAAAAATGTGATCATATTACTCCAGTGCTCCAGTACTCCACTGTACTCCAGTGCTAGCCTCTCTACACTGGCTTCCTGTTAAGGCTAGAGCTGATTTCAAAGTTTTACTGCTAACCTACAAAGCATTACATTGGCTTGCTCCTACCTATCTTTCCGATTTTGTCCTGCCGTACATACCTACACATACTCTACGGTCACAAGACGCAGGCCTCCTTACTGTCCCTAGAATTTCTAAGCAAACAGCTGGAGGCAGGGCTTTCTCCTATAGAGCTCCATTTTTATGGAATGGTCTGCCTATCCATGTGAGAGACGCAGACTCGGTCTCGACCTTAAAGTCTTTATAGAAAACTCATCTCTTCAGTAGGTCCTATGATTGAGTGTAGTCTGGCCTAGGAGTGTGAAGGTGAACGGAAAGGCACTGGAGCAACGAACCGCCCTTGCTGTCTCTGCCTGGCCGGTTCCCCTCTCTCCACTGGGATTCTCTGCCTCAAACCCTATTACGGGGGCTGAGTCACTGGCACTCTTCCATGCTGTCCCTATGAGGGGTGTGTCACTTGAGTGGGTTGAGTCACTGACGTGATCTTCCTGTCCGAGTTGGCGCCCCCCCTTGGGTTCGTGCCGTGGCGGAGATCTTCGTGGGCTATACTCTGCCTTGTCTCAGGATAGTAAGTTGGTGGCTGAAGATATCCCTCTAGTGGTTTGGGGGCTGTGCTATTGGCAAAGTGGGTGGGGTTATATCCTGCCTGTTTGGCCCTGTCCGGGGGTATCGTCGGACGGAACCATAGTGTCTCCCGACCCCTCCTGTCTCAGCCTCCAGTATTTATGCTGCAACATTTATGTGTCGGGGGGATAGGGTCAGTCTGTTATATCTGGAGTATTTGTCCTGTCTTATCCGGTGTCCTGTGTGAATTTAAGTATGCTCTCTCTAATTCTCTCTCTCTCTTTTTCTCTCTAATTCTCTCTCTTTTTCTCTCTCGCTCTCTCTCGCTCTTTCTCTTGGAGGACCTGAGCCCTAGGACCATGCCCCAGGACAACCTGGCCTGATGACTCCTTGCTGTCCCCAGTCCACCTGGTCGTGCTGCTGCTCCAGTTTCAACTGTTCTGCCTGCGGCTCTGGAACCCTGACCTGTTCACCGGACATGTTACCTTGTCCCAGACCTGCTGTTTTCAACTCTCTAGAGACAGCAGGTGCGGAAGAGATACTCTGAATGATCGGCTATGAAAAGCCAACTGACATTTACTCCTGAGGTGCTGACCTGTTGCACCCTATACAACTACTGTGATTAGGCCTGCTGGTCATCTATGAACATTTGAACATCTTGGCCATGTACTGTTATCTCCACCCGGCACAGCCAGAAGAGGACTGGCCACCCCTCATAGCCTGGTTCCTCTCTAGGTTTCTTCCTAGGTTCCAGCCTTTATAGGGAGTTTTTCCTAGCCACCGTGCTTCTACACCTGCATTGCTTGATGTTTGGGGTTTTAGGCTGGGTTTCTGTACAGCACTTTGTGACATCAGCTGATTGTAAAGAAAGGGCTTTATGAATATTTGATTGATTGATTGCAAAAGTCTGAATACTTATGTAAATAAGTATTTCTTTTTTTTATACATTGCTAAAATTTCTAAAAACCTGTTTTTGTTCATTATGGGGTTGTGTGTAGATTGATGAGAGGAAATCCATTTAATTCAGTTTAGAATAAGGCTGTAACGTAACGTAAATGTGGAAAAAGTCAAAGGGTCTGAATACTTTCAGAAGGCACTGTATCTTTATGTAAGGTGTTGAGAAAAAGCAAGGCAAGAAGGGATGTGTGTGTGTGTGTGTGTGTGTGTGTGTGTGTGTGTGTGTGTGTGTGTGTGTGTGTGTGTGTGTGTGTGTGTGTGTGTGTGTGTGGTGTGTGTGTGTGTGTGTGGTGTGTTTTGTGTGGTGTGTGTGTGTGTGTGTGTGTGTGTGAGCTAGAGAAGGGGATACGGAGGAGGTGTGTTTCTTACTTACTTTCTGAGCCTGGTAAAAGGGGTCCAAATCCTCCAGTGGTGTCGCCACCATTCCACTAGGGATGTCGCCATAGATGAAGGGCAGATTCCGCCCAGCCTCCAGGTCGCTGTTGGGCTTGGGTTTATTGTCATCGTCGTCGTCACGGTGACTGCTGTCCTGCTTGGGCGGCGGTTTGTTCTTCTCCTCGTTGATCCGGAGCTCGATGTTAGCCAATGATTCCGCGGTAAAATACTTGAAGCTGTCAGGTCCTGGTGGTGCCATAAGGGGTGCAGCCATGTTTTCATCCTGCAGCTACTTGGTCGTCAAGTATTGTACCATCCACTGTAACCAGCTCTGAGGGGCCAAAGAGAGAGAGTAGAGAGGAGGAGAAAGAAGAACAATTGAGCCAAGAGAGTAGTTGAGGCCCTTGAGTTTTGGATGTGCTTTTCTTGAAAATAAAAGGCATAAAATATTAAATGGTTTGAATAATTTTGTATCTTTTTTGTAAATGTCATACATGCATTATCATAACAGCAAGATGTATCTGTATGAACTGGAAGTATTATCATTATTATTACTCAGTGTAACTCTTTTTGTGCATGCACTATGGGCCCTGGTCAAAAGTAGTGCACTATGTAGGGGATAGAGTGCCATTTGGGATGCAGATACTCTCTCCCTGTTTGTCTACAGTAAGGAAGAGCCTCAGAGCAAGAGAAGGTCTTTCTAGTTCTGTCACAGCAGAGCCGTCACAGAAATGGACCAGTACAGTCTAGTCTTGACAGAAGAAGAAAACAGAGCGTGTGTCCCAAATGTGTCACTATTACCTATATAGTGCACTACGTTTGACCAGAGTTCTATGGGCCCTAGTCCAAAGTATTGCACTATGTAGGGAATAGGGTACCATTTGGTACGGGCCCCCAGACACTAACACTGAATGAGAGATAAGGGTTTTAATGTGAGATCATCAAACTAAAAATACCAACGAAAACATCAAATAATGATGCTGCTATTTTCGAAACACACTACAGATGTAGAAAGACGGAACAAATATGAGTCAATGGCTTTCATCTATGATAGATATGACAAGTAGGTTTGATCATTGGTTGCATCTCAAATGGCACCTTAGTCACTATATAGTTTACATAGCCCTATGGACCCTGGTCAAAAGTTGTCCACTATACAGGAAGCAGGGTGCCATTTGTGAGGAAGCCATTAAGTGCTGTAGGTGACACCCTGTGTTTTATTAAAATATATATTTATTAAAAGATAAGTATTTTGGGGGGAGAAACTACTCAATAGCGTTTTACTCAGATTGATATATTATTTGTGCTCATTATCAATTGAAGATACTGATTGCATCATTTCAAAAGGTGTGGTTGATTCAGGCGTGTTGAAATCAGAGATGTGTCAACTTACTGAAAGAATTATGAATATTCAAAGGATATTATGATGATGATGAAAGGATTTGGTGGGTACCATCTTGGAGGAGGAGCTTCATCCTGACTACCAACCCAGTATAAAACACTAATATTGTCTACATATGGCAAGCATAGAATTAGAATGCTTGCCATTTCATTGTATGATGGCACGTTTCTCACTGTCACAACCCATGCTGACCATGCTTGGCACAATGTAGGAAACGCAATAATATTATGGTAATAGTATAGTAGTATAGTAGTAGTATAGAAATGTGTCATGTCATGAATCTCTGTGCCAATACAGGAAATAAGAGACCCATCTGGCGAACAGACCCAGCAGACCACAACAGACTAATGGGATGTGTAACTGTAAGGAAACACCTTCCACTGACCTGTATTTCCTGCTGATTCAGAGAATACACAGACACACTATAGTACAACAGAATCTGTTTTACAACAGCAGCACAATGCATAGCCTATCATTCATAGGCTCCCCCTCGTAAAAGAGGTTTCTTACCTTTTGGGTCTTTCCCGGTTTGATTAAAGGTAAAAAATGTTTTACAAAAATGCCTCATAAGTGCATTCATAGGGTCATGTTTCCTAGTTTGACAATATAGACACTTACTTGACAGAGCTAAAGATGCTACATGAGATGGCTACATGAGATGCTACATGAGATGCTACATGAGATGGCTACATGAGATGGCTACATGAGATGCTACATGAGATGCTACATGAGATTATACATGAGATGCAACATGAGATGGCTACATGAGATGCTACATGATCATGGGATGACATCATGCTTTTAGGGCTATATTGTATTTGTAGCTTTGCCTGCAGCCAAAATGTCACCCTATTCCCTTTACATAGTGCCCTACTTTTGACTAGTGCCCAAAGTAGTCCAGTGTTATAGGAATCTGGTCAAAAGTAGTCCAGTGTTATAGGAATCTGGTCAAAAGTAGTCCAGTGTTATAGGAATCTGGTCAAAGTAGTCCAATGCTTATAGGAATCTGGTCCAAAAGTAGTCCAAGCACTTATAGGAATCTGGTCAAAAGTAGTCCAGTGTTATAGGAATCTGCGTCAAAAGTACTCCAGTGTTAAGGAATTTGGTCAAAAGTAGCCAATGTTATGGGAATCTGGTCAAAAGTAGTCCAATGCTTATAGGAATCTGAGTCAAAAGAATTAGTCCAGTGTTATAGGAATCTGGTCAAAAGTAGTCCAGTGTTATAGGAATCTGGTCAAAAGTAGTCCATGTTATAGGAATCTGCGTCAAAAGTAGTCCAGTTTATAGGAATCTGGGTCCAAAAAGTAGTCCAGTTTATATAATCTGGTCAAATACTCCAGTTGTTATAGGAATCTGGTCAAAAGTAGTCCAGTGCTTATAGGAATCTGGTCAAAGTAGTCCAATGCTTATAGGAATCTGTCAAAAGTATCCAATGCTTATAGAGATCTGTCAAAAGAAAAGTAGTCCAGTGTTATAGGAATCTGGTCAAAAGTGTCCAATGCTTATAGGAATCTGGTAAAAGTAGTCCAGTGTTATAGGAATCTGGTCAAAAGTAGTCCAATGCTTTATAGGAATCTGGTCAAAAGTAGTCCAGTGTTATAGGAATCTGGTCAAAAGTAGTCCAGTACTTATAGGAATCTGGTCAAAAGTAGTCAATGCTTATAGGAATCTGGTCAAAAGTACTCCAGTGTTATAGGAATCTGGTCAAAAGAGTCCAGTGTTATAGGAATCTGGTCAAAAGTACTCCATGTTATAGGAATCTGGCAAAAGTAGTCCATACTTATAGAATCTGGTCAAAAGTTAGTCCATACTTATAGGAATCTGGTCAAAAGTAGTGCAGAAAATAGGGTGCAATTTGTGACGCAAACCTGTGACTCTTAAGAGAGAAGGATGAAGACACTAAGACAGGTCAGACAACACACACACACAAACACACACACACACACACACACACACACACACACACACACACACACACACACACACACACACACACAGAGAGAGAGAGAGAGAGCCTAATCAATGAAAGACAGTCAGAAGAGCAAAACTCTGACACACTGTCACTACACAGTTTAATCCCACTAATAAAATACCGGAACTTTCACTTACATTGGCACTGTCTTACAGTAGCTTGCGTACGGGTTCCCAATACAGTATAACTATACCTTTGCTTTGAATTTCCTTAAGAAAGTATGAAAACAGCACCAATTCAGTTGCTGGTAGATCTATTTCCCACATCATACCTCACATAATAGGATACTGTACAGTACATGACATTAGTACAGAATCATGTTGGGGCATCACATCTGTCAAAAGACCATTTCAAAGCGTCTCTAGGACGCTCATGCTGTCCAGATTATAAGTATGTTAAACACATATCAGAACAAATCACACATTTTACAAATTGTACAGTCTATAGCCTACACGTTCTGTATAGGTTTATATCTAACCTCTGAATCAGATCTCTCATCAGACCCAGAAGGTCGAAGGAGGATAAGGCCCAGGCCTACATCCAAAATGGGCCTATCATTTATCATTTATAAACCTGTAAATATCGAAACTTCCTGCTAACATATTGCAATGAATAACGTTGAATAAATATCACGATTTCAAATGAAAGATTCAAATCAACAAACGACAAAATGTCAGGGCTTGTTCTCATGCTGAATGCTCGTCCACTGTAGAGCTTGTATAATTGTGTTGTTTGCATTGACACAATGTAACTAACTACAGGGACTGACAACATAACTAACCTTACAGCTCATGAAACACGTAGAAAAGGCTAAAATCTCATATTGCAGTCTAAAATCGGAGATAAGAGAAGGAAAGCTGCATTCCAATCCCTCCTCTCACGCTTCTCACGGGCGCTGTCCATTTCAGCACCACAAGATCAGCAAGGAAAGCGGCTGAAATATCAGGTTACAAAATAGCCGTTTTAATGCGATATCAACTTCGTCACTCTTTTTATTTTATTGCTTTACACTCAAAAATGATATAGATAACAGGACAAACAAGACAACAAGATTTTGGGATGCATGCAGGCCATGAGCCTATAGACATAGGCTACAGGGTAATGGTTTACTAACAGGGATATGGGCTGCAGGTGTGGTATAATCCGATAATTAAATATGTCACGTTGATAAAACAAACACTTAACTCATCAAGCAAGATCAAAATGCACATGATGGTTGTTTAGGCTACAGCGTTTACTTACCGACGTAAATGTTACTCACTGGCTGGTGTAAAATAAGGCTATTCATCAGCATAATGTGATAGCAACCATCCCTCATTCTATTCTTACTTGGACCCAATGGGACATACGAAATTAACCGTTTTTCAGTCATTTTGTTTCATCCAGTAGAGGTGCACCAGCATGTTTTATGTAACCATTTCAGACACAGAGCACCATGCAGCTTTTCCCGTTAACGACCGTGTCTCACAGGTAAACCGGTGGCCAAATGTCCTTAGGCTACCTAAATGCCCTTACATAATGACCACCCCTTTCATTTTCCAAACATACCCTAGGCTACACATTCAGCGTCATGGTATGATGGCAATCTATATTCTGTAAAGAAGCAGGCAGGTCTCAGTGGGTTGTTGCACCACCTGCCATATTCCTGGTAGTCGATGGCCCTGTCAATTTCACCTTATACTATTGTTTACTATATTATAAACTCAATGACACCAATCTCCCTGGCAAAGACATGCACACTAGGCCACTGTATCGTTGTTATCTAATCTCATTTTTTCACAGGCGCAATAGGCGAGCTATTGCTGAATGGTGTGTTTGTTCTGATGTATAAACATTAATATCGATCATTCTATCGTTGCCAACCGTATTACAAAAGTCGGTTTGTAGACTTTACATAATAAGGCATGATAAGCATCGTGCACAGATATTGCGATGCACACGTTTAGCAGCAGCCTACCCAAAAGTGCGGCCCATCAGAGCCTAGGAAACACTGCGAAATGCTGCAGTGGGTGGTTTCTATGTTATGCTCAGGTTTTTCCACGGAGCAAAAAAGTCCCATCTCGAACACATAGTCCTACCTTGTCGCCATCAACATCATAGACTCAGGAAAAAAATATTGTTCTCCATCATTTTCTCCAATAATTCAGTGTTTCTAGGATATTCTGAGCGTTTAACACGCTGCCTAGTCCTAAAATAGGCTCCTTGAAGGAAGGAGATACAGTATGTAGGCTACCACACCCGTAAAGCCATGTCGACCACCAGATCGATACCAGGGTATGTGTATGCAACGAAATTACAATGGTAATAAGATTCTTGCTTTGATTATATATTTTTTAGATGAAAGGTGGATGAAAAAGAGGTGTGAAGGATAGCAGCGCCGTTTCAAAGGCTCTGGTACCAACACCCCTCTACATGTTAGAATAGGCTAGAATAGATGGATTATTTTTTTTAAATGCATGGTGGAGGAGTGAATTAGGCTATCACATTAGGCTACTTGTTCTCATCACCATACATTGGCCCATATTTGCTGCGTGTCATAACTATCACGAAAATAAATACACATTTAAACTCGAAATCATTCATTTTCGTTTGATAATGATACATTTAGATTTTTTTAAATAATTTCATCGTTTAGTTTTTTAAGCAGTCAAAATCGGGGACATCGTCACCTCATCATTTGTCCTACTTGTCTGAACAATATTATGGTTAGCTCTGTGAAGGAAATTAGCAATATATCGATTAAGCTTAAATATAACGGGAATCTGGTTTAGGCTCTGGCAGGAAGCCTATTCAAGCAACAAAAAAAATGCTGGTCAGAGAGCGGCTCTGCGACATTTTTATAAGGTTATTGACAGACTATAACCAACCGATTCGTCAAAACATGCAAACGTTTCAGAAAAAGCAAAGAATTCACCTACTTTATAAGCGTTACAAGGAACCCAGAAAGGCGTTGTTGGACTGCAGATGTCGAAAAGATTCGGGAGAAACTGCGGTTGTCGCCATATTGTTGCTGCTATCTTCCCTCTCAGTACTTGCAGCTACCCTGGCTGCATAATTGATGACTCTCAGCAGAAATGTAAGGGAGTGTCGCCAAGTGCCTTTCACTGAAGAAATCAGTGACCACCACCACCATTCATCTTCGCTTAAAAATAGGCCTATGATAAACAGGTGAATTGTTATCTAACATTTGTTCAAATACCTCCACGAGATGTGAAATCGTTAAAAAGACTAGCCTATAAGACGTTCAGCATAGGCACAGCAACTGAATGAGCAAAGCCATATCAGCTGAACATGGTGTGGACCACTTTTTACAGTCTTGTAAGATTTCTTTCTGATGGATGATACGCGGCTTACTACTTACTGTACATGGTGGGCAAAGTAATGAGTTGTTGGCATAGATCTACAGGAATGTTTTACTAAAATGATTACATGAGAAACTTGAAATTGGCCCTAAAATTCGTTGCAAATAAGGATATGCAAAATCAGAAATTATATTGTAGTCTATGGTAGGATAAACCTATAATATTGTTCAAGGGTATCAACAGTATCCCTTTTTTTACAGACATAGTAGGTTATTGACTCAAGTGACCTCTCGCACAGCCTGCAGTACTAATCAAAGAGTGACCAAACGTGGTATAACGTCACAATGCCGACACCTCTACACTTTGAAATAATACATGAAGGAATCAATAAATGAACCCCCTATTGGATCCACCTGTCAGTTTAATCCATCTAGCCTACATTTCCTCACTCAAATAATGGACTTTAGGGCATTTGGAATCTTTCTATGTGCCCTGTATATAAGTGTATTGTTGTCTGAAGTTTCAGCACACGGAAGTAAGTCGTAGACTTGTTCGCAACGAGTAGGCTAGGGTTTGCACTTGGAGCCCGCGCTAAACGATGCTTGAACGTGGCCTGAATGTGGCTCACTCAAAGTTGCCAATACATTCCGAGACGATGACGCGAACGCTGATCCTATTTAACTGACACATGGGAGATCTTCCCCATTTCTAATGTAAATCAAAACTTTAACTGAAACTTAAATGTACATTCTAAACGTTTAATATTCGGTGTTGTTAATGATCGCATGCTGACAGCGGCGGTTGGCAGACGCTCCAGGAGCGTCACGTGTTGTTGGAGGGCGTGATGCACCATTGGGTGCTTGGCCTTGGCAGGCCAGCGTGCAGGTGAAGTCGTGGCACCTCTGTGGCGGGACTATCCTCAACAACCTCTGAGTGCTCACTGCTGCACAGTCGTTCCGTGAGTCATTTACAGGCCTGCAAGAATAGGCAGCCTATATTTAGTAGATATTTTTATTAGAGAAATCCTAGCCTGAGTGCCAGTCTGATTGGGCTATCATGCCAACTTCTTGTCACTCATTGTCATGCCATGTGTTTGGCTGGACAACGACAGCAATGTAGTTGGCAAGAGCACACATATATATTGGTATAGGCTAGAGGAATTACTGTAAAGCAGATAAATCCAAAAAAGGCATAAATGTATATTTACTTAATATAGGTAATTGACAGTGGAACTGATACATGCAGGCTCGGCTACACCTTTCAGATTACTATTTTGTTAATTGTTTAGGCCAAATAAGACAATGCTATAACACTTTGAAATGACATTAGTGACCGACACACGCTGCCATTTTTCCTTAGTCATTGCTCAATGTAAAAAAGCTGCTATCACTTTTCTGCTAAATACAGTCATTTTTGTTGTTCACCCCAACTCTCTTTTCTGCTGCACCTAGACCCCATAGGATGTCCAGTCTACGCGTGTTGGCAGAACTCAATGTGCTAACAGCGCTATGTTACAGAGGTCAGAACTCATGAGAAGTTTCACCACCCCAGCTTCTCCAATGACCTACCTCTTCTGCGTCTCTGCTCTCCACTGGAGTACACTGATTTGTCCCGCCTGTCTGTACAGTGGAAGACGAGATGGAGGAATTCAATTTAAACCTCAACCTGTGTTTTGTCAGTAGCTGGGGCAGCACTTATTTCAAAGGTTTGTGTGGGATCTATTAGGAAATTACAATATTACCTTTATTAATCAAACTGTTACATCTGAAGCTGGTCTCCTGCACTGCTCTCAACCCCCCCGTATAACACAAAGACACCCATTTGAGAGGACCACAGGGTCAGCCACAGTTCAGTGCCCCTGGGTGAAGAGCAGTTAGGGGTTAAGACAAGGAGTTGACATGATAGCACAAACAGATCTGGGACTAGACTATAAGAGCCTTGCTCAAGGGCACAACAGTGCTGAATGTTGAATTTAGCAGTAGATGAATACAGCATGTGTGTCTGGTCTCTCTTTAGAAAAGCCGATGGGCATACTGCAGGAAGTTGAGGAGAAGCTGATTGAGAGAAACACTTGTAATCGGATAGACTGGTACAACAGTTACATCAAGAATGGTATGATCTGTGCTGGCTCTGAGACTGGGGGGGTTGACACATGTCAGGTGAGATGGCCATCATGTGTGTGTCCAAAATGGCACCTTATTCCCTTTATAGTGCACTCCTTTTGACCAGAGCTCATGGGAAATAGGGTGCGATTTGGGACGTAGACCATGAACTTTTTGAACTTTTTTTATAGTCGCTCCCTGTGCTTACCCCATGCATTATGCCTGTCTCATAACTAAGGCGTTATATGTCTGCATATGATGCATTATAAAAAAGGGGTTAATTTATTCATTTTTTTCCCTTCATGAATTCATTATGAGAATAAAGTTGTGTTCTCCATTACAGTGCCTTCGGAAAGTAGTCAGACCACTTGACTTTGTCCACATTTTGTTACGTTACCGCCTTATTCTAAAATTGATTAAATAAAAAAAATGTACACACAATACCCCATAATGAAAAGCAAAAACAGGTTTATAGAATTTGTTGCAAATTTATAAAACATAGAAAACAGAAATACATTATTTACATAAGTATTCAGACCATTTGCTATGAGACTGGAAATTTAGCTCAGGTGCATTCTGTTTCCATTGATCATCCTTGAGTTGTTTTTATAACTTGATTGGAGTCCACCTGTGGTAAATTCAGTTGATTGGACATGATTTGGAAAGGCACACACCTGTCTATATAAGGTCCCACAGTTGACAGTGCATGTCAGAGCAAAAACCAAGCCATGAGGTCGAAGGAATTGTCCGTAGAGCTCCGAAACAGGATTGTCTCGAGGCACAGATCTGGGAAAGGGTACCAAAACATGTCTGCACCATTGAAGGTCCCCAAGAAAACAGTGGCCTCCATCATTCTTAAATGGAAGAAGTTTGGAACCACCAGGACTCTTCCTAGAGCTGGCTGTCCGGCCAAACTGAGCAATCGGGGAGAAGGGCCTTGGTCAGGGAGCTCCAGAGTTCAGCACTCCACCAATCAGGCCTTTATGGTAGAGTGGTCAGGCGGAATCCACTCCTCAGTAAAAGGCACATGACAACCTGCTTGGAGATTGCCAAAAGGCACCTACAGGACTCTTAGACCTTGAGAAACAAGATTCTCTGGTCTGATGAAACCAAGATTGAACTCTTTGGCCTGAATGCCAAGCGTCACGTCTGGAGGAAACCTGGCACCATCCCAACAGTGAAGCATGGTGGTGGCAGCATCATGCTGTGGGGATGTTTTTCAGAGGCAGGGACTGGGAGACTAGTCAGGGTTGAGGAAAAGATGAACGGAACAAAGCACAGAAAGATCCTTGATGAATACCTGCTCCAGAGCTCTCAGGACCTCAGACTTGGCACACCTTGGCATACAGGTGTGCCAGCGTCATACCCAAGAAGCCTCGAGGCTGTAATCGCTGCCAAAGGTGCTTCAACAAAGTACTGAGTAAAGGGTCTGAATACTTACGTAAATGTGATATATATTTTATATAATTTAACAAAACATTTTAGAAACCTGTATTTGCTTTGTCATTATGGGGTATTGTGTGTAAATTGATGAGGGAAAAAAAACATTTGAATCCATTTTAGAACAAGGCTGTAACGTAACAAAATGTGGAAAAAGTCAAGGGGTCTGAATACTTTCCGATTGCACTGTATAGGGGATACAATCATCCCACCCCTGCAGACTTTGCTCACGAAGAGACAGACTCATTAGATCATTTGTTTTGGTACTGTCCATGTGTAGCTTGTTTTTGGTTGCAGGATACTGAATAAAAATATAAATGCAACATGCAACAATTACAAAGATTTTACTGAGTTGAGTTCATATAAGGAAATCAGTCATTTGAAATGAATTCATTAGGCCATAATCTATGGATTTAACATGACTTGGCAGGGGCGCAGCCATGGATGGGCGTAGGCCCACCCACTTGGGAGCCAGGTCCACTCACTGGGGAAGCAGGCCCAGCCAATGAGTTTTTCCCCACAAAAGGGCTTTATTACAAACTGAAATACTCCTCAGTTTCATCAGCTGTCCGGGTGGCTGGTCTCAGACGATCCTTAGGTGAAGAAACCAGATGTGGAGGTCCTGGGCTGGCGTGGTTACATGTGGTCTGCGGTTGTGAGGCCAGTTGGACGTACTGCCAAATTCTTTAAAACAAAGATGGAGGCGGCTTATGGTAGAGAAATGAACATTAAATTCTCTGGCAACAGCTTTGGTGGACATTCCTGCAGTCAGCATTCCAATTGCAAGCTCACTCAAAACTTGAGACGTCTGTTGCATTGTGTTGTGTGACAAAACTGCAGATTTTAGAGTGCCCTTTTCTTTTCCCCAGCACAAGGTGCACCTGTGTGATGATCATGATTTTTAATCAGCTTCTTGATATGCCACACCTGTGAGGTGGATGGATTATCTTGGCAAAGGATAATGCTATAATTATCAGGGCTCGGGCTAAGACCCAGATGCAGACACAGGAGGCGAATAGTACGAGTCTCAGAGTTTATTATAGTACAAGGGGCAGGCAAAAGGTAAGTCAAGGCAGGCAAAGAGTCATTATCCAAATCAGAGTCAGGCAGGTACAGGACGGCAGGAAATTACATTTACATAAGTATTCAGACCCTTTACTCAGTACTTTGTCGAAACACCTTTGGCAGCGATTACAGCCTTGAGTCTTCTTGGGTATAATGCTACAAGCGTGGCACATCTGGATTTGGAGAGTTTCTCCCATTCTTCCCTGCAGATCCTCTCAAGCTCTGTCAGGTTGGATGGAGAGCATTGCTGCACAGCATTTTCAGGTCTATCCAGAGATGTTCGATCGGGTTAAAGTCTGGGCTCTGGCTGGGCCACTCAAGGACATTCAGAGACTTGTCCTGAAGCCTCTCCTGCGTTGTCTTGGCTGTGTGCTTAGGGTCGTTGTCCTGTTGGAAGGTGAACCTTCGCTCCAGCCTTTTCAGTCAGTTATGAATACCAGGCCTGGTATCCAAGATTTTTCATAGTGTTCTACTGTTTCCAGTACTTGTCTTATATTATTTCCAATGTATCGTCCATATAAAAAAACTAGGCTGAATAATATCCGACAATACGTTTTTAATATTATGCGCTAGGTATTTTATTAGAATTTTTGCATCACAACACCGAAGTGTAAGGCGCCTCCAATTTATTGAATGGACTGGATCTATATATTGTTTCAGTAATTGTGAAATCAGACCTTTTTGTTGAGTATGATACTCTACCATTTTTTTAGGAGTGGTTAAAACATGCTAATAACGTTCCTATGAGTACATCCAAAAAGGTTTGATGTACCTTAACTGGTATGCCATCCAGCCCTGGAGTTTTCCCGGATTTAAAAGGCTTTAATTTCATCAAGAAGTTTCTCCTGTAATTTCGCCTTCACATGAGTCTTTCTGTTACAGCTGTTCATTATTAATAGAAAAAACGTCCGTACAATTAATTTTGGTTAATGGAGATGGAGAAGACTGAAACAAAAACATATGCTTAAAGTACTTTGCTTCCTCTTTCAAAAGATAGTTTGGTGAATGATGGGTGACTAGCATTTCTATGTTGAAGATTCAACAATTATTTGGTGCATTATCCCCCATATTCCATCCAGTTCGCTTTATTTTTACAATATATTACACTGGATCTTTCTTGAATAAGTTCCTCCAGTTCTTTTTGTTTTTCCTGTTGCTTATTCTGTGCCTCTATGGTACCGTTGTAATTGCTATCTATCTGTACTGTTAGTCACTCTATTATGAACTCTATTGACCTAAATTGATTTTGTTTTTAAATATGAGTGTAACGATTGTCATCTGGAGAAGGAGAGGAGGACCAAGGTGCAGCGTGGTAAGTGGTCATATTTTTTTATAAAATACGAAAACACTTGACAAACAACAAAAACGACAAATGAACAGTCCTGAAAGGTGAAACAAAACACTAAACAGGAAACAACCACCCACAAACAAAAGTGGGAAAACAGGCTACCTAAATATGGCTCCCAATCAGAGACAACGATAGACAGCTGCCTCTGATTGGGAACCACACCAGGCCAACCACACAGAAACAGAAAACCTAGACCTACAACATAGACATAGAATACCCACCCACATCACACCCTGACCAAACAAAAAATAGAAACATACAAAGCAATCTACGGTCAGGGCGTGACAATGAGCATAGAATTTCATGGCCTCTAAAGGCACATTTAAAAGTGTCCCATATAGTAAATGGATCTGTTTTGTTGGAAAAAGTCACCTATAAGTTCTTGTCTTATTTTTTTTTTTATCATCCAAAAGGTTGATTAAATTTCCAATATCATTGCCCAAGTGGAAATTCTGTAAGAGTAATGTATATGCCAATAATTTGATGGTCCGACCGCATTCTGTTCCCTATCAAATTTTTAAAAACGTTTGATGCCAACGAGAATGACATAAGAAAGTAGTCAAGATGTCACGTTCTGACCATAGTTCTTGTGTGTTTTGCTTGTTTTAGTGTTGGTCAGGACGTGAGCTGGATGGGCATTCTATGTTGTGTGTCTAGTTTGTCTGTTTCAATGTTTGGCCTAATATGGTTCTCAATCAGAGGCAGGTGTTTTGTGTTGTCTCTGATTGGGAATCATATATAGGTGGCTTGTTTTGTGTTGGGGTTTGTGGGTGGTTGTTTCCTGTCTTTGTGTTTTCTCTGCACTAGATAGGGCTGTATCGGTTTGCCACATTTTGTTATTTTGTATCGTTGTAAGTGTTCACTGTTTCGTTTTATTAAACATGTTGAGCACTGGCTACGCTGCGTGTTGGTCCGATCCCTGTTACACCCTCTCTTCTCGTGAAGAGGAGGAAGGCTGCCGTTACACAACGACTAGCATGATTGATCCTCCGCCATGTATATCTCACAAGGTCAGGATATTTAAGCCTCCATATATCCACTAGTTCCAATATATCCATGATATTCGTGATTTCCTTAAGTGCATGAGGGTAATAGTTTGTAGTGTGATTTCCTTTGCGGTCCATTAGGGTATTTAAAACCGTATTATAATCTCCCATTATAATAATAGAGTCTTGTATTGCATGTTGCGTGTTGGCTTGATAAATTCATATACACTACCGGTCAAAAGTTTTAGAACACCTACTCATTCAAAGGTTTTTCTTTATTTGTACTATTTTCTACATTGTAGAATAATAGTGAAGACATAAACTAGGAAATAACACATATGGAATCATGTAGTAACCAAAAAAGTGTTAAACAAAAAGATATATTTGAGATTTGAGATTCTTCAAATAGCCACCCTTTGCCTTCAGGGCAGGAAGTTTGCCCCCGGTGATGCGTTGTGCAGACCTCACTACCCTCTGGAGAGCCTTACGGTTATGGGCAGAGCAGTTGCCGTACCAGGCGGTGATACAACCCGACAGGATGCTCTCGATTGTGCATCTGTAAAAGTTTGTGAGTGTTTTTGGTGACAAGCCGAATTTCTTCAGCCTCCTGAGGTTGAAGATGCGTGGCTGCGCCTTCTTCACCATGCTGTCTGTGTGGTTGGACCATTTCAGTTTGTCCGTGATGTGTACGCCGAGGAACTTTAAACTTTCTACCCTCTCCACTACTGTCTCGTCGATGTGGATAGGGGGGTGCTCCCTCTGCTGTTTCCTGAAGTCCACGATCATCTCCTTTGTTTTGTTGACGTTAGAGTGGAGGTTATTTTCCTGACACCACACTCCGAGGGCCCTCACTCCTCCCTGTAGGCCGTCTCGTCGTTGTTGGTAATCAACCTACCACTGTAGTGACGTCTGCAAACTTGATGATTGAGTTGGAGGCGTGCATGGCTACGCAGTCGTGGGTGAACAGGGAGTACAAGAGAGGGCTGAGAAACGCACCCTTGTGGGGCCCCAGTGTTGAGGATCAGCAGGGTGGAGATGTTGTTATCTACCCACACCACCTGGGGGCGGCCCGTCAGGAAGTCCAGGACCCAGTTGTACAGGGCGGGGTCGAGACCAGTGTCTCGAGCTTGATGACGAGTTTGGAGGTACTATTGGTGTAAATGCTGAGCTGTAGTCTATGAACAGCATTTTCACATAGGTATTCCTCTTGTCCAGATGGGTTAGGGCAGTGTGCAGTGTGATTACGATTGCGTCGTCTGTGGACCTATTGGGGCGGTAAGCAAATTGGAGTGGGTCTAGGGTGTCTGTTTAGGGTGGAGGTGCTATGTCCTTGACTAGTCTCTCAAGCACTTCATGATGACGGAAGTGAGTGCTACGGGCCGGTAGTCGTTTAGCTCAGTTACCTTAGCTTTCTTGGGAACAGGACAATGGTGGCCCTCTTGAAGCATGTGGGGACAGCAAGACTGGGATAAAGGATTGATTGAATATGTCCGTAACACACCAGCCAGCTGGTCTGCGCATGCTCTGAGGACGCGGCTGGGGATGCCGTCTGGGCCTGCAGCCTTGCGAGGGTTGACACGTTTAAATGTTTTTGCTCACGTCGGCTGCAGTGAAGGAGAGCCCGCAGTTTTGGTAGGGGCCTTGTCATGGCAGCTGTATTGTCCTCAAAGCGAGCAAAGAAGTTGTTTAGTCTGTCTGGGAGCAAGACATCCTGGTCCGCGACGGGCTGTTTTTCCTTTTATAGTCCGTGATTAACTGTAGAACCTGCCACATACCTCTCGTGTCTGAGCCGTTGAATTGTGACTCTACTTCGTCTCTATACTGACGCTTAGCTTGTTTGATTGCATTGTGGAGGGAATAGCTACACTGTTTTTATTCGGTCATGTTTCCGGGTCACCTTGCCCTGATTAAAAGCAGTGGTTCGCCCTTTCAGTTTTGCGCGAATGCTGCCATCAATCCACGGTTTCTGGTTTGGGAATGTTTTAATAGACGCTGTGGGTACGACTTCACCGATGCACTTGCTAATAAACCCGCTCACCGAATCAGCGTATTCATCAATGTTGTTGTTCGCCGCAATGCGGGAACATATCCCAGTCCACGTGATCGAAGCAATCTTGAAGCGTGGAATCCGATTGGTCGGACCAGCGTTGAACAGACCTGAGCGCGGGAGCTTCCTGTTTAAGTTTATATCTATAGGCTGGAAGCAACAAAATTGAGTCGTGGTCAGCTTTCCCGAAAGGAGGGCGGGGGAGGGCCTTATATGCGTCGCGGAAGTTAGAATAAGTTAGAATAACATAACAATGATCTATAGGGTTTTGCCAGCCCTGGTAGCACAATCGATATGCTGATAGAATTTAGGGAGCCTTGTTTTCAGATTATCCTTGTTAAAACCTTTTCTCAATACAGGGGGTGCTGTTTCCACTTTGGAAAATATTGTCTCCAAATTAAACTGCCTCATACTCAATTCTTGCTCGTACAATATGTATATTATTATTACTATTGGATAGAAAACAATCTCTAGTTTCTAAAACCGTTTGAATTATGTCTGTGGGTGAACCAGAACTATTTCTACAGCGAAAATCATGACAGGACATGCGAAGGTCAGAAAAATAGTCTCTGTTCTCAGATCAGTTTAAAGCTCTGTGTGTGCCCTATGGATCGAAATGAACTGCACCCGCCTTCCCCTGGATGTCAGTAACCAATGAGAAGTGGAATGGAGTCTCTACGTATTTCTCAGAGCTTATAAAGCCCCAAGGAACGAYGTGCGCTRTCTTTTCGACTTCCGCCATTATGCAACGCAAGACCTCAGGATAGCATTTTGAAACGCTCAGTTATCGGCCTTAGATATGTCCGTCTGTAATTTAATRCGATATAGGTGTTAGAAACATCATAACGAAGTTATTTTAAACCGAGTTATATCAGTTTATGCGAGTATATTGCTATTTTCGGTATTTCCTTAGTATTGCACTTTGGCCATTTGGGCATGTCTGTGCGACATAGCTATTGTTAGCTGCTAGTTCCGAAGTTGAAGAGGACGTTTTACAACAAAGCAACGATTATTTTGGACAAAGGACAACTTGCCCAAGATTCTGATGGAAGCTCGTCCAAAAGTAAGAGCTATTTATGATTTTATTCCGTATTTATGTGGAAAAATGTAAACGCATTTGTCGGCCATTGTTGCGGCACTAGTCTGGCTGTAACGCACACTGTATGTCTAGTAACGTTAATTTTAAAAATCTAACTCAGCGGTTGCATTAATAACTAATGCATCTTTCATTAGCTGTCCAACCTGTATTTTTTTTGTRWATCTAATCGATAAATAATCGTAAACTTAGGTGCCTTTCCAAGATGGCGCCGGCCAGAATGCATGCCATGTTTTGACTGATTACATTGCATAACCACGATTTGTGATATTAAATATGCACATTTTCGAACAAACTCTATATGCATTGTGTAATATGATGTTACAGGACTGTCATCTGAAGAATTCTGAGAAGGTTAGTGAAAAAATMAATATATTTTGGTGGTGATAACGTTATCGCMCTTTTTGCCTTGAATCAATGCTGGGGTGATGTTAGCTCATGTGGTATGCTAATATAACGATATATTGTGTTTTCGCTGTAAAACACTTAGAAAATCTGAAATATTGTCTGGATTCACAAGATCTGTGTCTTTCAATTGCTGCACGCTGTGTATTTTTAAGAAATGTTTTAGGATGAGTAATTAGGTAATACACGTTGCTCTCTGTAGTTATTCTAGTCGCTTTGGTGAGTTTTGTGATAGTGGCTGCAATGGTAAACTGATTTATACCTGAAAAATGCACATTTTTCTAAAAAAACATATGCTATACCATAAATATGTTATCAGACTGTCATCTTATGAAGTTGTTTCTTGGTTAGTGGCTATATATATCTTTATTTGGTCGAAATTGTGATAGCTGCCCATGCAGGAAAAAAATGGTGGAGAAAAAAAAGTTGTGTCTTTTGCTATCGTGGTTAGCTAATAGATTTACATATTGTGTCTTCCCTGTAAAACATTTAAAAAATCAGAAATGATGGCTGGATTCACAAGATCTGTATCTTTCATCTGGTGTCTTGGACTTGTGATTTAATGATATTTAGATGATTGTATTTACTTGTGATGCTAGGCTATGCTAGTCAGCTTTTTTTACTGTGGGGGGTGCTCCCGGATCCGGGTTTGGGAGGAACTAGAAGTTAAAATCCCCAGCTACAATAAATACAGCCTCAGGATATGTGGTTTCCAGTTTACATAGTGTAACGGCAGCCTTCCCTCTCTTCACGAGAAGAGAGGGTGTAAGAGAGGGTGTAACAGGGATCGGACCAACACGCAGCGTTGCCAGGGCTCAACATGTTTAATAAAACGATAAAACAGTGAACACTTAACACGATACAAAATAACAAAATGTGGCAAACCGATACAGTCCTAGCTGGTGCAGAGAAAACACAAAGACAGGAAACAACCACCCACAAACCCCAACACAAAACAAGCCACCTATATATGATTCCCAATCAGAGACAACACAAAACACCTGCCTCTGATTGAGAACCATATTAGGCCAAACATAGAAACAGACAAACTAGACACACAACATAGAATGCCCACCCAGCTCACGTCCTGACCAACACTAAAACAAGCAAAACACACAAGAACTATGGTCAGAACGTGACACATAGAGTCAAATGAAGTTCGTTAAGGGCCATCGATGTGTCTGCTTGGGGGGGATATATGCGGCTGTGATTATAATCTAAGAGAATTCTCTAGGTAGATAATGCGGTCGGCATTTGATTGTGAGGAATTCTAAGTCAGGTGAACAGAAGGACTTGAGTTCCTGTATGTTGTTATGATCACACCACGTCTCGTTAATCATAAGGCATACACCCCCGCCCTTCGTCTTACCAGAAAGATGCTTGTTTCTGTTGGCGCGATACGTGAAGAAACCAGCTGGCTGTACCGACTCTGATAGCGTGTCTTGAGTGAGCCATGTTTCCGTGAAACATAGAACTTTACAGTCTCTGATGTCTCTCTGGAAGGCTACCCTTGCACGGATTTCCTCTACCTTGTTGTCAAGCGACTGGACATTGGCGAGTAGTATGCTCAGGAGCGGTGCGCATTGCCCCGATCACGAAGCCTGACCAGCAAACCGCTCGTCTTGCTCCTTCTACGGCGTCGTGTGTTGGTCGCCGGCTGGGATCCAATCCATTGTCCGAGGTAGTGGCAAAACAGAGATCCGCTCGGGAAAGTTCGTATTCCTGTCGTAATGTGTGTGAGTGACGTTGCTCTTATACCATAGTTCCTCCGCGATGATACTGAATAGGAACAACCTAATATTACCTGGGCGTAACAATGTAACGACAATAAACTATAAAAAAACTCAAATATCGCCATGTCCCCTCAGGAACGCCGAAGCCGAGGCGGCCATCTCTGTCGCGCCGCGAATTTTTGCTGACACTTTCACAGTTCTTGGCATTCTTCGTCAACCACGTTCACCTGAATGCTTTTGCCTTTTTTATTTTAATTTTTTTAAAATTCTCCCCTTTTCTCCCCAGATTTCCGTGATCAAATCGCTTAGTAATACTACAATTCTGTCATATCATCGCTCACAACTCCCCCCGTACGGGCTCAGGCGAGACACGACAGGCGAAAACCATGCTCCTCCCGAAGCACAACCCAACACAAGCCCGCACTGTTCTTAACAACACCGCGCATCCACACCCGGAAGCCAGCCGCCACCAACTGTTCGTCGGGGAACACACCTGCAACCTGCCCCCTGGTATGGCCCACTGCGCCCGGCCCGCCACAGGAGTCGCTGGAGCCGATGAGACAGAGGATAGTCCCTTACGCCCAAACCCCTCCCTAACCCGGACGACGCTGGCCAATTGTGCGTCCCCCCACGACTCCCAGTCGGCGGCCGGCTGCGGACAGAGCCTGGGCGCGAACCAGAGACTCTGGTGGCGCAGCTAGCACTGCAATGCAGTGCCCTAGACCACTGCGCCACCCGGGAGGCCCCTGGAATGCTTTTCCAACAGTCTTGAAGGAGTTTCCACATATGCTGAGCACTTGTTGGCTGCTTCTCCTTCACTCTGCGGTCCAACTCATCCCAAACCATCTCAATTTGGTTGAGGTCGGGGGATTGTGGAGGCCAGGTCATCTGATGCAGCACTCCATCACTCTCCTTCTTGGTAAAATATCCCTTATACCACCTGGAGGTGTGTTGGGTCATTGTCCTGTTGAAAAACAAATGATAGTCCAACTAAGCCCACACCAGATGGGGTGGCGTATCGCTGCAGAATGGTGTGGTAGCCATGCTGGTTAAGTGTGCCTTGAATTCTAAATAAATCACTGACAGTGTCACCAGCAAAGCACCCCCACACCATAGCACCTCCGCCTCCATGCTTTGTGGTGGGAAATACACATGCGGAGATCATACATTCACCCACACCGTGTATCACAAAGACGGTTGGAACCAAAAATCTCCAATTTGGACTCCAGACCAAAGGACAGATTTCCACCGGTCTAATGTCCATTGCTTATGTTTCTTGGCCCAAGCATGTCTCTTCTTATTATTGGTGTCCTTTAGTAGTGGTTTCTTTGCAGCAATTCAACCATGAAGGCCTGATTCACACAGTCTCCTCTGAACAGTTGATGTTGAGATGTGTCTGTCACTTGAACTCAGTGAAGCATTTATTTGGGCTGCAATTCCTGAGGCTGGTAACTCTAATGAAATGTTCCTATGCAGCAGAGGTAACTCTGGGTCTTCCTTTCCTGTGGTGATCCTCATGAGAGCCAGTTTCATCATAGCGCTTGATGGTTTTTTGCGACTGCACTTGAAGAAACGTTCAAAGTACTTGAAATGTTCCGTATTGACTGACCTTCATGTCTTAAAGTAATGATGGACTGTCATTTCTCTTTGCTTATTTGAGCTGTGCTTGCCATAATATGGACTTGGTCTTTTAGCAAATAGGGCTATCTTCTGTATACCCCCTGTATACCCCACAGAACACTGATTGGGTCAAATGCATTAAGAAAATAAATTCCACAAATTAACTTTTAAGAAGGCACACCTGTTAATTGAAATGCATTCCTTATGAAACTGGTTGAAAGAATGCCAAGAGTGTGCAAAGCTTTTTTGGTAACTACATGATTCAATATATGTTATTTCATAGTTTTGTTGTCTTCACTATTATTCTACAATGTGGAAAATAGTAAAAATAAAGAAAAACCCTTGAATGAGTAGGTGTTCTAAAACATTTGACCGGTAGTGTATACGAATAACTATCAATAGAAAACAGGTATCTGTGTTGTTGGCTAGCTCTTGAACAACAGTGTCCCGACGAGACAGTACATTTTCTATGCCAGGTGAAATCTTGCATCATTAGCTCATTGTTATGGATGTATCAAAATAAATGTCACTAGATAGCAGCTTAAACAAATGCAAATTTAGCGTAGCCTCTTCTGTAGCCTGTCAACTATGTGTCTGTCTATCCCTCTTCTCTCCTCTCTGCACAGACCATACAAACGCTTCACACCGCGTGGCCGCTGCCTGGTGGTCCCAGCGCGCACGACCCACGTGGAGTTCCAGGTCTCCGGCAGCCTCTGGAACTGCCGATCTGCGGCCAACAAGGCAGAGTTCATCTCAGCCTATGCTTCCCTCCAGTCCCTCGACTTCTTGGCACTGACGGAAACATGGATTACCACAGATAACACTGCTAACTACCTACTCGCCGTCTCCTCGGTCTGCCCACGTGTTCTCAGCAACCACCCGAGAGCTTTCTGGTCAGCGGCGGGGTGGGCACTGGGGCAATCCTCATCCTTCCCCCGACAAGTGGGACTATTCTCCTCTCTTTCCCCCTGACCATCTGTCTATCGCCTCCTTTGAATTCCATGCTGTCGCAGTTACCAGCCGCTTTCAAGCTTGAACGATCCTTGTCATTATATCGCCGCCCAGGTTCCCTGGAGAGCTTCATCAATGAGCTTGAATCGCCCTTGATTGAAAGCTCCTTTCCATGAAGGATGGCTGCAACTCTCACGAGTTCTTGGGTGACTTTACCCTCCCCCACGTCTGACCGTTTGACTCATGGCTCCTTGCTCCTTCTTGTCGACTCGCTCTGCCTCGTGTTTGACCTCACCCTCTCACCTTCCCCCCTACTCAACAAGGCAGCAATCACGCTTGCCGCTCAGACTTTACTCAGACTTGCTGTTCTTCACCTAATCTCATTGCAACTCCCTCCAGAGTCTCTGATACCACTCTTGTATCGCTTTGCTCCACTCTCGCTCCTCGGATCCACACTGTCCCCCAACTGCCCACTAACGTCGGATGGTATCGCGCCGTCCCACCTTCGCTCTCTGTCTCCCTGAGTCCCGCTACTCTCGCGCGGTCCTCGGTTTCCATCCTCAGAAGCTCCATCTCTTCCTCTGCTCAAACCTTCTGCCAACTATCGTCCTGAATTCTGCTCCTCAACCCCTCCTCTCCTCCTTTCCTACATCCTTTGACTCTCTATGTCGCCTATCCTCCAGCCCGGCCTCGGTTCAGCCCCCTCCTGCTCGCGTGGTCGCCGACTCATTGCGAGCTTCGCAGAAACGCCGGCGGCCCTCGTGCCGGCCGGGGCCGCGCGGGGGTGGGCTGTGGGGGATGGGCTGTGGCCCCGGGTTGCCCAGGGGGTGCCCGGCAGCTCCGCGCCGGCCCTAGGAATCGGGCCGGACCCGCGAACCTATCCGCACTGGCGGTGCCGAGCCGGTGTGGGGCGGATAGGGGCGTGGCTGCGCCCCGATGGTGGCACAGGCCACACGATCCCTCCCCACCGGGGGTGGGCCCTGTGTGGGAAACTGGGTGGCCGCCCGGTGTGGGCAGCGGGGAGTCGTGTGGCCCTCGGGGCAGCTGTGCCGGGTGTGCTGTGGGTGTGGCGGGCGGGCCGGGGCATGCCCCCGGGCGAGCCGGGTGGCTGGCGTGGGGCGGTCTGTGGCTGGGGTGGCGCTGGATGCCGCCCCGTGGATGAGTGAGTGCATGGTGCAAATGGGTTGTGGCGGCGGGGCGGGTGGGTCGGCCTCCGCGGGCGTGCTGCGGGGGATGGAGGGAAATGTACATCTCCGCCTCCCTTCTGGTCCTCAGCCGGTGCTGGGGGCTGAAATGCCGGGCGCACTTGGGATGTTGCTGAATAGTGCCTGCGGCCCCCACCTGCCCTAGGCGCGCAGGGGCATGTAGATTTCCGGGGAGGCGGGATGCTGGCGCTTTCGCTGAGGGGATGTGGCTGCACGGGGCGCGTGGCTGTGCCCTCCGGCCCACGGAAGCCTGGTGGTGCGCTCTTCTGCAGCGTGCGGGGTCGCCACTTCTCCTCGGTGTGGGGGGGGGCCTGGCGCGGCGGGCCGCCGGGTAGGTGTGGTGCTGCTGGGGGGGGCTGTGCCCTGAAGTTCGTCTTGGCGCGTGGAGCCCGGTGGGGCGCGTGACTGTGCGAGCTGTGTGCCTCGCTGGTGGGGCGGGTGGGGGCTTGTGGCCGGGGGCGTGGGTGGGGCGGGCGGGGCCCGGGGCGCGGGGCGGGGGGTGGGGGCCCCTCGTGGTGGCGGTGCCCCAGCTCTCTGGCCGAATGTGCGGTGGATGGCGGGCGGCGGGAGTGGTGCGTGGGGTGATGGGTGGGCGGGTGGGGGCCTGGTGGGGGGTGTGGGGGCGAGTGGGTGGGGGGGTGGGGGGGGGTGGGTGGGGGGGTGTGGTGCTGTCGGCGTGGTGGCGGCATGCGGTGCGGGGCGGGGGGATGTGGCGCCCCTGTGCCCGCGCGGTGGCGCGTGCGGGCGCGTGCCGGTGCCCGGTGGAAATGGCGCTGGGCGGTACGTGTGAATGGGGGTGCGCCGTTGGCGGGGCTTGGCCGCGCGTCTGGAATGGTGTCGTGGCGGGTGTCGCCTCGGCGGGTGTGGGTGCAGGAATGGCGGCCTGTGGTGCCCGGGTGTGGGGGGCGGGGGTGTGGTGGGCCGCGGGGGGGGATGGGGCGGTGGGCCCCTGCGGGGTGGGGGGTGGTGTGGGGGCTGGGTGTGGGCGGTGTGGGTGTGCCCGGGCGGTTGTGTGCCGGATGGAACTGCGAATGGTGGTTGTGGCGTCAGACTGCGGGGGTGGATGCGTGCCTTTGCAAAAGACAGGCTCCGGCGGAGCGGATGTCCGAGCGCGCGGGGGTCGGGGCCCCTCCTCTGTCCGGTTTGGGCGCCCATAAGGGGCTCCAAACGGAGGTGCAGCGTTGCCCGCCCCTGGGGGGTTGGGCGGTGGTGGGCGGGAATGCCCCGTGCGGGGCTGGCGGGTGGGGCCCGCCCCGCGTGCTGGGGCGGCGGGTGGGTGCTGGGGAAAATGTGGGTGCTGGGCGATGACGTCGCGGGTGCCGGGGCCGCGGGGGTGCCACGCCTGGCGGCCCCTGCCTTGCTGTGCGTGGAAATGTGCGCCGGGCGGTGCTGGGGGTGGCTGGTTGTGGTGGGGAGGCGGTCGGCTGGCTGCCTGCTGTGCTGCGTGGGGTGCGTAGGGCGGACTGGGTCGTGCGGCAGCCCAGGGGGATGGGGCTGGGCCGCCTGCTGGGCTGCTTGACCCCCTCTTTCTCTCGGGGAATGGCCCTGTCCTCGGGCTGGGGCTGGCTGCGGGAGGCAGTGCTACGGCTGAGGGGCCCGGGTGGCGATTCGGGGGCGGGGCTGGCCGCAACCGGGTCGGGAGAATGGGTGTGGGTCGGGCTGGCGTGTGGGGCGCGGGGTCGCTCCCAGGAGATGGCTAAGGGTATGCCTGTGGGCCCGTGCTCGTTGTGACGGCCCGACAGGCCGTGTCCGCTGTCCGAAGTCTCCTTCTCCAACCTATCTCCTGATCTGCCTCATCAAACCCTCCTCTCCTCCCTTTCTAACATCCTTTGACTCTCTATGTCCCCTATCCTCCAGGCCGGCTCGGTCCTCCCCTCCTGCTCCGTGGCTCGACGACTCATTGCGAGCTCACAGAACAGGCTCCGGCAGCCGAGCGGAAATGGAGGAAACTCGCCTCCCTGCGGACTGGCATCGCTTTCCACTCCTCCTCTCTACATTCTCCTCTTCTGTCTCTGCTGCTAAAGCCACTTTCTACCATCTAAAATTTCCAAGCATCTGCCTCTAACCCTAGGAAGCTCTTGCCACCTTTCTCTCCTTCCTCTATCTCCTCCCCCCCCCCTCCTCCCTCTCTGCGGATGACTTCGTCAACCATTTTGAAAAGAAGGTCGACGAATCCGATCCTCGTTTGCTAAGTCAAACGACACCCGTGGTCTGTTCTCGCACACTGTCCTACCCTGTGCTTGACCTCTTTCTCCCCTCTCTCTTCTCCAGATGATCTCGCGTCTGTGACGGCATGCCTTGAGCCTTCTCCTTCAGACCTTTCGTACTTCTCACCTCGCTCCATCAACTCATCCTTGACCGCTGGCTAGCGTCCCTTCCGCCTTCAAGAGAGCGAGAGTTGCACCCCTTCTGAAAAAACCTACCACTCGATCCCTCGATGTCAACAACTACAGACCAGTATCCCTTCTTTTCTTTTCTTCCAAAACTCTTGAACGTGCCGTCCTGGCCAGCTCTCCTGCTATCTCTCTCAGAATTACCTTCTTGATTCCAAATCAGTCAGGTTTCAAGACTAGTCATCAACTGAGACTGCTCTTCTCTGTGTCACGGAGCGCTCCGCACTGCTAAAGCTAACTCTCTCTCCTCTCACTTCTAGACCTATCGCGCTGCCTTTGATACTGTGAACCATCAGATCCTCCTCTCCCCCCTCCATCGGTTGGGCATCTCCGGCGCGGCCACGCTTGGATTGCGTCCTACCTGACAGGTCGCTCCTACCAGGTGGCGTGGCGAGAATCTGTCTCCGCACCACGTGCTCTCACCACTGGTGTCCCCCAGGGCTCTTTCTAGGCCCTCTCCTATTCTCGCTATACACCAAGTCACTTGGCTCTGTCATATCCTCACATGGTCTCTCCTATCATTTGCTATGCAGACGACACACAATTATCTTCCTTCCTTTCCCCTTCTGATAACAGGTGGCGAATCGCATCTCTGCATGTCTGGCAGACATATCAGTGTGGATGACGGATCACCACCTCAAGCTGAACCTCGGCAAGACGGAGCTGCTCTTCCTCCCGGGGAAGGACTCGCCCGTTCCATGATCTTGCCATCACGGTTGACAACTCCATTGTGTCCCTCCCAGAGCGCTAAGAACGCTTGGCGTGATCTGGACAACACCCTGTCGTTCTCAACCAACATCAAGGCGGTGACCGTTCCTGTAGGTTCATGCTCTACAACATTCGCAGAGTACGACCCTGCCTCACACAGGAAGCGGCGCAGGTCCTAATCCAGGCACTTGTCATCTCCCGTCTGGATTACTGCAACTCGCTGTTGGCTGGGCTCCCTGCCTGTGCGATTAAACCCTCAACTCATCCAGAACGCCGCGCCTGTCTGGTGTTCAACCTTCCAAGTTCTCTCACGTCACCCCGCTCCTCCGCTCTCTCCACTGGCTTCCAGTTGAAGCTCCCATCCGCTACAAGACCATGGTGCTTGCCTACGGAGCTGTGAGGGAAACGGCACCTCCGTCCTTCAGGCTCTGATCAGGCCCTACACCCAAACAAGGGCACTGCGTTCATCCACCTCTGGCTGCTCGCTCCCTACCTCTGAGGAAGTACTGCTCCCGCTCAGCCCAGTCAAAACTGTTCGCTGCTCTGGCACCCCAATGGTGGCAACTCCCCCACGACGCCAGGTCAGCGGAATCAATCACCACCTTCCGAGACACCTGAAACCCCACCTCTTTAAGGAATACCTAGGATAGGATAAAGTAATCCTTCTAACCCCCCCCCCTTAGAGTTAGATGCACTATTGTAAAGTGGTTGTTCCACTGGACATCATAAGTGATGCACAACTTGTAAGTCGCTCTGGATAAGAGCGTCTGCTAAATGACTTAAATGTAAATGTAAATGCAAATGAAGCTACATTGTTGTTCTTCTGGCTGCACTGTTTGAAGTGACTAAGTTAGCCGTAGTTGGGCTAGCTAGCAAGAAAGATTTAGAACGTTGTCAGCCAATATGGCAATGGAACATTTAGAACGAACGACTGGGATGCATCCGTAGATACAGAACAAAAAGACAACGACTGGGTCGCGTCTCTGGCAACCGAACCGATTGAACGAACAACCAGCCGGGTTAGGAAGCAACCCTAGATTTGTGTTGGGACTATATCTTGTAGGATGAAATAGTACGAGTAAATGAATCAAAATAACGTTTTTAATGAAAATATGTCAATCATTATTTGAATATGTTGGTAACCCGATGTATAAAAGTGATAATTCCCTCGATGCCAGGGTTTGGAGGATATATTGACATGGTTTGCCGGCCCTCGACCTCGTCTTGGCCCTAACAACACCCGTGCCAATATATCCTCCAAACACCGGCTTCTCGGGCATTATCACTTAAATATGTAACGTTAGCCTAGATGTAGCCTAGTAGGCTCATGTTAACTAGTGTCATGACTGTCCTGTGAGGATCCAAATAGGTCAGATCAGCTTTGCAATAAATAACTTCAACCAGACCCCACCCAGCTTTGCAATAAATAACTTCAACCAGACCCCCCCCCCCCTCACCTGCAGAGGGGGGAGGAGGGAACTGGTGGGGGTTAACACCTCACGCCCTGTTGTAAATCAAGGACAGGACATTCAGCATCTCCCTTTCCAATGTTCACCAAAGGAATGTGCCTTTGTTTTAAGAAGACTTCTCCTGCCGAAACTCTAACACGTAACTCTAACACGTTCTAAAGCGAATACTAGAACACTATTTCTAACTTAGGATGTGGGGAATGGTCAGAGGCGATCCAAAGAACAGTAATGTCGTTTTGGTTATTTTGTGATGTCATTAAAAATGTTATAAAGGAAATACTGTAACTTGGATAGTATATACCCACTATATGTGTGAAGTGTCCATCCTATGCGTTGTGCATGAAATATGAAAAATTATGTGTTTTTGTTAAGAGAGGGACATGAAATTTGGAGCCATAAGAGATAATAGTTTTACATAACTTTGCACAGTGACAAGTCACGCCTGTGAGTGAGGTCAGAGAGCGTGTCAGCCTGAAGGAACTGCCCTTTTGAACAAACTGCATAAAATTATGAGTTAAGAATTAACCTATCAGACCAGAGAGACATAGAGCTGCAGCTCACTTTTAAAGTAGTTTGAACTCAATCTCAACACGAGGTAGAGATGATAAAGTCACCTCCCGGACAATCACTGGTACGGTTGATTAGTTGTCCTAAGTAAAGTATCTTCAAAATCTTCTACTACTCTTTTCAAACCATCGTATTCTCATCACCCCACTGGGAACCATCTACACGGCTGGCTAGCCTATCTTCAAAGAAGCTTCAGGAGCGAATGGAAGGAAAATCAACTCTGTAGTTCTGGTCAGGACTACACGACAAGTCACCGGATGACTGCAGAGGAGAACAACAGTAGAAGACAGGTGGGGACCCCTTTTGGACAATCAGAGCCTTACAAGCGTGCCATGAAAAGGCCCAACCCCTTTCCAAGGTGGCCCGGTTCAGAGAGATACACAGCAAACCAAGACATTTACATTTTTACTCCAAGCGGGTGGCGGTTGGTGTGTAAAGCATAGGAGTGCTATAAGTGAGAGTAGTATCTAAAATGTACCAACGTTAAGTGCCTCTGTCCCTCTCTCTCTATGTCTTTTGTAACAAGCAGCCATATTGTTGTCAGTCTGCTTGGAACCTGTTTTTAATGTATTAAGTGTGTGTGTGTTTATCCAGTGTTACCATTTAGTTAGCTAGTAAATCAATAATTAAACCAATTTGTGCAGTACTGAATCATAAGGCTTGGATTCTTGCAGATGCAAAGAGGTTACGACTGTTCAGAATGATGATATGATACGAGGTTATGAGTAATAAGTTGACTGTTCATAAATGTGATAGGTAAAGACCTTTAGAGTTTAATTCGGGAGATGGCAACTTTAAAGAACTGCTCTCATGGTGCCCCAGATCCTAATTAGTTAATTTTTACATGATTAATTTAAATCGGGGAACAATTAAACATATTTAGGTTGATTAGATAAATAACAGTCTTCAGATTAATATTAAAAGTGTCACGACTTCCACCGAAGTTGGTGCCTCTCCTTGTTCGGGCGGCGTTCGGCGCTCGTCGTCACCGGCTTTCTAGCTGCCACCGATCCATGTTTCTGTTTTCCATTTGTTATGTCTTGAGTGTACACACCTGGTTCCCATTAAGTTATTATTATTTCCCTATTTAACCCTCTGGTTCCCATTATGTCTTGTGCGTGATTGTTCCTGGTCTGTGTTAGTCTTTTGTGTTAGGGTTTGTGATCCCTGCGTGGATTTAATTCCTGATTATTTCCCCAAGTAAAGTTCGTTATTTTACTCAGTTCTGTGTCCTGCGCCTGACTCCGTTCTCACCTCTGCACAACTAACACCTGACCAAAAGTCAAGTCACGACACTAGCTAATTTAGTCCTGAGTTACCCCTCAGTCCTGAGTTGCCCCTCAGTCCTGAGCTGCCCCTCAGTCCTGAGCTGCCCCTCAGTCCTGAGTTGCCCCTCAGTCCTGAGTTGCCCCTCAGTCCGGAGTTGCCCCTCAGTCTGGAGCTGCCCCTCAGTCCGGAGCTGCCCCTCAGTCCGGAGCTGCCCCTCAGTCCGGAGCTGCCCCTCAGTCCGGAACTACGCCTCAGTCCAGAGGTGCCTTTCAGTCCAGAGGTGTCCCTCAGTCCTGTGAGCCCATTTATTGGGGTTCCCAGGCCAAGGTCGGCGGCTAGGATCGCTGCTCGTAAGAGGCCATGGGGGCGGTTAAGGAGACGGACAAAAACTGATGAAGTGGGGTCCACGTCCCGCGCCAGAGCCGCCACCACGGACAGACGCCCACCCAGACCCTCCCCTATAGGTTCAGGTTTTGCGTCCGGAGTCCACACCTTTGGGGGGGGGGGGGTAGGGGTACTGTCACGTTCTGACCTTTATTTCCTTTGTTTTGTCTTTATTTAGTATGGTCAGGGCGTGAGTTGGGGTGGGCAGTCTGTGTGTTTTTCTATGTTGGGGTTTTGAGTTCGGCCTGGTATGGTTCTCAATCAGAGGCAGCTGTCAATCGTTGTCCCTGATTGAGAATCATACTTAGGTAGCCTGGGTTTCACTTTTGGTTTGTGGGTGTTTGTTTCCGTGTTAGTGTTTGTCGCCACACGGTACTGTTTCGGTTTAGTTCGTTTCTCGTTTATTGTTTTTGTATTTTGTAGTGTTCAGTTTATGTCTTTAAATAAACATTATGGACACTTACCACGCTGCATATTGGTCCTCCGATCCTTCTCGCTTCTCCTCGTCAGAAGAGGAGGACGACAGCCGTTACACAACCACAGTCTGCTTAAACTAATAACACACAAACAATTATACGTTTTCATGTCTTTATTGAACACACCGTGTAAATATTCACAGTGCAGGGTGGAAAAAGTATGTGAACCATTGGATTTAATAAATGGTTTACCCTCTTTTGGCAGCAATAACCTCAACCAAACGTTTTCTGTAGTTGCTGATCAGACCTGCACAATGGTCAGGAGGAATGTTGGGCCATTCCTCTTTACAAAACTGTTTCAGTTCAGCATTATTCTTGGGATGTCTTGCATCTCAATCGGGTTGAGGTCAGAACTCTGACTGGGCCACTCCAGAATGTGTATTTTCTTCTGTTCAAGCCATCCTGTTGTTGATTTCCTGTCTTGTTGTCCTGTTGCATCATCTAACTTCCTTTGAGCTGCAATTGTCGGACAGAAATCCTAACATTCTCCTGCAAAATGTCTTGATTAACTTGGGAATTCATTTTTCCGTTGATGATAGCAAGCTGTCTAGGCCCTGAGGCAGCAAAGCAGCCCCAAACCATGATGCTCCCTCCACCATACTTTACAGATGGGATGAGGTTTTGATGTTGATGTGCTGTGCCTTTTTCTCTCCACACATAGTGTTCCAAACTTCCTTCCTAACAACTCAACTGTAGTTTCATCTGTCCACAGAATATTTTGCGAGTAGTGCTGTGGAACATCCAGGTGCACTTTTGCAAACTTCAGACGTGCAGCAATGTTTTTTTTGGACAGCAGTGGCTTTCTCCGTGGTGTCCTCCCATGAACACCATTCTTGTTTGGTGTTTTACGTATCATAGACTCGTCAATGGAGATGTTAGCTTGTTCCAGAGATTTCTGTAAGTCTTTAGCTGACACTAAGATTCTTCTTAACCTCATTGAGCATTCTGCGCTGTGCTCTTGCAGTCATCTTTGCAGGACGGCCACTCTTAGGGAGAGTAGCAACAGTGCTGAACTTTCTCCATTTATAGACAATTTGTCTTACCGTAGACTGATGAACATCAAGGCTTTTAGAGATACTTTTGTAATCCTTTCCAGCTTTTATGTAAGTCAACTATTCTTAATCTTAGGTCTTCTGAGATCTCTTGTTCGAGGCATGGTTCACATCAGGCAATGCTTCTTGTGAATAGCAAGTGTTAGTGTTTTTTATATGGCAAAGCAGCTCCAATATATCCAATCTCGTCTCATTGATTGGACTCCAGGTAAGCTGACACCTGACTCCAATTATCTTTTGGAGAAGTCATTAGCCAAGGGGTTCACATACCTTTTCCAACCTACACTGTGAATGTTTAAAATATGTTTTTTTTGTTGTCTATATTGAATACAATAATTTGTATGTTATTAGTTTAAGCACACTATGTTTGTCTATTGTTGTGACTTAGATGAAGATCAGATCAAATTTGATTATCAATTTATGCAGAAATCAGACATTTGGAACTCAGTCAGGCTCTCAACTTACTGTTTTGAGTGAGAATAGTAGAATACAAAATTTGCTTGTGCATCAGCAGTTTTTCTCTTTTTATGTCAGTCACTGATAGTCAGTCAATTAGCCATGTCATCTAACATTTTTTAGATTGCCAAGTTAGCTGGCCACTAAACTATCTAAACTTGTTATCATGATCGATTTTTACTCAGATATCATATTAAAAACTGCAAACATTTCTCTCCACCCTATGGAAAAATGTGTAGAATTGAAAGAAATGAAAACAGCAAATTTTCCTCTCTGCCCCATGGCAAATGTGTAGAATTGCAACAGACTTGCTTTAACACTACAACATACAGTTGAAATCAGAAGTTTACATACACGTATGTAAGGATGGTGTCATTAAAACTTATTTTTCAATCACTCCCCAAATTTCTTGTTAACAAACTATAGTTTTGTCAGGTCGGTTAGGACATCTACTTTGTGCAAGACACACGTAATTTTTCCAACAATTGTTTACAGACAGATTATTTCACTTAATCACAATTCCAGTGTGTCAGAAGTTTACATACACTAAGTTGACTGTGCCTTTAAACAGCTTGGAAGATTCCAGAAAATTATGTAATGGATTTAGAAGCTTCTGATAGGCTAATTGACATCATTTGAGTCAATTGGAGGAGTACCAGTGGATGTATTTCAAGGCCTAACTTCAAACTCAGTGCCTCTTTGCTGGAAATCATGGGAAAATCAAAAGAAATCAGCCAAGAACTCAGAAAAATTATTGTAGACGTCCACAAGTCTGGTTCATCCATGGGATCAATTTACAAACGCCTGAAGGTACCATGTTCATCTGTACACACAATAGTATACATATAAACACCAGCGTCATACCGCTCAGGAAGGAGACGCGTTCTGTCTCCTAGAGATGAACGTACTTTGGTGCGAAAAGTCCAAGTCAATCCCAGAACAACAGCAAAGGACCTTGTGAAGATGCTGGAGGAAACAGGTACAAAAGTATCTATATCCATAGTAAAACAAGTCCTATATCGACGTAACCTGAAAGGCCGCTCAGCAAGGAAGAAGTCACTGCTCCAAAACCTCCATTAAAAAAAGCCAGACTATGGTTTGCAACTGCACATGGGGACAAAGATCGTACTTTTTGGAGAAATATCCTCTGGTCTGATGAAACAAAAATAGAACTGTTATGTTTCGAAGAAAAAGGGGGACGCTTGCAAGCCGAAGAACACCATCCGAACAGTGAAGCACGGGTGGCAGCATCATGTTGTGGGGGGACTGGTGCACTTCACAAAATAGATGGCATCAGGAGGAAGTAAAATTATGTGGATATATTGGAAGTAACATCTCAAGACATCAGTCAGGAAGTTAAAGCTTGGTTGCAAATGGGTCTTCCAAATGGACAATGACCACAAGCATACTTCCAAAGTTGTGGCAAAATGGCTTAAGGACTACAAAGTCAAGGTATTGGAGTGGCCATCACTAAGCCCTGACCTCAATCCTGTAGAAAATGTGTGGACAGAACTGAAAAAGTGTGTGCGAGCAAGGATGCCTACAAACCTAACTCAGTTACACCAGCTCTGTCAGGAGGAATGGGTCAAAATTCACCCAACTTATTGTGGGAAGCTTGTGGAAGGCTACCCGAAACATTTTACCAAAGTTAAACAATTTAAAGGCAATGCTACCATATACTAATTGAGTGCATGTAACTTTTGACCCACTGGGAATGTGATGAAAGAAATAAAAGCTGAAATAAATCTACTATTATTCTCTCTACTATTATTCTGACATTTCACATTCTTAAAATAAAGTGGTGATCCGAACTGACCTAAAACAGGGAATTTTTACTAGGATTAAATGTCAGGAATTGTGAAAAACTGAGTTTAAATGTATTTGGCTAAGGTGTATGTAAACTTCCGACTTCAACTGTAGATGTGGGTATGCAGACCTGCGAGCAACTGCGGGCCCTCGTGAGGAGTTGATTGTTTGTGGCCCCCACCCCCATCAAAGTTGCCCATCCCTTTTGTAGTCCTACCAAAACAAATGGAGAGGTTGTCTGCCATTAAGCTGAAGCAAACTCAGCATTATGGTTCTTGTCTTCCTTTTTAGTAAATTTTGGAAAGAGACCAGACACCATCAACAATGATGCCACCTGACTATGGTGATTATGGTGGTGGTCGGTTTATTAGTGGCACTCCAATGCATCGTTTAAAACTGGGAAGTCTCCGACTTCAGTGTGTTCAAGACAACTGGGAACTCTGGAAAAATAGTTTTGAACCACCACCCAACTCGGAATTCCAAGTCGGAAACACTTGTATCTTTCTAGAGCTACGACGTTCTGATCTGAAGGTCACTGACATCGTGATTTGACTTAGTTTTTTCCCCCCAGAGTTCCCAGTTGTCTTGAAAGCACCACAGTTGACCCTATTATGAACTGACTGACGGCAGCAGATCCTTTCCAGCATCACTGTGGAGGAGCCATCATCATCAGCCAGGACTGAATACTGACAGTTGCCGTATGTGTTCATACACCACAGTATTGGTAAATATACATGTCATCATATATTGAATGTCTACTATTTAGCTACTTTAGTTATGACTCTTTCCATAATGTAACTTTTCATTTGCGTTTTTTGTTGTAGCCTTTCGACCTACCTGATAGTCAAAGCTGGGACCATGGATGCAATCAACAATGACGCTAACACACAGTCATTACAAATTTAGAGAATAGTCAGTCATAAAAGTTTTAATCCCATCACACTGTGATACAACGTTGCACTTATGAACATGAAAACCCCCTTGTATTCAACACCTTTTTGGATGAAATTCGCATTTGCAGATTAATCCTAATGTTAAGGAACAGGGCCCAATGGTAAATCCAAAAATACTACACTGCTTTGCATCGTCAAAGTATAGCTCGCCACATAGCCTACTGCTTCAAATGGTTAGACATACCAGTACCGGTCAAAAGTTGGGACACACCTACTCATTCAGGGGCTTTTCTTTATTTTTACTATTTTCTACATTGTAGATAAATAGGGAAGATATCAAAACTATGAAATAACACATATGGAATCATGTAGTAACCAAAAAAGTGTTAAGCAAATCAAAATATATTTTATATTTGAGAATCTTCAAAGGAGCCACCCTTTACCATGATGACAGCTTTGCACACTCTTGGCATTCTCTCAACCAGCTTCATTAGGTAGTCACCTGGAATGCATTTCAATTAACAGATGTGCCTTGTTAAAAGTTAATTTGTGGAATTTCTTTCCTTCTTAATGCGTTTGAGCCAATCAGTTGTGTTGTGACAAGGTAGGGGTGGTATATAGAAAATAGCCCTATTTGGCAAAAGACCAAGTCCATATTATGGCAAAAACAGCTGAAACAAGCAAAGAGAAACGACAGTCCATCATTACTTTAAGACATGAAGGTCAGCCAATAAGGAACATTTCAAGAATTTTGAATATTTCTTCAAGTGCAGTCACAAAAACCATCAAGCACTATGATGAAACTGTCTCTCATGAGGAGCGCCACAGGAAAGGAAGACCCAGAGTTACCTCTGCTGTAGAGGATAAGTTCATTAGAGTTACCAGCCTCAGAAACTGCAGCCCAAATAAATGCTTCACAGAGTTCAAGTAACAGACACATCAACATCAACTGTTCAGAGGAGACTGCATGAATCAGGCTTTCATGGTCAAATTACTGCAAAGAAACCACTAATAAAGGACACCAATAGGAAGAAGAGACTTGCTTGGAAACTTGCTTGGAAACATGAACAATGGACATTAGACCAGTGGAAAATGGTTTGGGATGAGTTGGACCGCAGAGTGAAGGAAAAGAAGCCAACAAGTGCTCAGGATGTGTGTGAACTCCTTCAAGACTGTTGGAAAAGCATTCCAGGTGAAGCTGGTTGAGAGAATGCCAAGAGTGTGCAAAACTGTCAGGAAAAGGGTGGCTAATTTGAAGAATCTCAAATTTATTTTGATTTGTTTAACACTTTTTTGGTTACTACATGATTCCACATGTGTTATTTCATAATTTTCATGTCTTCACTATTATTCTACAATGTAGAAATAGTAAAAATAAAGAAAAACCCTTGAATGAGTAGGTGTGTCCAAACTTGACTGGTACTGTATATTCAGACAAGTTACATTTGGTATGAAGTTGTGAAGAGATGAAGATAAGCCAGGAAATGGGGCAACCACTGTAGACATCTAGAAACGACTAGAAAATTCAGCTGAGAAAGAGGGTTGGCTGACCCCTGGTGGAGAGCTGTAACTTTTCTCTGTAATAATGTGATGCTGCACTATGGCTTTGTAGTCTCTTTTTACAGTTGTCTTTTCACTTGTCTTTGCCACAGCATCTCGGTTCAACACTATTGGGCATTCAGCGAATTAGCCCCCCCCCCAAAAAAACATCAGAAGTGGATGGGCTGTTGATGTTAAAAATGAAGTTACTGACAGGTCATCACACCAATCAGACTCCAAGTGGGCAGAGACAAGCAGCTGAAAATAGACTAGTGGCTTTACAGATCACAGAGCAGGGCCCGGTTTCCCAAAGGCATCTTAAGGCTACGTTCATCGTTACCGTTTCCATCCTATGGTTCTAATGATGAACATAGCGAGATGCTTTTGGGAAACAGGGCCCAGAGGAGTGCTGACAAAAGCCTATTTTTATCGTTTCATTTTGCTAAACCAAATAGAAAACAAATGATCCCCATTAACAACTTCACAAAACGTTGGTCAAATAGGCCATAATTATGCCTCTTTTCTGAGTTGCACCACTGATGCATAGCGTTTATGCATAGTGAACAGACCTCAAGCCTTGAGGTTAACAAAGAAACATTTATCTGAAAGAATGTTTTTATCACTACAAAAGTACAGTACATTTTGGGTTTTCAATACTGACTCTAAAAGATTACAACATCTTTCATTGTTTTAAATTTTACTACAATTGGTACAGTGGAGAAAAAAAATCAATAGGAAATGTCTGCAATTCTGATGGTTTATCCATGGGCAGATGGATTTTGCAACTATTCACCGTTTCCAGTTTTGGATAGCACCAATGTGTGTTGAATACATGGCAGGGCAACATGTTGTCCCACCCATAGAAATAAAATGAGTAGAACAGGCTTGGAACTTCTCATCGTGGCAATTTGACTGGTAAACTCATTCTAGTTCTATGGTCACACCACTGTAAGAGAAGATGTTTAAAACATGCGAAGGTGTAATTATACAGTAGCAACTTGCAAAAAATCCAAATACCACAGAATAGTCCAAGTTCAATACATTTATTTATGAACCATTCAATTTCAACTTCACTCAAGAGATGGACTTATAAATTACAATGTTTGTCTGTCATTCAAGTAGTCTAAACTACTTCCAAATCAAAACAAGGCTTTCGTTTTGCAACAGAGTTGTGCTGTTAATGTAGGATCGTTGAGAGAAGAGTTCATGAGAAAGAGAACATAAAATCTTGCATGAAAAACCATTAGAATTACATTTAAATCAATAATGTCTCATTTGGATAAAAAAAAAATTGGTTGATCAACTGATAAAAATTGTAGTACAGTGAATTTGACATAAAAAACCCAATCTGGAACTAAAATATTGTTCAATATTTTGATGTTCATTTAATTAAAAAGGGCAATGAAAATGTTTTTGCACAAGGAAAGACAAACAATGTCACCATTTAAACCATACGATCATACACACACACACACACACACACACAGTAATGATATGGGAAAGTGCAAATTGTTACCACCTGCCAAACCATAAGATGCTTTTTTGAATTTTGCAATTTGTTACTTAGCCTATTTTTATGTCAGTAATGCAGAAATTGGCTGTCAAGTATGAAAGATCAGTCAAGTTTTATCAACATTAAGAATAAGTTCATCATGTCAATGTACACAGTAACACCAGTTATACAGTTTTTGACCTCTAAAATATACACTATGCTATACAGTCAACATCTCAACCTTACCCTCCGCAATCCCTTTTCTATTCATCACCAGCACAGCAATAAAATGAAAGCCTTTGACAAATAAAAACAAAAATGTTAAAAGTTCCACAGGTTTTATAAGGCAAGAATGTGTTCTCATCTTATACCCACTGCAAACTGTTTTGGTAATACACCAAGTCGTTGATTTCTGAAGATGTTACGTGTCATGTTAACACAGTAGAAAGCCACAGGACAGCAGTCTCCTGATAACCCCGATGTAGCGTCGTGAAGTTAGTCAGAGTTGAAGATGCCCTTTGTGGCTCAATGGACAGTACAGAACGAAGAAACAAGCTTAGCAATTGACTAGCCTTGGACGCCAGGCTTCGCTTGTTGGACGCCAGGCTTCGCTTGTTGGACGCCAGGCTTGGCTTGTTGGACGCCAGGCTTGGCTTGTTGGACGCCAGGCTTCGCTTGTTGGACGCCAGGCTTGGCTTGTTGGACGCCAGGCTTGGCTTGTTGGACGCCAGGCTTGGCTTGTTGGACGCCAGGCTTGGCTTGTTGAAAGCCAGGCTTGGCTTGTTGAAAGCCAGGCTTGGCTTGTTGAAAGCCAGGCTTCGCTTGTTGGACGCCAGGCTTGGCTTGTTGAAAGCCAGGCTTGGCTTGTTGAAAGCCAGGCTTCGCTTGTTGGACGCCAGGCTTCGCTTGTTGATAGCCCGTGACAGAGGCTAGCAGCCGACTGACTGACTGGGTGACTGGGTATAGGAGCCTCCGTGATATCAGCCAATAAGATAATCAGTTTATCAGAAGTCAATTGTTCCATATTACCGGTATTGTGTTTGTTTGATATTTAAATAATGATTATTTACAATTCATTACTGTATGGTGCACTATAGTGAATACAGATGTTTAAAGGTAAATATCTACACCAGTTTACCTTGTCTTGTGGCTGCACAGACATATAACCGTAAGCCCATTGAATAGCGTTACAGTTAAACAGGAGTTCCTTTTCTTTACATGATCGATGAGATCACTGTCATTCCCGCTCATACATCCAAGGACTTAGAATATTGTCCAGAAATAAACAGCTTGTCCGTTTTGTCGTTTCAGTTTGCTGCTGATATGTTTGTTGCACATCCTTTTTCGTTCCATACCAATTCAAAGTGGGTTTTAAAAGTGATTTCTTCCAGCAAGTCGGAAAGCTTGTAACATAGCAGTGAGCCGTTAAAACAAACCTAGAGATGTGTGGGACAGAAATGTACGATGACCGATCGATCGCAGCTCGCAAAGTAAGTGCAGCTATAGAGGTGCAGGCATCTGTTTGCCTGAAGTGAGCTGTACTTGCTGGCGGTATTGTATTGTTTTAATAGTTGTTGATCTGAATTTTATCATGAAAAATGGTGGTTAGAGGAAGTCAGTTTCACATCGACTACCCAGGAGACATATGTGCACTATATAGGCAATAGGGTGCCATTTGGGACACACACAAAGCCTGGTCTCAGATCTGTTTGCACTGTCTTTCCAACTCCTACGGTCATTGTCACATGAGGAGTTGGCAAGACGGCACAAACAGATCTGAGACCAGGCTAGGAGAGACAGGACAGATTATGGAAGGACAAGGAAAGGTTAAAGTGCATGGGGGGGAAGCTTCCAGCTCGTCTCATTGGCTCCATCCTGACAAACATGACGGACTGTGGACCCCTCAGGAGAAAGGAGAGCGCAAGGTACAGGCTGAACTAAAAACAAACCATGGAATGGATTGAGACGTTAAACAAATCTCTACAGTTTTTGTCTTCCTCTATAAAACAAGATGCACAAAAATCTTTATTTCTGGGGATAAAATCATTGATCGGAGCAGTCGGGAGAGAAGAGGGGAGAGACAGTGGACGAGGGTATTGGCAAACGTCTCCTTGATAGCTGGACCTAAATGTCAATCAAAGAGAAGTTACCAATCCTATTCCTCCTCTGTCAGAGAGAGGCGGGGAATGGTTGGATAAGCACCAGTAAGAAGCAGCTCAAACCCATGCAGACGGACATGCTGTAGCTTCACTCCCACCCAAAAACTCAATAAACATAGTAGAGTAGACTCTGGCCAAGAGAGAGAGAGAGAGAGAGCACGCACTTAGGCATAAGACACTGTAACAGGGTGGCTAAACTAAGTCCACGCCCATTCACCATCGCCACTCCTGTTCTGCCACACTGTCCCACTGACAGATGAGTGAATGTGAGAGGTCCGTTCTCAGTAGGAGCAGTCCATCCCACACCCCCGCCTCTCTCTCTGTCCATCAACTCATTCTTAGACCCCCATAGCCAGCCTTCACTCCAGTGGACCCCCATAGCCAGCCTTCACTCCAGTGGAACCCCATAGCCAGCCTTCACTCCAGTGGACCCCCATAGCCAGCCTTCACTCCAGTGGACCCCCATAGCCAGCCTTCACTCCAGTGGACCCCCATAGCCAGTCTTCACTCCAGTGGACCCCCATAGTTAGCCTTCACTCCAGTGGACCCCCATAGTTAGCCTTCACCCAGTGTGTCTGGGGCTTGGCCCTCCTCCTCACATCTCACATGTTATAGGCCACGTAGATGGGGTCCAGCTGGTCGGCCAGGAACGATCCCCCGGAGGTGCATCCTCTGTTTCTCTCCCCGGGAGTTGATGGGGATGACGCCCGGGTCCACGACAACCACACGCCCACGATCAGGTGTGCTCCTCCAGAACTACGTTGTGACCAGAGGCCCAAAGTCCAGGGCCTCCTGCTCCGACCCGGCAGCTCAGCCACTACAACCAGGAGGTTGTCCATGTGAACACAGCACTGAGAGACAGAGAGACAGACATGCACAAATAGTCAGTCACTATTCAAGTTTAACATTCAACTGTGGTTCCAATGGCTCAGTGGGTTAGAAGCAGTGGTTCTCAACCTTTTGACCCACGACCTGCAGTAGTTCAAAAAACTTGCGACACCACGCTCAATCGCTGTGGAATGTAGCCTGTCATTACAGCCATAAATTGCCGATGCATTTTTCAAAACGCAAGATACCAGAAAATAAACTGCGTTTTATACCGAAATTTTTAGCTGAAAGTCATTCATGTTAGCAGCCAAATATCAACTAGGGATATCCTGTCCCTTCTCTGGAGTCCAGAGGAACCCAGAGTTATACGGGCAAATCTGTACATAGCGGAGGTGCAGGACAAGATGGAAAGCAGGTTCCGTCTGCAACCGTGGTGCTATCACTTAGGAGGGCCGCCCTGCCCGAAAATACTCGTTGACAACTGGGTAGCACTTTATTCCTCACAAATGTCTATTTTATTTGTATTTAATTTCACCTTATATAACCAGTAGGAAGTTGAGAACAAGTTCTCATTTACAACTGTGACCTGGCAAGGAATAAAGCAAGGCAGTGTGACACAACAACAACACAGAGTTACACATGGAATAAACAAACGTACAGTCAATAACACAATAGGGGGGGGGGGGTGGGGAGTCCTATATACAGTGTGTGCAAATGGCGTGAGAAGGTAAGGCAATAAATAGGCCATAGTAGCAAAGTAATTACAATTTAGCAAATTAACACTGGAGTGATAGATGTGCAGATGATGATGTGCAAGTAGAATTACTGGTGTGCAAAAGAGCAAAAAAGTAAATAAAAACAATATGGGGATGAGGTAGGCAGATTGGACGGGCTATTTACAGATGGGCTGTGTACAGCTGCAGAGATCAGTTAGCTGCTCAGATAGCTGATGTGGGTGTTGTTATAGTGACCAGTGAGCTGAGATAAGGTGGAGCTTTACCTAGCAAAGACTTATAGATGACCTGGAGCCAGTGGGTCTGGCGACGAATATGTAGCGAGGGCCAGCCGACGAGAGCATACAGGTCGCAGTGGTGGGTGGTATATGGGGCTTTGGTGACAAAACGGATGGCTCTGTGATAGACTGCATCCAGTTTGCCGAGTAGAGTGTTGGAGGCTATTTTGTAAATGACATCGCCAAAGTCGAGGATCGGTAGGATAGTCAGTACCGTAATAAAACGCGCCAGAATATGTTTCATCTTCAACCCATAATATTGAAGGCAGTGCGATGGCACAGCTATCTTTAGACATATAGCCAGTAGCCAAAACTAGGCCTATCTGAAACATAAAAATTCTCAATGAAAATCGGCAGGTAGCCTATTACTGCTCTGGTAAAGGTGCCTCTGTAGTAGATTTCTAAACGGTGTTTTATATGGATAATATCAATGTAGGTCTACTATGTTTTTGTCTGGCAATGAAAATTATGTAAGCTAATCTGGATATAAACCCGCCCAATTGTCATACTTGAGTAAAAGTAAAGATACCTTAATTATTAACATAAAATGACTCAAGCAAAAGTGAAAGTCACCCAGTAAAATACTACTTGAGAAAAAGTCTAAAAGTATTTGGTTTTAAATATATTTAAGTATTAAAAGTAAATGTAATTGCTGAAATATACTTAAGTATTAAAAGTAACATAATAAATCATTTCAAATTGCTTATATTAAGCAAAGCAGACAGCACCATTTAAAAAAAAAATAATAATAATTAACGGATAACCAGGGGCACACTCCAACACTCAGACAGAACATACAAACAAAGCATTTGTGTTTAGTGAGTCCGCCAGATCAGAGGCAATAGGGATAACCAGGGATGTTCTATTCATAAGTGCATGAATTTGGCCATTTTCCTGTCCTGCTAGCCATTCAAAATGTAACGAGTACTTTTGGGTGTCAGGGAAAATGTATGGAGTAAAAAGTACATTATTTTATTTAGGAATGTAGTGAAGTAAAAGTAAAAGTTGCCCAAAATATAAATAGTAAAGGTACCCCAAAAAACGACTTAAGTAGCACTTTCAAGTATTTTTACTTTAGTACTTTACACCAATGTGCGCGCCAATGCTGATGTCTGTCATTGGTCAACAATCAAGATGCGTAACGTTTTGGTTCTGAGGCACAGATGAGATGTTTTTGAGACAATCATTTAGTACAATAACATAGGCCTATATTAGAAACCAGATCATACATGCAAAGGTAGATAAAATATAAATGGCAGGCTATATGTAGCCCATTAACATACACTACCGTTCAAAAGTTTGGGGTCACTTAGAAATGTCCTTGTTTTTGAAAGAAAAGCACATTTTTCGTCCATTAAAATAACATCAAATTGATCAGAAATACAGTGTAGACATTGTTAATGTTGTAAATGACTATTGTTGCTGGAAACGGCTGATTTTTAATGGAATATCTACATAGGCGTACAGAGGCCCATTATCAGCAACCATCACTCCTGTGTTCCAATGGCACGTTGTGTTAGCTAATCCAAGTTTATCATTTTAAAAGGCTAATTCATCATTAGAAAACCCTTTTGAAATGATGTTAGCACAGCTGAAAACTGTGGTTCTGATTAAAGAAGCAATAAAACTGGCCTTCTTTAGACTAGTTGTGTATCTGTCCTCTTGCTCAGTTGTGCCCCGGGGCCTCCCACTCCTCTTTCTATTCTGGCCAGTTTTATTGCTTCTTTAATCAGGACAACAGGTTTCAGCTATGCTAACAATTGCAAAAAGGGTTTTCTAATGATCAATTAGCCATTGGAACACAGGAGTGATGGTTGCTGATAATGGGCCTCTGTACACCTATGTAGATATTCCATAAAAGATATACCGTTTCCAGCTGCAATTGTCATTTACAACATTAACAATGTCTACACTGTATTTCTGATTAATTTGATGTTATTTTAAATCGACAAAAATTTGCTTTTCTTTCAAAAACAAGGACATTTCTAAGTGACCCCAAACTTCTGAACGGTAGTGTATGAAAAATATGTATTCACACTCGCGACCCCCCAAAACCTCCTTGAGGGGGGTTGCGACGCCCACTTTGAGAACCACTGGCTTAGAGCATGGTATTGTGGGTTTATAGCAAAAATATATGTCACTGTCAAACACAGCTCTGGGAGACAAGTGAGACGGCGACCACAACAGTCACACATCAGGTACAACACTCAGCTTCAAAACAGTGCGAGTTACAGCTTCGGGATCCTAACTTTCACCTGTGTGCATAATCCAATCGGTGTAACTCGTTCTCAGACAAGAGACAGCCACAAACAGTCACCACAATCACATTCAGCCCATTCATTGAAATTGAACTGTGTGTGCTATTGGTGCCACCCAGAGACAGCAGCTATACATGAGTCTGTATTCATAGTGCTGCACGCTGTGCACATGCATGTATGTGTGCACCCATCTTACCTCTCAGTGATTCTGCGGTGTGTATATACACAGTATACACACTCAGTGAAGCATGTAGGCACTGTGTGTGACAACACCCGTCAGCATGCATTTACCGTGTGTGTCTGAGCAGACAACAGAACAGACCGGTGTGTATCGTACCTCTCAGCGATGCTGCGGTGTGCCCGGGACACAGAGGTCTCGATGTCGATGGGGTGGTAGCGAAGCCCCCTGAGCTCCAACGTCTCATCCAACTGGCCCACCACAAACAGGGCGTCATGCCGATCTAAGAAGGGGGGTGGAAAAGATGGTTCTGGTTGGAAAGCGCTATAATCCTTTCGTCTGCATAACTGAATGATCAATCAACTGACTAATCACGCCTTGCATGACTAAGTCGAACTTCTCAGATTGGTTTAGTGTAGCAACCGACGCCCAGGGTGAGAATCGCCACAATCCCAAGAAGGATATCTAACTTGGCAGAGTCCATAACATGCTCAATGCTAGGATGGTTACATTAGAAGGGTCCTTAACCTCCGGTGGACCCCAGTAGCTCGGTCCTCTTGACAAAGCCCAGGTATCCCGTCCTGGCCCACAGGGTGTGGGGCTCCCCGAAGCTCAGCCGTGTGTTGAAGTGGTCCGCCTGCAAGCTCTCCTCTCCATAGATGGTGTAGTAGCCACTGGAACTGTGGGGACTCTGAACCCAGATCTAAACAGAGAGAGGGAGAGGGAAATATGCAAAGGAGGTAGAAAAAAGAAAGCAAAGTGAAAGGCAAGGAAATGGGGGATGGGATTTGAACGGATAGTGGATTCGTTTAAAAAAAAGGACAAGAAACTGGGTGGAATCCTCTGTGCAATACTCAATGCAATAACTCTGTGCGATAACACCATTTTCAGCCATTCCTCAACGCTGCCATGCCTTCAACTCTAGTGTCCGTCTGCCAACTCACCTCTCCAAGATGGGAATCCCCCAGCGGTCCCCTGGTCTCCGGGTTCACGATGATCACCCTCACCCCTGGAAGAATCTGGAGACAAGAGGTTTCGGTTAGGGTTAACAGACAACCCCACAGTTTCATCAATCTCAACAATGTTTTTGAACAAGTCCACTGGTTCTTCAGTACAGCAGCTCGATGACTGAACATGATGACAGGACAGCATGTGTAACCTGACCACTTAGCTACCCTGATCAACAGTGATACAGCCACATACTGTCAGAAACCCCGGGGATACTTACAGTGCCTGACTCCATGAGGGAAAGACTCTGGGGGGCACCTCGCTCCACCAACCTCACCCTGGAAGAGACACGGACAAGACAGACAGGGAATGAGACTAACAATGTCTCCGACACAAAGTGAAATACAACACTAGTAAATTGCATTCTACTATGGTCTCTGGCTCTGCAGTGTAGGCCACATGTTTTTCCTGTCAACGTGACCTGACCAGTTAAAACATCTGAGCTCTCGTAAATGTCAGCTATGCCTCGTCTTACCTGTCATGGCGGAGGGACTTCATGTCTACATAGACGGTGGAGGGGTCTGGTCCAGCAGTTCCCTAGCACAGAAACAGAGAGGATTTTAAGCTGCATGTTTACCTGAGGTTAACCCCTGTAACTAGACCTAATGACGCAGTAAATTAGTAGGTGTGGGGTTATATATTTAGTCTAATGAGTGGTTGTGTGAGACAGGGGTGAAGTTCAAAGAAAGAGAGAGGGAGGGAGAGAAAGAGAGAAAATGAAGGAAAGAAGGTACATGGAGATAGAGAGCACTAGAGAGAGAGAGAGGGTTAGACATCAAAAGCTGGGGAGAGCCAGAGAGAGAGAGTGTGTGCTGGGGCCCACCTGTAGGCAGATGGCTAGGTTGACCCTGGATCCGAAGGCTGTGCTGACCGCGCGGGGGGAGAGACCCAGGTCTTTAAACAGCTTGGAGAAGGACTGGGTCAGTGCCAGCCGGGGACGCTCCTCTGCTATCACCACACAGCTCCTCACACACGACAGGTTCACACCCCGCGCCTGGAAATATAAACACATTACAGGTCAAATCACATTGTATTTGTCACATACACATGGTTATGTATTGGTCACATTGCAATACGAAAATACACACATTCAGCCACTGATGCATGTGGGGGTTAAGAAGTATCCTTTCATGACCCAAACTGTAATATTCTGGCTCAGGTCGTTTTATTTTTCATATTGTCCTTTCCAGCACGGTTTCAACAACTATGGTGGATTTGTAACCAGGGCCTCATCAGTACAGCTCAACTTGGCTTGGCTCAGCTCAGTAGTGTGGAAAAGGGTAAGTGTGTGTGTCCCTCACCTTGAGTGCGTCAGTCTGCGTTCCCAGGCCCTTGGTGCAGAGCTCCATGACAGAGTAGGAACAGAAGGTGTCTCTGATCTTGTACTGGCTCAGGGTGCTCAGCCACAGAGGCAAGGACACCTCCAACTCCATAGGAGGGATCAGGATGGACTGGTGACCTGAGTAGACACTAGACACACCAACGGTAGAGTATTTAATTAGAATATATACTGAAATTGATCATCTTGCTATTACAATGCCCACCCTTACATACACACAGACACTCACTGGGATGGAAGCAGCCTGTCTTTAAAATACTTGGATCGTTTGATTGAGCTTGTCTGAAGTGCTGAATGGGCGGGGTTTGCACTATTCCATTGGTTACATTGAGCTAGCCAGACAAGCTCAATCAAGCACAGATCAAGTATTTTAAAGAAAACCAATACTATTTGAACTATATTTCATTTAAATACCAAAAAATTGACAGCTGTGCCATACAGGATGCAAATAGCTGGGAAGAGATTTCCAATTCCATGGCACAACGACGCCAGATTCAAAACAAACAAAATAGTTTTCTATTTAAATGATCATACCAAATTCTTGCAACCGATAGAATGTTATATACATATATATGGGGGATACAACCATCCCAGCTCTGCAGATTTTACATTTACATTTAAGTCATTTAGCAGACGCTCTTATCCAGAGCGACTTACAAATTGGTGCATTCAGCATTGGAACTAAAACCTATTATTGTACGAAGAGCTTGGCCACGCAGGATCCTTATATCTGTATGGAGTCAGGGAGGGTGACTATTGCTATTTCCTTCCTAAGGGTTGTGTTGTTTCTGTCTCTACTTCGTGCGCTGGTAGCTCTGTTCTTGGCCCACATGATGGTAAGTTCTTATCGCGTAGCTTGAGCTGGGTTGTCGCTTCTGCTCATGTTGCCTCTGTCAGATGGCTGCTTTCAGTGATAGTCATTTTGTGTGACACCCTGGCACTGTTGGAGGAGGGGAATCAAGCGCAGCATGGTTACCGTCCGGGAGCAACAGAGAACTCACTATATTGCAGTGTGTTTTTGTTTTTACTGTGGCTGCTAGCCTGCTACTGTAAACTGCTTCTCCCTCCCCAGTTTACAGTGACCTCTTAACCGTCCTGTTCTTGTTACCCTGGGGTCTTTGGTTGGTGTGATTCGGCCCTGAAAAGTCCTGAACTTGAATCGTAATATCAGTTTGATGATCCTGACTGCTCTCAACAGCTTCAACCCCCTCTCTCGGCGTTCTCTTCTCTCTTTCTCTCCTCTCCGTCTCTCTCTCTCTCTACTCAGCACCAGTTTCTGTTCTGAAGCCTTACAGTGGACGAGCCCAAACCGACCCTGGACCACGGTCCTCTATGTGCTGCTGCAACGCTAAAAGGTACGGACACCACGACATTCAGTTCACATGTTTTCTTTATGAGCTTATAAGCATTAACATTGGTCGTGTTAGGGAGGTAGTTTTGGAACCATCTCGCTTGAATGAGTGGACAGCATCTGGAAGAATTTGCTGCCTTCAGCTCAGTGGCTGATAGTCGGGGGTTACCTGTAGGAGATCAGGGTTCGAACCCCGGTCAGTCACAATGCTAGACTTTCCTGGGAATTTGAGCTGCAGCTGTTCTGTTGTTGTATATGGGACTGTTCCCCACCTCTCATCCTGCAGGGGTAGCGGTGCTCACGGGCCACGTGTAGTTCAGCTGCATAAGAGAGCAGAGGAAGATAACCCTCAGCCCTTGATGGAGAAGAGGGCCTCAACAACTGGGACAACGTTAGTGCTGCTAACCCCCCTGGTTGAGGAGCTACACACACACACCCACAGCACACCACCACACACCACACACACACACACACACAGCACACACCACACCTGACTGCTGCGACTGGCCTTCCTCACTCCTCAATTTAAAGTTAAGTCCTCAGAATAGTCAGTTATATGTATTGTTTAAAAGCCCCCCACTCTCTTCCTCCTCCCTCTCCCCAGCATTTGATCTGATAGTGCCTTCTATGGCTGTCTGGTACGCGGGGGTTGATTCCCTGTAACAGTGCGCCCCCCCTCACCCCCAGAAACCTGCTGCTACCCTTGGCCCACCGTCGCATGATCATCGACGGAGTCCAGACTAACAGCTTTATAAAAAGAGCTTGCCTCAATGATTCAACATGAAAAGTAGACATTGGCATATAGTTTGTACAATTGAACTTTGCAAGCGCTGGAAATGTTCTTGAAAAATGAAGCCCCCATCTACTTCTTAACTTCCCTGTCATCTGTGCTGTGTTTAAAGGTGAGTAAAGCAAGCCTGTTAATCCGTAACCACCCAGCCCTTATGAAGGATCCCTCCGGTACCAGAGAGGCCTTGCCTGCCAGCGTCAACCGTTCAAGACCCTGGCCCGACTATCAAATAGGACACAAGGTTACGTGGATCCTTGAAATATTTTGGTGGTGGTACCTATTCCAAAGCTCACTGCAAGTGAGGAGAAGTTGAGAAGTGAAATTGAATTTCAACAGCTTTTTAAATGTGAGCAGTCCGATACCTTTTGGAGTACGTGTCATAATCGTTTTCCTAATTGTAATCACCCACTCCACTTCTAGATCCGAACCCTCCCCAAGGAGGAACAGGGCCCCCCCAGCTTTACAAGCCCCGCCACAGCAAGAGATTGCTGCGCTACCCTGATCTCAGTGTGGTCCACCAACAGGCGATGCTGACGGAGGGGCTCCAAGGGTAACGGGCTCTGCTAGCAGACGACTGAAATACACAAAATATGTCTATGGTTTGCAACTTAAGATACTTGTATCCAACTCTGGAACAGACCATAGTTACCTGTTTGCAGATTATATATTCGAAATGCATCTCTCTCTTATTCTTTCTCTGTCTCCTCTCTCCCCCTTTTTTTGGTCTCTGTCTGTGGTGGTATGCGTGTGTTCAGATGTTCCCACTCCGGCGTCAGTTACTCTGTGTCGCTACCATCAAGCTAACAGTTCTGAGCTCTACTCCTCACGCCAAATAGCCATTCTTGTATCTGGATCCCTACCTGAACGCACGAGGCCTTATGTGAACAGTGGTGCCTAAGCTCCACAGGTAAGATTCTGGGCTTCAAAATAGTGTGTATGGTATCTATACAGCTTTTGACAGTTGGAAAGATGTCATACACCCTTATGCGCAAGATGCTTTATTACGAAACTCAGTTTTTCACAATTCCTGGACGTTTTAGACTCTAGTAAAAATTCCCTCTGTCTAGGGCTAGTTTAGATTGAGTCACCACTTTATTATGCTTCAGAGAAGTGTCGAAATGTCGAGAATTAATAGTAGAGAGAGACCACTTAATTATTTCAGCTTTTATCTTCTTTCATCACATTCCCAGTGGGTCAGAATTATTACTACACTCAGAGTATTGGTATAGCATTTGCATTTAAGATTGTTTAACTGGGTCAACACGTCTCGGTGTGTAGCCCTTCTACAAGCTTCCACAATAAATTGGGTATTTGGCCCATTCCTCCTGACAGAGGCTGGTGTAAACTGAGTCAGGTTTGTAGCCTCCTTGCCTCGCACACGCGCTTTTCAAGTTATCTACACACACGAATTTTCTATACGGATTTTGAGGTCGAGGGCTTTGTGATGCTCATCCAAAAATAACCTCGACTTTGTTGTCCTTAAAGCCATTTTGTCCACAACTTTGGAAGTAGATTGCTTGGGGTCATTGTCCATTTGGGAAGAAGCCCATTGTTGCGACCATGAGGCTTTTAACTTCCTGACTTGATGTTTCAGATATATTCCACATACAATTTGTCCTGCCGTAATGAATGCCCAATCGATTTTGTGAAGTGCACTCAGGTCTCCCTCCTGCAGCAGAAGCACCCCACACAATGAGGCTGCCAACGTCCCGTCGCTTTCACGGCCTGGGAAATGGTGTTTCTTCGGCTGCAAGAGCCTCCCTTTTCCTCCAAACATACGATGTCTAGACATTATGCCAAACAGTTCCTATTTCTTGTTTCAAATCGGACCAAGAGGATCATTTCTCCAAAAGTACGATCCTTGTGCGTCCCCATGTGCAGTTGCAAACCGGTCAGTGCTGGGCTTTTAGTTATGGCGGTTTTGGGAGCAGTGTCGGCTTCTTCTTGCTGAGCCAGCCTTCTTCCAGGTTATGTCGATTATAGGACCGTTCGTCTTTTACTGTGGATCTAGATACCCTTTTGTACACTTGATTTCCGTGCCCAGCATCTTCCACAAGGTCCCTTGCTGCTGGTTCTGGGATTGGATTTGCACATCTCTGTCGCGACCAAGTTAACGTTCATCCCTCTAGGAGATAGAAACGCGTCTCCTTCCCTTGAGTGCGGTTATGACGGCTGCGTGGTCCCATGGTGGTTTAATTATTATTATATTGATCGATTGGAACTGACACGTTTTTCAAATCACCAGCGTGCTCATTTTGCAATAGTTAGCTCCAAGGTAAATTTTGTAATTCTTCAGCTGTTTCCTGAACCTGTGACCCAAAAACAAAGCCTACATATGGAGGTCACCAAAAGCAAGTGGATCTACTGATCTGTCTGTCCTCTTCGCAGCAAAATCTTTTAAGTTAGAAAACAAAAAAAAAAAAAAAAAAAAAAAGTCAAGGGTCTTTGAACCCTGCATCTTCTACTAGAAATGCCCCTGTTCGTGACCCCCACTAATCTCATTGCCAACTCCCCTGCCAAGTCTCCGACCACTCACCGTTGTATTCCTTCTTTCCCCTCCTCCGTCTCAATCCAACACTTGCCACACTGTGCCCCTACTCGGGATGGTTATCCGCGAGATCCGTCCCAACCTTCCGCTCTCTCTCCCCCGTACTCTCTCCTCTTTCCATTCTATCATCTCTCTTTCCCTCTGCTCAAACCTCTCTCCGAACCTCATCTCCTGATCTCTGGCCTCCTTCAAACCACTCCTCTTCGTCTTCTCCTATTCTGCATGCCTTGACACTCTCTATGTCCCTACTTCCTGCCAGGCCCGGACTTCGGTCCTCCCGCTCCTGCTCCGGTGGCTCGACGGACTCATTGCGAGCTCACAGAAACAAGGCTCCGGGCAGCCGAGCGGTAAATGCGAGGGAGAAAACTCGCCTCCCTGCGCGACTCTGGCCATCCTTTTCACGTCCCTTCTCTCATTACATTCCTCCTCTTCTGTCTCATGCTGGCTAAGACCCAATTTCTACGCCACTACTAAATATCCAAAAGCATCCTGCCTACTAACGCCTAGGAAGCTCTTCTGCACCTCTCCTTCCCTCCGAATCTCTCCCCCTCTCCCCCCTCCTTCCCTCTCGTGGTGATGACTTCGTCAACCATTTTGAAAAGAAGGTATGACGGGACATCCAGCATCGCTTCGTACGTTTTGCTAAGGTGCAAACCGACACCAGCTGGTCTCCTGCGCTCACACTGCCCCCCGCTAACCCGCTCCTGTAGCTTTTGACCCTCCTTTTCCTCCCACTCTCTCTCTCAGATAGAGAATTCTTGGCATCTTGTGTGGGAACAGCCGGTGCAGCCACCCAACAAGCCTCTGCCCCGCTTTGACCTATGCCTCCCCTCTCGTTTCTCAGACAATTTTCCCGGAAGAACCTTTCTCCCTTAACCTTTCCACCTCGAGCCTCATCAAACTCATCCTTGACGCTGGCTACGTCCCTTCCGTACTTTCAGAGAGCGAGAAGTTTGCGGACACCCCTTATCTGAAAACACCTTACAACTTCGGATCCCCTCCGAATGGTCGAAACAACTACCAGACCCAGTATCCTCTTCTTGTCTTTTCTCGTCAAAACTGCGTTGGAACCGCTGCCCGTCCCTTGTGCCAGCTCTCTGCTATAATCTCTCTCCGTTAGATGAACTTCTTGATTCCAAATCGAGCTCAGGTCTTCGTTAAGACTAGTCTCATTCAACTGCAGCACTGCGTCTCTTCCTGCTGTGGTCACGGAGGCGCTCCGGCATCCTGCTTAAAGCTAACTCCTAGCTCTCCTCTGGCTTCTCATCGTTCTACGACCTTTCGGCTGCCCTTTGAGTGATCTGGCTGCGAACCATCAGATCGTTCGCTCTCCTGCACCCTCTTCTCGGACGGCCGTGGGGGCATCATGCCGGCGCGGCCATCATTGCTTGGATTGGTCCTTGACACTCTGACAGGGTCAACAGCTCCTACCAGGTGGCTGTGGCGAGAATCTGTCTTCTGCTCTCCCGCACCAGCTGTGCTCCTTCACCACTTGGGTGGTCCCCCAGAGGTCTCTGATTGTTCCTAGGCCGTCTCCGTATTCTCGCTAATACCACCAAGTCCACTTGGCTCTCGGTCATAGCTCCCTCACATGGTTACATTGCTTTCTTACGTCTGGCTATGCAGACGACACTTATGCAATTTAATCTCTTATCTCTTTCCCTCTATCTCAGGCATTCGGTTGACATCGCATGCTCGCACTGCTCCTGGCAGACATATCAGTGTTGGAGATGACGGTATTCAACCAACCTCAAGAGCTGAAGACCTTCGGCAAGACGGAGCGCTTACGTTCTTGCCTTCCCGGTGGAACAGGGACTTGCCCGTTCCATGATCTTCGCCATCACGAGCTATGACACACTTCCAATTGTCGTCCTCCTCCCAGACGTGCTAAGAACGCTTGGGTGAATCCTCGCACAACAGCAACTTGTATCGTGATCTTCAAACTAAACATCAAAGGCGGTGACCCCGTGTCCGTAGGCTCTCATGTCTCTCTAGACAACATTCGCAGAGTGACGACCCTGCCCTCACAGCGGAACGCCGGCGCAGGTCCCTGAATTCCACACATGGTCTCCATCTTCCGCCGTCTGTGATTTACTGGCACTCAGCTGGTTGGCTGGGTTTCTCGCGCTGCCTGTGCATTTAAACCCCTACATATCTCCGATCCCAGAAGCGCGCGCAGCCCGTCTGGCTGCTTCAAACTTTCCCAAGTTTTACTCGTCTCTGACGTCATCCCCGCTCCTCGCCGCTCTCTCCACTGGCTTCCTGTTGAAGCTCGCATCCTACAAGACCATGGTGCTTTGCCACGGAGCATGTGAGGGGAATGGCACCTCCGTACCTTCAGGCTCTGATCAGGCCCTTACACCCCAAACAAGGGCACTGCGTTCATTCCACCTCTGTGCCTCGCTCGGCCTGCCTACCTCTGAGGAAGTACATTCCCGCTCAGCTGCAGTCAAAACTGTTCGCTGCTGCTTCATGGACCCCAATGTGGAACAAAACTCCCTCACGACGCCAGGTCAGCGGAGTCAATCACCACCTTTCCGGAGACACCTGAAACCCCACCTTCTTTAAGGAATACCTAGGATAGGATAAATGTAATCCTTCTAAAACCCCCCCCCTTAAAAGGAGTTAGATGCACTATTGTAAAGTGGTTGTTTCCACTGGATATCATAAGGTGA
>NC_036857.1:30530142-30658138 GCF_002910315.2 Salvelinus sp. IW2-2015
GTGGTTCTGGTCCCTGTATAGTGTACACTACCCTACGTGGTTCTGGTCCCTGTATAGTATACTTAGGACCAGAACCACATAGGGTAGTGTACACTACAGGGACCAGAACCACGTAGGGTAGTGTACACTACCCTATGTGGTTCTGGTCCTAAGTAGTCCACGATCATGTGAAAATAGCGTGTCTTGGGAGTCATTTGGGATTTGCCACAGTACCTGTGTCTATGATAGTGGGCCAGGTCTTGACATTGACGCTGGCAGCAGCCTCTCTGGACCGGAGGATCCTCATAAGGGGCTGGGTGGTTAGGATACAGGCAGCTTTACTCACCTGCAACACACACACACACACACACACACAGGAATTTGATTCCCCCCCAAGATCATTTCAGCAGTTACTAAAGTTTTCATAGTACAAATACACGTTTGTATATATTGAGGCATAACATCTTTCATGAAGCGGTTATGTGAAAACGTCTTGGTGGCTGTAGTTGACTCACGTCGATGATCATGCGGACGGTGGGCAGGGTAGCAGTCAGGTTCTGGGGGTGAGGGGGGCGCACTGTTACAGGGATCAACCCCGCATACAGACAGCCATAGAAGGCAGCTATCAGATCAATGCCTGGGGAGAGGGAGGGAGGGAGAGAGAGATGGGGGGGCTTTTAACAATAGCATATAACTGACTATTCTGAGGACTAACTTTAATTGAGGTGAGGAAGGCCAGTCGCAGCAGTCAGGTGTGTGTGTGTGTGTGTGTGTGTGTGTGTGTGTGTGTGTGTGTGTGTGTGTGTAGCTCCTCACCAGGGGGGTATAGCAGCACTACGTTGTCTCCAGTGTTGAGGCCTCTCTCCATCAGGGCTGAGGTTATCTTCTCTGCTCTCTTATGCAGCTGACTACACGTGGCCGTGCACACCGCTACCCCCTGCAGGATGGAGGTGGGGAAACAGATACCATATACACAACAGAACAGCTGCAGCTCAAATTCCCAGGAAAGTCTAGCAATTGTGACTGACCGGGGTTCGAACCCTGATCTCCTACATGGTACCCGACTATCAGCCCACTGAGCTGAAGGCACCGCAAATCTTCCAGATGCTGTCACTCATCAAGCGAGCATGGTTCCAAACTACCTCCCTAACACGACCATGTTAATGCTTATAAGCTCATAAAGAAAACATGTGAACATGAATGTGTGTGTCGTACCTTAGCGTTGAGCAGCACATAGAGGACGTGGTCAGGGTCGGTCTGGGCTCTCCACTGTAAGGCTTCAGACAGAAACTGGTGCTGAGAGAGAGAGAGAGAGCACGGGAGAGGAGAGAAAGAAGAGAGAGAACGCCGAGAGAGGGGGTGAGCTGTGAGAGCAGTCAGGATCATTCAATACTGATATTACGATTTCAGTTCAGGACTTTTCAGGGCCGATCACACAACCAAAGACCAGGGTACAAGAACAGGACGGTAAGGGTCACTGTAACTGGGGAGGGAGAGCAGTTACAGTAGCAGGCTAGCAGCCACAGTAAAAACACACACTGATATAGTGAGTTCTCTGTTGCTCCCTGGACGGTACCATGCTGCGCTTGATTCCCTCCTCAACCACAGCCAGGGTGTACACACAAATGACTATCACTGCAAAGCAGCACATCTGACAGAGGCAACATGAGCAGAAGCGACACCCAGCTCAGCTAGCGATAGACTTACCATCATGGTGGGCCAAGAACAGAGCTACCAGCGCCACCGACAGTAGAGACAGAACACAACACAACCTTAGGACAGGAAATCAGCAATAGTCACCCCTCCCTGACTCCATACCAGATATAAGGATCCTGCGTGGCCAAGCTCTTTCGTACAATAATAAGGTTTAGTCAATGCTGATATAATCAGTTGTGATGTGGTTTCTTCCAGGCGTCAGTCTGTTTAGGAGAGAAGACAGACAGTAGGTGCCAGCCTCACCAGGTACGTTAAGGTCTTACCTTCCTGACCAGGCCCTCTTCCTCCAGCACGCCCAGCTCTCTGCCTGCAGCCTGGGCCATCCTCTTCCCCGCTACCAGGTTACCAACCATGATAGAGGCCGGGCCCACACCAACTATACAAGATAGGAGGATGGGAGAGTCAGAGATACACAAAGACTGAGACATTAGGCCTGACAATCGTTATCACCCTGTTCTGTATACAAACACACAAGAGTTCAAGATGCGAGATACAATCCCGAATCGCGCCAGTTCAGGGAACTGAACTTCCCCCAACATTCAGGACAGCCCATCGTCTTTACCTGGTTGTTTCTGTCGTGGTTTGGGTAGGTTGGTGACACAGGTGTGTGGACAGAGGAGGATGTTACATGGGTGCAGATTCCCCTCTAGGAAGTTCTGTTTGGTCTCAGAGATGTGGATCCCTCCCAGCGGGGTCTTGGGTAACGTGTTGGCCGGGACCAGGGCCAGACAGTACAAACCCACCTGATGAATACTGTCTATGGCCTGCCGAGGAAAACACAGCATAATGGTTATGTTTAGTGAGGTGTACTAACTAACAGTGTACATATCGATAGAAGATAGTATACGTCCATCTAACTGTAACTGAAAGACAGATGCTATTCTAGATGAATGCATAGATGACATGGAGGTGATGTGACAGGGTACCTGTAGTACTCTGCTCATCCACTGGAAGCTGTCCTCTTCACTGGCGTCAGGCCTCTGCTCTGCTACGATCACTATCCTCTCGTCATAGAACACGGTCACTGAGAACACAGCAATCCTACACCAGGGGAGAGAGAGATTAGAGAGAGGGAGGGTCAGTCGGCAATAACACACAACCCTGTGAACTACCATAACACACACACAACACCAAAAGCAACGTACTCTGACAACACAACACACAGTACATCAGGGAACACCGCCACAGAGAACACAGTGATCCTGGCCCCGGTGCCGAGAGGAAGGACAGCGCGACCCCACACAGCACGGCACACTTTTATACCACGCCCTCACGCTGCCCTCACACGTCACTTAAGGTCAGCACAACACGGAGACTACATTTGAAACGGATCCAAAACGTTTTCTCCAGTGTCGTGCCTACTAAACAGGACCCAGAGGCTTCTGGATATCTCACCTCCCTCCTCAAACCACAATTCTACAAAGGCACACTTGAACACAGCATGTGTACATTCACAGGAGAAACCTGAGCCCCCTGACACCCACCTCCCCCTGTAGACAGTTTTAACAGGCTCCACGGCCAGGGCGGTGGCCACCAGGTCATCAGCATTGTGTCGTCTACCACTGACCGTCAGGAGCCCCTCGTTCTTTCCCACTACAAAGACCAGACTGCCCTGTGGAGAGAGGGAGAAGATCTTCACCTACTGCACATCAACAGACTAAAGACGCCAATTCTAGATAGTTTTTTTTCTATTCCACCAGATCAGTAGAGAGCCTGGTCCCAGATCTGTTTGTGCTCTTACCAACTCCATAGGTGTCAAAGCCAAACTGTCTGGCCTCACTGCAAACTATAAGCGTGAACTTGTTATCATTCAGCCAGACTGTACGGCAGGACAATTCCATAAGGAGTTGGCAAGAGAAAGGACTGGCACCCAGGCTAGCTCAGTATGGCAAGTCCTACAATTTGGAGGCAAGTCCAAGGGGGACTCAACGTGGTCTTACCGGCCCTACGAAGCCCAGCAGGCCAGTCCTAGTGAAGAGGATCTCTCCCAACGGAGCTCCAGCCTGGTTCACGGGAATCACCTGCACGGAAGACAGAGGGACACACGTTCAGTTATGGGGTTTACGGAAGGGGCCTGTATTAAATATATTTCATAATGACCATCGTTTCAAAAACATCACATTAACAACCCTTTTAACTGTCAACACAACTCCTCGACTCAGTTTAAAGAGTAGAGACCATAGGGAACCATGCCCAGTGAAGAATAAAGGTGGGTTAGAGCTTATAGAAGTGAAACGCTCTGACAGAGGAGTCTGTTCTTTAGGTTGATGGCTACACAGCAGTGCCAGTACACCACACTGCGGCCAGAGACGCAGAGGCTTGATGAGAGAGTTCAGTAAACAGTCCTCTCCTGACCTCGAAGGTGTTCTTGGTGACTCCAGGCAGGCCGTAGTACATGGTTCCTCCAGCCCTGGAGTTCAACACTATCTCTCCGATCTCATCTGTCTTACAGAGCTGCGGTGGGCCGTCTGGCTTCACGATACACATCAGGGCTGAACCACAAGAGGACAATGACATTAGGGCTAAAACACAAAAAGCACACACACGTAAGAAACTAACTTCCGAAGCGTCTTTGTGTCCAAGATAAGCGCGATATAAAATCAATGTATTATTGAAGCAATGACTTGAACACTGAGCCAAGTAGACTTAACACCAGGGGAGAGACGTTGACATGACAGTAAAAGCCCCACTGTTAAAGTAAGTCAGCGAGGAACAACTGTTAAAGGAATTGAACCGTAACAGTACACAAATAGCATATAAACGCGTGTACTGTAGTGTGGTGCACGGTGAAGTCAGTTCGCTAACCTCCAGGCATGACATGGCCTACGTCCTGTACAGTGAGGGCAGAGTTCTTYTCCTCTGTGTTGACCCTGATGACCCCGTGACTCAGACCGCCCATGGACAGGATGGCTCTGGCTGGGAGGGCTGCACCACGGGCACCAGGCCTGGAAGGGGAGGGAGGGAGGGGGAGATGGAGAGCGAGGGAGAGTAAGGGCAAAGAAAATACGGGAAGAGAGCTATGGAGACACGAGACATACGTTTTCTCAATTGATGTGAAGAAGATGACTTTATTGTTCATATACTACATGAGCACTGGAAATGGGTATATAGTATATATATATGGTGCATCAGTAGCTGTGAACTGGTGCAGTGTAGTACCTGCGGATAGCCACAGTGAGGGCTTCAGGAGAGGAGGCACAGGGGCAGATGACCTCCGGCTTTAACCCGTGAGACTGGAACACGTTGAGGAAGGCGTCGCACGACGACACGGACCCTGAAGGACATCACAAATACTGTGAGTGTGTGTCAATATTCACAGACAATGCCAACGTTTCTATACTTCCAATGTACTTTGATAAGGTTAGATACAGTGCCTTGCAAAAGTATTCATCCCCCTTGGTGTTTTTCCTATTTTCTTGCATTACAACCTGTAATCCAATTGAGAATCTGTGGTATGACTTAAAGTTCCACCAGCGGAACCCATCTAACTTGAAGGTGCTGGAGCAGTTTTGCCTTGAAGAATGGGCAAAAATCCCCGTGGCTAGATGTGCCAAGCTTATGGAGACATTCCCCAAGAGACTTGCAGCTGTAATTGCTGCAAAAGGTGTCTCTACAAAGTATTGACTTTGGGGGAGTGAATAGTTATGCATGCTCAAGTACTGTTTTTTTTGTGTTGTTTGTTTCACAATAAAAAAATATTTTGCATCTTCAAAGTGGTAGGCATGTTGTGTAAATAAAATGATACAAACCCCCAATAAATCCATTTTAATTCTAGGTTGTTGTAAGGCAACAAAATTGGAAAAATGCCAAGGGGGTGAATACTTTCCCAAGCCACTGTATGATTGTTGACCGGCGAATGCACTGTAGCTTACAAATACTAAATCACAGTGTACCTTTGTAAGGACAAATAATAGTCTTGGGAATAGAGAAATAAAGCAAGCATGCTTCATGGCTGCCATGTCTATGCGACTCACAGGAAAGGTTAAGGAGAGGTTGGTGTCTCTCTGGTCCCTATGTGTGTGTGTGTATGTGTGTCCAAAGCGTCCATGTGTCTGTAGTCCGCGCACGTGTGTGTGACTCACAGGGGTTGGCTCCATCGGCTACTATGAGCATGCGTATGGAGGACAGGTTGGTGTCTCTCTGGTCCCTGTGAGCCATCATAGCCCAGTGGAGGTCACGACACTTCACCAAGGCGACACGTGCTGCAGGGAGGGAGGAACAGTAGGGACAGCTCAGCCTCTCACACATAGTAGTTAATGACACAAGCGCTAATGCCAATTCCACACATTTCGGTTGTGTTCATTAAGTCACAAAATGGAAGAAACGTTCCAAAACAGAGTGAAACCGAGAGGTAATATCTGAATTTGCTCAATAAGAAAAGAAATGCTTGTTTTCATTTCCCAGCAGACAACATCTTAAAACATTTTGCTACAATGTCTCCTAATGAACCCGACCCGAATTACCTTAATCCATAGTATGAAGTTTAGGATGCTAGTCTCTATGCAGTTTACAATACAAATGCTAACTGTAGCCTTACCTTTGTGTATGTGGACCCTCTGCACCCAGGACATGGGACAGGCCTTCATGACAGCGTAGGGTACAGTGATGGTGTGGATCCTGTTCATCACACTGGTTAACACCCCGTGCCACAATCCCATGTCCTTCTTACAATCTAGCACGTTGACCAACGTTTCTCCTGAGAGAGGACACACACACTCAATTGAAATACTTGATTTCAGTCCACAAATCACATTACAGTCACGGAGGATTCCAACAGTTACAGATACACGGACACTTAAGGATAGCGAAAGGAGCTTCTCCATATAGCTAGGCTGCCACAGGGCACTTGATAATAGCTTTATATCACATGATAAGTCTGTAGGCTACAATAAAAGTAAACTAATTATGGACAGGGAAACACCGTGTTCCAGGAACAGTCTTGCTGCCTGCCTCTGTGGATTCCCCTCACAGGATCTAATGTTCTCTGAGACACAGAGGCTAAAGTTCCCTTTGTCTAACAGATGATGTGAGTAGAGAAGAGAGAGACAGACAGAAAGAGACAGAGAGAGTACAGGAGAAGAGGCCTCAGGCCTGATCAATTATTTAACCTGAGCGTGAGTATTCGTGGTGAAGACATCACCCTAACCTCCTCCAAAGGTTCCTGTTCCTTTAGCTTCTTCATGTTCCTCCTTTCATAATTAACAAACTAGTTTTGGATCATCTCCGTGTATCTAGGTTACTAAGAGGGCTTGAGTAGATATATTGTCACTAAAACAATATGTGTCGGTGTGTGTTTTTCATGTACTGACCTTCACAGTAGTTGCAGGCCTGTGTCAGGGCCTGGCAGTGTGTCAACAAGGCTATCTTAGACACGGCTACTCCCATCACTGTCCCCTCTTTACTGGCCTTGTACTGGAAGAGCAGAACACACACACAATCAGTCATAGAGTTAAATTAATTCACAAAATAAATCTGCGATGCACAACATAAACAGAAAGACAAACGAGCAAAATTATTATTATTTTTGTATTTATTTTTTAAAAATCTGTCAAATACACCCATAAATGGTCTGTATACTTCCCACAAGGACGCTGGTCTCACCTCGATGTAAGCTGTGTCTGTGTTGGCGGTGGGGATGTGGGGCTGCCAGTCTTTAGAGGGCTTGGTCAGGTACTTGGTGTCTGTCACAACCCACTTCATACGGGGCCAACCTGGGAGGCAGAACAACATCCTCATCAGTGGACACAGGACAATACTAGAAGTCAGGTTGACGACTGGACAAAGATCCACTGTGGATCAAAACCTTGTAGCTTTGAAAAAGGTGGTATTAGGACCATTTGTGAAGGCCTCGTTTCGTTCATATGGTACAATGGATGTACAGATGTACATCTACCCACAGATAAACAGTATAATGAGAAACGGGCTCCTCCTAATGTGCCTAGCTAATGAGTCCCAGAGAGAGAGAGATTGAGTGGGGTGACAACTGCAGTGGAGCATTTTGTGGTGTGTGCTGACCTTTGAACTGCATGATCTCTCCCTGGGGTGTCTTGGGCAGTCCTTTGAGACAGATCTCGCTAGTCAGGGCCAGGCCTACCCCACAGCTGCCCAATAGGAAGCCAATCTGAAGACTGCCTGCGTCCTGGGATGTGAAACACAAAAATAACCATTACAAATTGACAGAAAATCTATACTGCCACTATCGGTCTGTAATGAGTCAGGTGACCACTTGGATCTAGCTATGTTGTTTGTGTTGCTATAGCTGGTAAGAAATGGCCCATGTCTACTGCATAGTGACTGAAAGCTGGATTTATGCTACTCTGATTTGATTTGGTTATTTGTCAGGAACCAAATATTCCATGAGATTGAGCTACATAGCTAACTAATGATGTTACTAAAAAACACTCAACATCCTTGTCCCTTACCTGTCTAGACAGTGGCACCTCTATGGGTACAGGGATGACCTCTGCTAGGAGACAGCCATAGAAGGCCACCCAGAACATAGCAGGGTCACTGTTGGGGTACACCAGCGCCACCTAGGGGACATAGACACGCAGAACAGTTTCAGAAAGAGCACCGCACGTCACAACGGGAACATCTTACATTGTGCGTTGTGTCGTCTGTGCATGTGCAATGCATCTAGAAGACACGTTTCACGTTTTTGAATGAAGATCAATCAATCAAAGTGGTCAAGTGGGAAGAAGAGGAATATCCCGTCTGATTGGCTGTGTGTTCTGACCACGTACCCTATCACCAGGTCTCAGCACAGGCTCGTTCTTGGTGCCCAGTTTGTTCAACAGAGTGTAGGCCAGCTTCAGACTGCGGCTCCACAGTTTACCTGAGGGAGCGAGAGAGAGATACACCGTGGTCACAAGAGCAATTTCTTAAAGGAGACTAAAACGACTTGAGCTCTCCATAGATTGACTGAGAGGAGTGTGATCTTTGGTGTCGATGAACTACGGTAGCACGAGTCATAAACTAAAGAGGTCAGATCTGAGACACGCGCAATCCTCCTCCCACCTCGGCAGCAGCGTCCTTCAGGTCTGTGGGTTTCATGTTGCACTTGTAATGACTGGGAAGCCCCCTACCATGTTGCGTGTAGAACACCCACGTTTCAGGAAATCGTTTGCGAGCTATTGATTGTTTGAAGGCCCGAATGTCTGGCGAATATCGAAACTCAAGCCAACTTGACCATGTTTTTTTCCACCAAGCTTTTCACTTTGGATGTTTTTATCTGCTCTAATGCGCACCTGTCTGGTAAGGTTGAACGCCTCCTCTCCTACTCAGCCTCCCGAAAAAAAGCTTCTCCCAAGCAGGTGTGACACCTACTCCCGTTGCCTGCTGCACTGCTGTTTGGATCCCCCCCATCGATCTGTTCCCCGTCTGCCCTGGTCTGTCTCCCCGTCTGGTACAGGTACCCCCGGCACCCCCCCCCCCTGAGCGTTCGCTGGCCTCCAGCACAAACGCACATACACACACACACCGCAGACTTTGGACTGATCTGCATTTTATGTAGGCTAATTAACTTGTGAAGCTTATTATATGAACTTACTCAAACGCTTTAATTAACAAGTATAGGCCTACTATTTATTTATTTTATTCAGACTTTTATAGCCTACTGGACTCATAGAGCTACTCTCTCAAGTTAATTTGTTTGGGTGAGTGACTCTGAACTTACAATGGCTAGCCCCAAGTCATTTTTATTATTTTCATGTGCTTTACGCTACTTGCCCTATGACTCCTGCGTGCTTTGTTGATTACGAACTTGCTTGTTTACCCGACCGTGGGACAGTGGCCTATCTCTGAACTTTTTAACCTGTCTCTCCTCTCTGGGGAGGTTCCCATTGCTTGGAAGGCAGATCAAGCTGATCCTAACTGTTATAGGCCAATTTCTATCTTGCCCTGTTTATCAAAAGTATTGGAGGAAAAACTTGTCAACTGACTGGCTTTCTTGAGGTCTACAGTATTCTCTCAGGTATGCAATCTGGTTTCCACTCAGGTTATGGATGTGTCACTGCAACCTTAAAGGTCCTAAATTATGTCACCATTGCGCTTGATTCTAAGCAATGTTTGTATTTTTATTGACTTGGTCAAAGCTTTTAATATGGTAGACCATTCAATTCTTGTGGATCGGAAAAGGAGTATTGGTGTCTCTGAGGGGTCTTTGGCCTGGTTTGCTAACTACCTCTCTCAAAGAGTGCAGTGCCTGTCTGTCACCAAGGGAGTACCACAAGGCTCGATCCTAGGCCCCACGCTCTTCTCAATTTACATCAACAACATAGCTCAGGCAGTAGCAAGCTTTATATGCAGATGATACAGTCTAACACTCAGCTGGTCCCTCCCGAGATGTTGTGTATAACGCTCTACAACAATGTTTTCTTAGTGTCCAACAAGCTTTAAGGACCGTTTTATCTCCATCTCTAGATTCAAAGACTTAATCATGGACACTCTTACTGACACTTGTGTCTGCTTCGCGTGATGTATTGTTATCTTTACCTTTTTGCCCTTTGCGCTGTTGTCTGTGCCCAACAATGTTTGTGCTGCTGCCATGTTGTGTTGCTACCATGTTGTGTTGCTGTCATGTTGTGTTGTCATCTTAGGCCTTTCTTTTTGTAGTGTGGTGGTGACTCTCTCGTTGTGATGTGCTATATCTACATGTTTTATTTGAATCCACGCAGCAGGCCTTTTTCCTATTGGTAGGCCGTCATTGTAAATACGAATGTTTTCTTAACTGACTTGCCTAGTTAAATAAAAGGCAAAATACAAAATTAAGTGGGTTAGCTGGAAATTACTCCCTATATAGCAGGGAATAGGGAGCCGAGTGCCATTTAAGACGGTGAGACCAACCGTATGTCAGAGTGTAGAGGGGTTTCCCGGTAACGTCCAGGGCGGTGAGAGCAGGGCTCTTGGCCTGTGTGGCTCCCCAGCGTGCCAGGGCTGCCTGAAGGGCCGGGGGCCAGTTACTGACCACCCCCAGGGGCTCCCCCTTCACTGGGATGATCTGACGGCCCTCTGGCCTGGGGGTGTTGGGGTCCGGCTGGGGCACTACGGAGAGGGGAGGAGACAGGGGTGAGGGTGAAGAGAATAATAAAGTGGGGTATAGTGAGTTAAATGTCTACTGTCTATATGTTTCTTTCAAGGAAGGAAGGAAGAATGCATTGTATTCAATGGGATGTAAGTATTGGAATGTACAGTGCCTTCAGAAAATATTCATACCCCTTGACTTTTTGTTGTTGTTGTGTTACAGCTTGAATTCAAAATGGATTACATTTAAAAAAATCCTCACCCATTTACACACAATAACACATGACAAAGTGAAAACATGTTCTTACAAATTGTTACAAATGTATTTAAAATGAAATACAGAAAACAGCTCATTTACATAAATATTCACACACGGGTCAATACCTGTTAAGAGCGTTCCGCACCTGGACTGTACAACCTTTGCCCCTTATTCTTTTCAAAATTCTTCAAGCTCTGTAAAATTGGTTGTTGATCATTGCTAAACATACATTTTCAGGTCTTGCCATAGAATTTCAAGCAATTTAAGTCAAAACTAACTAGGCCACTCAGGAACATTCACTGTCTTCTTGTTAAGCAACTCCAGTGTAGATTTGAACTTGTGTTTTAGGTTATTGTCCTGCTGAAAGGTGAGTTAATCTCCCACTGTCTGGTGGAAAGCAGACTGATCCAGGTTTTCCTGTGCTCAGGATTTTGCCTATGCTTAGCTTCATTCCATTTGTATCTTGAAAAACTCCCCAGTCCTTAACAATTACAAGCATACCCATTACATGATGCAGCCACCATTTGCTTGAAAATATAGAGAGTGGTACTCAGTAATGTGTTGTATTTGCCCAAAACATAACACTTTGTATTTAGGAAAAAAAGTGAATGGCTTTGACAATTTTTTTACAGTATTACTTTAGTGCCTTAGTGTACACGGTTCCTTCTTGTCAATTAAGTTAGTATTGTGGAGTTACTACAATTTTGTTGATCCATCCTCAGTTTTCTCCAATCACAGCCATTAAACTCTGTAACTGTTTTAAAGTCACCATTGGCCTCATGGTGAAATCCCTGAGCGGTTTCCTTTCTCTCCGGCAACTGAGTTAGGAAGGACGCCTGTATCTTTGTAGTGACGGGGTGTCTTGATACACCCTCCAAAGGGTAATGAATAACTCTACCTTGCTCAAAGGGATATTTAATGTCTGCTTTTTTTATTTACCAATAGGTGCCCTTCTTTGCGAAGCATTAGAAAATCTCCCTGGTCTTTGTGGTTGAATCTGTGTTCGAAATTCACTGCTGGACTAAGGGACCTTACAGATAATTGTATGTGTGGGTTACAGAGATGAGGTAGTCATTCAAAGATCTTGTTAAACACTATTATTTCACACAGAGTGAGTCCATGCAACTTAGTATGTGACTTGTTAAGCAACTGAACTCCTGAACTTATACTAAGGCTTACATAACAAAGGCGTATACATACTTATAAATACTTATTGACTCAAGACACTTCAGCTTTTCATTTTTTATTAATTTGTAAAACATAATTCCACTTTGACATTATGAGGTATTGTGTGTAGGACATTGACACAAAATCTCTTAATCCATTTTAAATTCAGGTTGTAACACAACAAAATTGTCTTGCTGCTTTTTGTTCTATGTTGCTCTGTCTGTATGCTATGTCTTGCTTGTTCTATGTTGCTCTGTCTGTATGCTATGTCTTGCTTGTCCTATGTTGCTCTGCGTGTGCTCACTGCTCAATGATTGTCTATAGTGTAATTGTTTTTAATAACCTGCCCGGGGACTGCGGTTGAAAATTAGCCGGCTGGCTAAAACCGGCACTTTTACTGAAACGTTGATTACTGTGCACTGTCCCTGTAAAAATAAAATTAACTCAAACTCAAATGTGGAAAAGTCAAGCGGTGTGAATACTTTCTGAAGGTACTGTAAGTATCAGAATGGAAGTATTGTATTTTATGGAACCTAAGTCTTGGAGCAGGTCCTCTGTGGTTCTTACCCTCTACGATCTCCTCGGAGTCATCCAGGAAGAACTCACTGAGCGCTTGTCTCTTGGGCCGCTTCAGAGTGTTCAGCAGCTGCTGGATCTTAGTGGAAACACGGCTGTTCACTGGTACACCTGGAGAGCACAAAGGTAGAGGCAGACAATCACAGACACGACCATAGACACAAACACACACTCTCTAATAGTCACAATCACGCACAAAAACACACATACTCCTCATACACTCAGACATTAAATAGGCAAGCACGCACAAACGGACACAAATGCTCACAAACGGACACACACAACAGGTAGATGCAACTTTATTCTGGGTCAAAAACAGAAGGATATTTCTATCTGTGTAGATGGAGAGAGGACAAACAGACGACAGAAGAGGTGAAAAAGCAAGCTGATTGGAATTGATCCATCCATCGCCCCTCCCCGGCCCCGTCCCATTTTGATTCATATTACCTTTTCGCTTTCCTTTTTTTAATGAAAGACACGACACGTACAGCCGTAAAAGGGATCACCCCAAAAAAGAACAAAATATAGTATGTTAGCAGCATTCCCAACACAATGCCTAGAATGGGGATGAGAGTGAGTGAGATTCATTCAAAGTTATTATGTCTTGTCAGTGTGTCATTATGTCTGAATAAAAATAGATTATTAAAAAAGAGGGAGGTTGACATGAGCATGAGCACCCAAATCATCCGAATGGATTCACATAGGTACTGTCCCAAATGGCACCCTATTCCCTATATACATGTAGTGCAGTACTTTGGCCAGGAGGCTCTGGTTAAAAGTAGTACACTATGTAGGAAATATGGTATCATTTGGGATGCATCCATAGCCATTTCAAACACGGTAGGTTAAACATACTGAATTGCCAGCCACATTCATGACTACTGCAAACGCAGTACAACAGTGCTAACTGCAAAGGTCAGTTAGCCAAACCATCACCAGATTAAGGACGTTACAGACTAGAGCTGATGGTTAAAACAGTGAGTGATCGCAGTGTGTGGTGGTTTTCTGCGGTGTGTTACCAGTCTGCTGCCATGTGTGTGTGAGATCGTACATTCTGCAGTGTGGTTGTTGTTCTACAGTGTGTTCTACAGTGTGTGGTTGTTGTTCTACAGTGTGTTATACAGTGTGTGGTTGTTGCTCTACAGTGTTCATACAGTGTGTGGCTGTTGTCTACAGTGTGTTCTACAGTGCGTGGTTGTTGTTCTACAGTGTGTTCTACAGTGTGTGGTTGTTGTTCTACAGTGTGTTATACAGTGTGTGGTTGTGTTCTACAGTGTGTGTATACAGTGGGTGGTTTTGTTGTTTACCAGTGTTTATACGTGTGTGGTGTGTGTTCTACAGTGTGTTATACGTGTGGTGTTTTCTACAGTGTGTTCTACAGTGTGTGCTGTTGTATACAGTGTGTTATCGTGTGTGTTGGTTTTCTACAGTGTGTTACACAGTGTGTGGCTGTTGTATTACAGTGTGTTACACAGTGTTGGCTGTTGTATTACATGTGTTACACAGTGTGTGGTGTTGTTTACAGTGTGTTACACAGTGTGTGCTGTTGTGTATCTACAGTGTGTTACACAGTGTGTGGTTGTTGCTTACAGTGTGTGTTACAGTGTGTGGTTGTTGTCATACAGTGTGTGTTCTACAGTGTGTGGTGTTGCTCTTACAGTGTGTTATACAGGTGTGAGTTGTGTCTACAGTGTGTTATACAGTGGTGTGGTTGTGTTTGCTACACGTGGTTACACAAGTGTGTGGTTGTTGTATTACAGTGTGTTTACAGTGTGTGGCTGTTGTTTTACAGTGTGTTACACAGTGTGTGGTGTTGTATTCACAGTGTGTTCTTACAGTGTGGTTGTTGCTCTACAGGTTATACAGTGTGTGTGGTTGTTGTTCTAGCAGTGTGTTACACCAGTGTGTGGTTGTTGTCTTACAGTGTGTTACACAGTGTGTGGTTGTTGTTTACAGTGGTTCTACAGTGTGTGGTTTGTTGCTTACAGGTTACAGTGTGTGGTTGTTGCTCTCGTCGTGTTACAGTGTGTGTTGTTGTTACAGTGTGTATACAGTGTGTGGTTGTTGTTCTACCAGTGTGTATACAGTGTGTGGTTGTTGTTCTACAGTGTGTTATACAGTGGTGTTGTTGTTCTACAGTGTGTGTTGTGTTCTGCAGTGTGTGGTTGTTGCTCTGCAGTGTGTTCTACAGTGTGTTGTTGTTGCTCTACAGTGTGTGGTCTGCAGTGTGTGGTTGTGTCTCTACAGTGTGTTCTACAGTGTGTGGTTGTTGCTCTACAGTGTGTGTTCTAAGTGTATGGTGGCTTGTGTTCTGCAGTGTGTGGTTGTTGCTCTACAGTGTGTTCTGCATTGTGTGGTTGTTGCTTACAGTGTGTGGTTATTGCTCTACAGTGTGTTCCACATTGTGGGGTTGTTATTCTACAGTGTGTGGTTGTTGTTATACAGGTGTGTTTTACAGTGTGTGGTTGTTGTTCTACGTGTGTGGTTGTTGCTATACAGTGTGTTCTACAGTGTGCGGTTGTTGTTCTGCAGTGGTGGGTTGTTGTATACAGTGTGTCTATAGTGTGTGGTTGTTGTTCTGCAGTGTGTGGTTGTTGTTCTTATAGTGTGTGGTTGTTGCTCTCTACAGTGTGTGGTTTGTTGCTATACAGTGTGTGGTTGTTGCTCACAGTGTGTGGTTGTTGCTATACAGTGTGTTCTATAGTGTGTGGTTGTGTTCTGCAGTGTGGTGGTTGTTGTTCTACAGTGTGTGGTTGTTGCTTCTAACAGTGTGTGGTTGTTGGCCTACAGGTGCTGTGGTTGTTGTTCTACAGTGTGTTCTGCAGTGTGTGGTTGTTGTTCTACAGTGTGGGGTTGTTGCTCTACAGTGTGTGGTTGTTGCTCTACAGTGTGTGGTTGTTGTTCTACAGTGTGTGGTTGTTGCTATACAGTGTGTTCTACAGTGTGTGGCTGTTGCTCTACAGTGTGCTCTAGTTTTTCTACAGTGTGTTCTACAGTGTGTGGTTGTTGCTCTACAGTGTGTTCTGCAGTGTATGGTTGTTGCTCTACAGTGTGTGTGTGCATACCGTCAGCGGTGGTATCCAGCATGCTGGTGCGGCTCTGTCCTCGGGGCAACCCCCTGGACATAGCATTGGGGGGCAGGTCCACCCTGGAGTCCACCCTTGAACCCCTCTCAGGGGTGTAGGACGTCACATCTGGGGGGACACTGTTCTCTGGAGGAGAAGGGACAAGGAGGTTTAATATTCTAAAGTAAACTTACCTAAAGCTGTGGCGGTACGGACAATGCATGTTCATTTAGAAAGTGTCTCTGAGGGTACGAAGGGCTGTTATGTGTGTGTGCGCGCGAGTCAGTTTTACCAATGCGTGTGCGTGTAAGGAATATGGATTACGTGTGTGCAGGGTGTGTTTGTCTTACCTATGTGTGGGGTGTGTGTGATTACAGAGTGTGTGTGTGTGTGTTACCTATGCGTGTGCTTGCCAGTATGTCGGCCAGTGCTGAGGTGGGCTGCGGCTGCGGTTGCGTCTGAGTCTTATTTTCCCCGTGGGACAGGGTGGAGGAGGCGGAGGAGGAGGTGGAGGAGCTCTGCACTGAGCGGTTGATCCAGTAGTCTGGGCTCTGGAGACTCTGGACCAGCGCTGCACTCAGAGTCGCCTGGCGACGCAGAGAACCTTCGTCCTCAGACGCTGACGATGTGTCTGACAGGGAGACAGAACGAGATGTATTTAGTAGATGACGCGTGGTGAGCTTTGTAGCACAAAATGGCTGCCTTGGCAGCACCCCAGATGGGTTATATACAGTGTTTGTGGACACCCAATACTCCTGCTCTTATTGGGGCAAAAGCAGTGATAACCTAACCAACCATCCCTGGTCCTGATGATGAGCTACAGGGTATGCAGGATTTTGTCCCAACCCACACCTGAATCAACTCATCAAAGGTTGTCTAGTTACTGAACATCTAGACTTTGAATATGCTGAATCAGGTGTGTTAGTGCTGGGCTGGAACTAAAGCCTGCACAGTGCGCACCCTGTATTTTCTCTCTCCGGGACCAGGGTTAGTTATTGACCACTACAGTGTACTACTCAAACATGGCAGGGTTGGGGTCAATTCCATTTCAATTCATAAAGTAAACCAAATTCCAATTCTAAAATCTCCTCATTGAAAAGCATTGAAGAGAATTGGAATTCCAGTGTACTTCCTGAATTGTGTGGAATTGAAATGGAATTGACCTCAACCCTCAAACATAGTTTGATCTCTATGGTAGTGACCTGGAGGGGTGCAGTTGTCTACGGGGGACTGGACGAAGGCTGAGCGGCGCTTGGTGGGCATGGGCAGTGCCATRTTCTCCTCCTTGTGTTTGGCCAACGCTGCCTGTACCGCCTCCGTGTGGATATCTGACAGAGAGGGTGAGAAAGAATGAGAACAAAAAAAAAACAGGGATGAGGAATGGAAAAAGTAGGTCCGTCACTGCACCAACTGTGGTCCACTAGACTCCTCTGTCACAATCAGAACCAACCACTATCCCTAAGCAAGGCAGCAGCTCCCACACATCCCACTTCTACTGTGGTGCCATGCATGTTAGAGGTTTGTGTCATTTTTATGAAATTGCACTTAGTCTACTTCCCATGTAAATATCCTTTGCTATGTTGCTGCTTTTAAATCTGTCATTTCCTCTGAATGTACTGTGTTTGCTGCTAAATGAATGGCCTCATTGAGGACATTAACGTTTTCGGAATCTGAATCTGTGACGTATGTATGTGTGTCTGTACCTGATCTGTAGCGGTCATCCCTTGCCCCCCCGCTGCGGTTTCTGCGGCCCCCGGAGGAAGAAGAGGGGCCAGAGGCCTCAGGACTGGCAGGGCTACGGTCAGAGCTGGCAGGGCTGGGCTCACCACTGGTAGGGCCGGAGGACGACTGCTGCTGGACGTCTGGGAGAGGCAGATCCACACCTGGACAGAGAGGAACGAGGAGATACTCAGCACCTAGCTCTAATACACACACACATACTAGGGCTGGGCGATATGGCCAAAAATCATATTTCTTTTTCAAACTTATGGGCGATTCACAAAATACACTATATATACAAAAAAGTATCTGGACACCCCTTCAAATTAGTGGATTCACCTATTTCAGCCACACACGTTGCTGACGGGTGTATAAAATCAAGCTCACAGCCATACAATCTCCATAGACAAACATTGGCAGTAGAATGGCCTTACTGAAGAGCTCAGTGACTTTCAAATGTGACACCGTCATAGGATGCCACCTTTCCAACAAGTCAAGTTCGTCAAATTTCTGTCCTGCTAGAGCTGTCCCGGTCAACTGTAAGTTCTGTTATTGTGAAGTGGAAACGTCTACGAGCAACAACGGCTCAGCCACAAAGTGGTAGGCAACACAAGTTCACCGAACAGGACCACTGAGTGCTGAAGTGTGTAGTGCGTAAAAATGCTCTGGCCTCGGTTGCAGCACTCACTGCCGAGTTCCAAACTGCCTCTGGAAGCAACATCAGCACAAGAACTTATCATTGGGAGCTTCATGAAATGGGTTTCCATGGCCGAGCAGTGGCACACAAGCTTAAGATCACCATGCCCAATATCAAGCGTTGTCTGGAGTGGTGTAAAGCTCGCCGCCATTGGACTCAGGTTCTCTAAAGTGATGAATCACGCTTCACCATCTGGCAGTCTGACGGACTAATCTGGGTTTGGCGGATGCCAGGAGAACGCTATTTGCCCCAATGCATAGTGCCAACTGTAAAGTTTGGTGGAGGAATAATGGTCTAGGGCTGTTTTTCATGGTTCGGGCTAGGCCCCTTAGTTCAAGTGAAGAGAAATCTTAACACGACAGCATACAATGACATTCTAGACGATTCTGTGCTTCCAACTATGTGGCAACAGTTTGGGTAAGGCCCCTTCCTGTTTCAGCAGGACAATGGCCCCGTGCACAAAGCGAGGTTCATAAAGAAATAGTTTGTCGAGATCGGTGTGGATGAACTTGACTGGCTTGCACAGAGCCCTGACCTTAACTCCATCAAACACCTTTGGGATGAATTGGAACGCCGACTGCGAGCCAGGCCTAATCGCCCAACATCAGTGCCCAACCCTCACTAATGCTCTTGTGGATGAATGGAAGCAAGTCCCCACAGTAATGTTCCAACATCTAATGGAAAGCCTTCCCAGAAGAGTGGAGGCTGTTATAGCAGCAGGTGTCCACATACTTTTGGTCATCAAATCAAGCTTTATTTATACAGCACATTTCAGACATGGAATGGAACTCAATGTGCTTAAAAAAAATAAAAAAAGTTAATAAAAGCTGAAACATTTACTATACAATAAACATAAGATAAAAAACAAAAGAATGACAAACTGAACTACTAAAAACCACCCTAAAGAAAATAAAAAAGTTTTAAGATCTCCTTTTAAAAATGTCCAGTTTCAGCCCCCTCAGGCAGGCTATTCCAGAGGCTGGGGGCATAATAACTAAAGGCTGCCTCTCCATGCCTCTTGGTCCTAGGCTTTGGGATAGTTAAAAGGCTAGTGCCAGAGGACCTGAGGGACCAACTGGGTGCTTAACTTAAAAGCATGTCTGACATGCATTGAGGTGCACAGTCGTGGATAGATTTTTTTTAAACAATATAAAAATGAAAAAAAATAATAATAAAAAAAACTCACAGGCAGCCAGTACAGAGACCTTAAAACCGGTGTAATGTGTGCTCTCCGTGTGGTCCTGGTCAGTACCCATGCTGCAGCATTCTGTATGCTTTACAGTTGAACAATGGCTTTCTTGGGTAGAACAGACAGGAGGAGAGCATTACAGTATTCAAGCCTGCTTGTAATAAAAGCATGGATTAGTCTATCTGTATCAGCCGGTGAGAGAAACGGCCTCAGCTTGGCAATGTTCCTCGGTGTTAAAAAACATTTTTGGTTACCTTCCTAATGTGCGATTCAAAGTTCAAAGTTCAGAATCTAAAATAATACCTAGCTTTTTTACCTGGTGTTTTATCTCTATTGCCCGTGAATTAAAATGTGCGGCTAGATTCTCTCTCTGTGCTTTGACTCCAACAATAAGTACGTCGGCATTGTCTTGATTTAGCTGGAGGAAGCTGTGAGCCGTCCAAGTATTTAAATCACTAACACAGTTGAATCATTTATCCGTGGAGCTAAAATCCTCTGGTGACACAGATATTGTGTATCGTCTGCGTAGCAGTGAAAATCAATGCTGTGTTTTATGATAACGCTGCCAAGGGGTAACATATATAAACTGAACAGTACCGGACCCAAAACCGAACCTTGTGGAACGCCACATGTGATATGTATTTACTCTGAGTTATGTTCACAAACAATAGTACGCACGTATAAACACCATGGGACCACGCAGCCGTCCTACCGCTCAGGAAGGAGACACGTTCTGTCTCCTAGAGATGAACATACTTTGGTGCGATCAATCCCAGAACAACAGCAAAGGACCTTGTGAAGATGCTGGAGGAAACAGGTACAAAAGTATCTATATCCACAGTAAAACGAGTCCTATATCGACATAACCTGAAAGGCCGCTCAGCAAGGAAGAAGCCACTGCTCCAAAACCGTCATAAAAAAGCCAGACTACGGTTTGCAACTGCACATGGGGACAAAGATCGTACTTTTTGGAGAAATGTCCTCTGATCTGATGAAACAAAAATAGAACTGTTTGGCCATAATGAACACTGTTATGTTTGGAGGAAAAAGGGGGAGGCTTGCAAGCCGAAGAACACCATCCCAACCGTGAAGCACGGGGGTGGCAGCATCATGTTGTGGGGGTGCTTTGCTGTAGGAGGGACTGGTGCACTTCACAAAATAGATGGCATCATTAGGCAGGAAAATGATGTGGATATATTGAATCAACATCTCAAGACATCAGTCAGTAAGTTAAAGTTTGGTCGCAAATGGGTCTTCCAACTGGACAATGACCCCAAGCATAATTTGAAAGTCGAGGCAAAATGGCAAAATGACACAATCCTGTGTCGGAGCTCTATGGACATTTCCTTCGACCTCATGGCTTGGTTTTTGCTCTGACATACACTATCAACTGTGGGACCTTATGTACACAATTGTGTGCCTTTCCAAATCATGTCCAATCAATTGAATTGACCACAGGTGGACTCCAATCAAGTTGCTGACACATCTCAAGGATGATCAATGGAAACAGGATGCAACTGAGCTCAATTTCAAGTCTCGTGGCAAAGGGTCTGAATACTTATGTAAATAAGGTCTATTTTTTTAATACATTTGCACATTTTAAAAAAACTTTTTGCTTTGCCATTATGGGGTCTTGTGTGTTTTTATTTAATCCATTTTAGAATAAAGCTGTAACGTAACAAAATGTGGAAAAAGTGAAAGGGTCTGAATACTTGTAGAATGCACAGTATCCAGGGTACCAGTATCGAGTCGCTGTGCAGGGGTACAAGGTAATTGAGGTAGCTACATACTGTACATATACAGAAGGTAAAGTGACAAGGCAACAGGATAGACAGTAGTAGTATCAGCATAAGTGGTCAATGTGAAAGCGTGTATGTGAGTGTGTATGTCCACAGTGTACATGTGTGTGCATATAATGTGTGTGTGGGCGTGTGTTTGGTTGCCAGTGTAAGTATGTGTGAGTGTGTAGGTAGAGTCCAGTGTGTGGGTAGAGTCCAGTGTGTGGGTAGAGTCCAGTGTGTGGGTAGAGTCCAGTGTGTGGGTAGAGTCCAGTGTGTGCAGAGTCAGTGAAAGAGAGTTAGTGCAAAAAAGGGTCAATACAGGTAGCCATTTGAATAGCTATTTAGCTGTCTTTTTTTTTTTAGAAGTCTTGCGGTTAGAAGCTGTTCAGGGTCCTGTTGGTTCTAGACTTGGTGCATTGGTACCGCTTGCCACGCGGTAGCAGAGAGAACAGTGTGGGGCTTGAGTGGCTTGAGTATTTGACCATTTTTGGGGCCTTCCTCTGACACCGCCTGGTATAGAGGTCCTGGATGTCAGGGAGCTCGACTCCAGTGATGTACTGAGCCATACGCGCTGTAGTGCCAAGCAGTCGGATGCCAAGCAGTTGACATACCAAGCGGTGATGCAGTCATTCAAGATGCTCTCGATGGTGCAGCTGTAGAACCTATTGAGGATCTGAGGTCCCATGCCAAATCTTTTCAGCCTGCTGAGGGGGAACTTTGTTGGTGTGCTTGGACCATGATAGATTCTTAGTGATGTAGATATTGAGGAACTTGACGCTCTCGACACGCTCTACTACAGCCAAGTCGATGTGAATGAGGCGGGCTCAGTCCTCCGTTTCCTGTAGTCTATGATCAGCTCCTTTGTCTTACTGACGTTGAGGGAGAGGTTGTTGTCCTGTCACAACACTGCCAGGTCTCTGATTTCCTCCCTATAGGCTGTCTCATCGTCTTCGGTGATCAGGCCTTCCGCCGTCGGCAAACTTAATAATGGTGTTGGAGTCGTGCTTGGCCAGTGTGACCAAGGAGTACAAAAGGCGATTAAGCATGCACCCCTGAGGGGCCCCTGTGTTGAGGGTCAGTGTGGCGGATGTGTTGTTGCCTATCCTCACCACCTGGGGGTGTCACGTCAAGAAGTCCAGGATCCAGTTGCAGAGGGAGGTTTTCAGTTCCAGGGAACTTAGTTTAATGATGCGCTTCAAGAGCACTATGGTGTTGAATGCTGAGCTGTAGTCAATGAACATCATTTTCACATAGGTGTTCCTTTTGTCCAAGTGGGAAAGGGCAGTGTGGAGCTTAGCTCGTCTGGTAGGCTTGTATCACTGGGCAGCTTGTTGCTGGGTTTCCCTTTGTAATCCGTGATAGTTTGCAAGCCCTGCCACATCCAATGAGTGTCAGAGCCAGTGTAGTATAAGCGTCCGGGTTAGTCTCCCACTCCTTGAAAGCGGCAGCTCTAGCCTTTAGCTCAGTGCAGATGTCTGTAATCCATGGCTTCTTGTTGGGATATGTACAGTTGAAGTCGGAAGTTTACATACACCTTAGCCAAATACATTTAAACTCAGTTTTTCACAACTCCTGACATTTAATCGAAGTAAAAATTCCCTGTCTTAGGTCAGTTAGGATCATCACTTTATTTTCAGAATGTGAAATGTCAGAATAATAGTAGAGAGAGTGATATATTTCAGCTTTTATTTCTTTCATCACATTCCCAGTGGGTCAGAAGTTTACATACACTCAATGAGTATTTGGTAGCATTGCCTTTAAATTGTTTAACTTGGGTCAAACGTTTCGGGTAGCCTTCTACAAGCTTCCCACAATAAATTGGGTGAATTTTGGCCCATTCCTCCTGACAGAGCTGGTGTAACTGAGTCAGGTTTGTAGGCTTCCTTGCTCGCACACGCTTTTTCAGTTCTACACACACATTTTCTATAGGATTGAGGTCAGGGCTTTGTGATGGCCACTCCAATACCTCGACTTTGTGGTCCTTAAGCCATTTTGCCACAACTTTGGAAGAATGCTTGGGGTCATTGTCCATTTGGAAGACCCATTTGCGACCAAGCTTTGACTTTCTGACTGATGTCTTGAGATGTTGCTTCAATATAGCCACATCATTTTCCTGTCTCATGATGCTATCTATTTTGTGAAGTGCACCAGTCCCTCCTGCAGCAAAGCACCTACAGGATGCTGCCACCCCCGTGCTTCACGGTTGGGATGGTGTTCTTCAGCTTGCAAGCCTACCCCTTTTTCCTCCAAACATAACGATGGTCATTTTGGCCAAACAGTTCTATTTTTGTTTCATCAGACCAGAGGATATTTCTCCAAAAAGTATGATCTTTGTACCCATGTGCAGTTGCAAACCATAGTCTGTCTTTTTTATGGCGGTTTTGGAGCAGTGGCTTCTTCCTTGCTGAGCGGCCTTTCAGGTTATGTTGATATAGGACTCGTTTTACTGTGGATATAGATACTTTTGTACCCGTTTCCTCCAGCATCTTCACAAGGTCCTTTGTTGTTGTTCTGGGATTGATTTGCACTTTTCACACCAGAGTACGTTCATCTCTAGGCGACAGAACGTGTCTCCTTCCTGAGCGGTATGACGGCTGCGTGGTTCCATGGTGTTTATACTTGCGTACTATTGTTTGTACAGATGAACATGGTACCTTCAGGTGTTTGTAAATTGCTCCCAAGGATGAACCAGACTTGTGGAGGTCTACAATTGTTTTTCTGAGGTCTTGGCTGATTTATTTTGATTTTCCCATGATGTTAAGCAAAGAGGCACTGAGTTTGAAGGTAGGCCTTAAAATACATCCACAGGTACACCTCCAATTGACTCAAATTATGTCAATTAGCCTATCAGAAGCTTCTAATGACATGACATAATTTTCTGGAATTTTCCAAGCTGTTTAAAGGCACAGTCAACTTAGTGTATGTAAACTTCTGACCCACAGGAATTGTGATAAGTGAAATAATCTGTCTGTAAACAATTGTTGGAAAAATGACTTGTGTCATGCACAAAGTAGATGTCCTAACCGACTTGGAAAAACTACAGTTTGTTAACAAGAAATTTGTGGAGTGGTTGAAAAACGAGATTTAATGACTCCAATCTAAGTGTATGTAAACTTCAACTGCACGGATGCTCACTGTGGGGACGACGTTGTCGATGCACTTAATTATGAAGCCGGTGACTGAGGTGGTGTACTCCTCAATGCCATCGAATGAATCCCGGAACATATTCCAGTCTGTGCTAGCAAAACAGTCCTGTAGCTTAGCATCCGCTTCATCGGACCACTTCCGAATTGAGTGTCACTGGTACTTCCTGTTTGAGTTTTTGCTTGTAAGCAGGAATCAGGAGGATAGAGTTAATGTCAGATTTGCGAAATGGAGGGCGAGGAAAAGCTTTGTATGCATCTCTGTGTGTGCAGTAAAGGTGATATCGTTTTTTCCGTAGTTGCACAGGTGACATGCTGGTAGAAATTAGGTAAGATGGATTTCATTTTTTCCTGCATTAAATCACTGGCCACTAAGAGCTTCGCTTCTGGGTGAGCATTTTCTTGTTTACCTATGGCCCTACACAGCTCGTTGAGTGCGGTCTTAGTGCAAGTAGACAGGTATGAAAAATATAGATCTCTTGTAAATAGTATGGTCTACAGTTTATCATGAGGCATTGTAACTCAGGCGAGCAGAACCTCGAGACTTACTTAATATTAGAGATTGCCCACTAGCTGTTAACAAAGAGACACATACCCCCCGCCCTTGGGTTTATGAGACGCTGCCGTTCTGTCTTGCCAATGTATAGAAAAAACAGCTAGATTTATATTAACCATGTCCTCGTTTGAAATTTAAAACGGTTAAGGTTAGGTACCGGCTTATGTTTAGAGTAAGGGTTTAGGGTAGGGTCGTTCGAAGGATCTCACTAAGCATTGTACTTCGTTTGAGCAGCAATGCAGCTGTTCCGTCATCCACCACTAGAGTGCAGCAGAGAGCCATACACTCTCCCATCGCCATAGGAACACACAGACAGAGGAAGGTCAAAAACAGATATAGTGGAAAAACAATTATGGGGAAGTCAGTTCAGTAACCCACTATTTGTGGAACAGTTTTGGTTTCTCTGTGCATTCTTTCCCCATAAAAATGACTTGTTGGTACAAAACTGACTCAGTTGATGAGTTTGGTCATTGCTGTCAGTTGGATTGAAAAGGCATTTGTTTGAGTCTGGGGTTAGGCTGAAAACAGATAGTCATGTCTTGTTCTCTCTGCTGCTATGTCATCTGCGCGTGGATGATGAATATCAAGAGAGGTCAGAGAAGAAGAGAGCAATGAGGAGGAAGACAATAGTAGAGCGGGATGAGGAGGAGGAGAAGGGACTGAAAAGACGAGAGAGGAGATGTAGTATGAAGAATATATAAAAGGACAACAACAAAAGGGACAGAAAGAAAAGGATAAGAGGGGGAGATGTGTCTTACTGAGGAAGGTGAAAAGAGAAGAGGAGAGAAGAGAAAGGCCAGTACTTACTGGTGATCTGAGGGAGGAAAGGGGCCAGCAGCTTGGCTCGTTTCTTCTCATAGCCCTTCTGTGTGATGTCACCTAGCAGAGAAGAGAACAGGACACAGCCACGTTAGTCACCACACACTACCATCAATCAATAAATCCACGCACGCACACACACACACACACCACACACACACACACACAGTCTGGGGTTTCAGTATTAGGCCTTGATTGATAAAAACACTATTACAATCAATTAAGGTATAGGGCATCAAGATTGAGAGAACACTAACTCTACAGTCTCTGATTATAGACATGCACAGGCCGGTCAACACCCCACCCCCCTGTATCTTTCCAGTTTTATTAACAGGGAGAAACATGAAATAAGGAGGGAGACCGATAGAGTACAGAGAAGTGTGTTGGGACTGGGATTCGATCCCATGCAGCCAGGGGATTGCATTGGTGCCGAGGGCGGCAACCGTAACCGCTCAACCACTCTCAGGCATCCTAACACACTTCAAAAAACCTTCCAGGGGAGATTCTGTCAGCTTCGGGTACAGCTTCATATGTCCTGTGGCTCACTGCAAACAGAAACTAATGTTCATTTGTCACATGCGTGGTAAAACAACAGGTGTAGACTAACAGTGAAATGCTTACTTCAGGGTCCTTATCCAACAATGCACAGTAAAAAAAAAGAACAAATATAGAAATAGTGACACGAGGAATAAACACACAGTGAATAATGAATAATAATATTGAGTAAAAAGGATCAGGTAAGATTATCGTTTCCTCTCCTTAGTGGACAAATATGACAAGAGCACACAAATCCCAGGGCAGGCCAAGGAACGAACAAAAATGATTACAGCTACGGTTATAGCCTCCCACCAGAGAACAATACCAAAGTAAGCAAATCGAGCCACAGAATAGTAAACATGGACATGGCTTGCATCTCAAATGGCACCCTATTCCCTACTATATATAGGGCACTACTTATGGGCCCTCGGGTACCATTTGGGATTGTAGCCATGGCAAAAAAAAAGCAAGGAGGAAGCAATGGGAGGTAGTTTCACATGGAACCCAACTCCCCCCACACCCCCCTCTCCTCTTTTCCCCTCTTCTTCATTCTCTAGGGGGGTGTGGGGGTAGCGGGGAAGGGGGAGAGCGTTTGGCCCAGCCCTCCCACAACTGCAAAGAGCAAAGTCCAAACACTCCCAAGGCTCCCCCAAAACACACACACGCACGGGCACGCAGGCAGGCAGGCACACACACACGCATCCCCTTATCTGTGACCAGCGATAGCGTCACAGGGAGAGATAAGAGTCAGTGTAAGTGGAGTAGAGCGGAGACCTGGGGGTCTGTATCTCCGCATCCCATTCCTCCTAAACCTCCCTTAAAAGAGTAACTGTGATGATTTAAAAAAAACATTTTTTTTTTTAAATAGAAACTCAGATGTTTTAGGCTTAGTTATAGTGAAACATGTCAATTCTGGTCTTCATTTTGACAGTTTGTTGCAAAAGTGATGTATTTTGATATTTGAGTTCTTTTTGCCCCTAGTGGTTCAACTCTACCATTGAAATGGTGATGTAGAGCCTCTCAGTCACCTCAAGGGAGGGGATCGGCATGAAATACACTCCCTTCTAGATGTGCTGGGTGGTACCACCTCAAAGCTAACTATAAAAGCAAGTGACGGCGTGCCTTATTTGGCAATGGTCTTGATAAGTGGGGTGTGCCAAAATATTTAGCATGACGCTTCCTTGACTAGACGACTGACGTATCACAACATTTGTTTTTAAAAAGCAGTAAGGCACATTTCCGCATATGACCAAATTCAAGGTTTCTGCTTACCGTGCTTTTACGAAGAAAGAAAACATATAGGCTATGAGGATTACACGTTTATACTCATAGCTACATTCATCGTAATAACGGGCAACGTTATTGGGGTTGAGAGTTACCCTTTAAGGCATCCGCATGCTTCCATCCGAAACAGTTGGACACAGCTTGTGCATGAATTATGCACGGTTTTGGTCTTTGGCAAGGGTTTTTTCGGGCTGTTTGTGCACACGTAATTCTTTCTTGAGCAAAGTCCAACTTCAGGAACCAAAGTCTACGCCCCTTCGTTTGTGATTCGTCAAATGTCAGGGTGAAACTCAGTGTGGATTCAAAATGGCGAACAACTTGCAACTCGCTTGGTCGAGGAGGTACAGAAGTACCTGCACCTCTACAATTCCAGCCCTTGCATCATATAAAGACTAGCATGTAAAGGCCAATTCATCCGGAAGTACACAAAATGTTGCTCCTCATCAATTGGGCGCATTTGTTGGACCAGCATTGCATACAACCCCCTAAGTTGTTCCTTCTCTGTTGAGTGGTCGCACTGACTATCTTCTCCTTCTCTCGCCTTTTATATGTGTTGCTAGGTAAAGTGAATTTAGTAGATCCAGGGCAATTCCCATAACTTCCATTTTCTCGCCAGTCAAGTGTCTCTCTGTACACCATATTATTTCTACAGCGCGCCTCTTCCTTGCTTGGGTGTCGTCGTCACTTCCATTGTTTGGCCGTAGTTGAGTATTACGAGCACTATTTCCGCTCTTGCCCTTTTCAAGCGAACGTCTTTTTAAAGGAGTATGCGAGCGAGCACGCTCATTCGGTTTGCTTAGCTGAGTTCTACTAGGCGCCAGCCGAACCTGTCTGGGACGGCTTTATACCCCTACACCACCCCCTACTACAACTCCCACTGACTTGTGAGAACAAGTGGCCCCTCAAAGCCTTATTGACATGTGGAGGGACAGGGGTGGTGTGTGCTGCAGCCCAGACTAGAGGAAGATAAACGTGCAATGAGAGAAACTGGTTGGGGAAGTGAGAAGGAACAAATAACGTGAGGGAGCGAGAGAGAGAGACCGATGGAGGCATTTGATAAGCTGCTGGGCCTGGGGTGGTGTATGTTTTATCTTGAATGCACCGGCATCTCTCTCTGCGCTTGATATTACTGAGGTGAACAACAACTGTTGACATAGGGCTGAACATGAGAGAACTACCGTTGTGGGTGGTTTTTGGGGACAGTATTATTTGCAACGTCCATCAGAGAAAAGGGGCAGGGGCCACAAGAGTTCAATTCAAAACAACAGAGTGACTCAGTGTGTTGAGACAGAGAGAGAGACTGCAGGAGTGAGAAAGAGTAACAAAAAGAGAGACCTAGTAGGAAAAATAGAAAGAGTGATAGAGAGAAGGAGAGAAACCAACAAAGTGAGAGGAGAGAGAGCGAAAGAGAGAGAGAGAGTTCTGAGTGCTTTTTCATTCTGTGTCAGAGTGCTGTAGGGGCTCCCAGTATTCAGCAATGTGTTCATGCCTGGATACACACACTGTTACCACTGCCTGAAAATCTGGCACGGAAACAGCAACTACAAGACACACACAAACAGGGACACACACACACACACACAAACGTACGCAAAGGCCTACATTACAGACAAACACACTCTTTCCGTCTTTCACACAGAAAGTTGGCCCCACGCTCTGCCACAGTAAGTGGTAGATTGATGTTAGTGAGGAGTAGTGGACTGGAGCTCCATTGTGTGAGAGAGAGTTCTGAACTGTGACTGATGTTGGGTCATTAACACAGAGACAGAGGGGTGCCTGTACTGGTGATGGGGTGGGACACAACAACAGGCACAGACTGGCACCGCCACACAGCACCACCATAGACAACAGCAGACACCCAGACCTGGAGTTGGAGCTGGGCAGACAGAGTGGGCCGTGACCTGGTCAAGTCTGCACACACCAACAGTTTGTGAGCAACACTTGCTACAGTTTGTGTATTAGAGGAAGAAATAATGCTTTTGGGGAAACTGTTGCATGTTTTGAGAAATGTTTGTGTGTGTGTGTGTGAGCGCGTGCGTGTGTGAGAGGTCTAAGGGCAGGATATGAGCGTTACCCCACCCTGTCTCCCCTGCCAAAAGCAGTTCGCAGTTTATTGAGACTACAGGAATGTGCACCAAATGGCACCCTATTCCTGAAATAGTGCACCACTTTTGACTAGGGCACATAGGGCTCTGGTCAAAAGTAGTGCACTATATAGGGAATAGGGTGCAATTTGGGACACCACCTAAAGGAATGTGCTGATGGGAGAACAGTCTCCTAACTGACTGGGCCAACTGGCTCACTGGACAAACTGTGCATGTGTGAGATGCTATTCTGATAGTGTGTGTGTGTGCGCGTGCACAGGGCTTTTCTGTGGTGTGTGTGTATGTGTGTGATGCTATTCTGCGGAGTGTGTGAGTGTGTGTGTGAGTGTTTGACACTATTCTGTGGTGTGTGTGATGCTATTCTGCGGAGTGTGTGAGTGTGTGTACCGCTGGAGCAGGTTAATGCAGGGTGGGGGGGTTTTACAGTGTTTAGAAGAATGAGTGCTGAATTAGCTAGCGATGCAGTGGCACGGCGGGCCACCAGATCTATGTGTGTCAGAACAGCAGCACCAGTTAGGGCCGGGCAATATATCGAATTCATATGAATGTATGTTTTTGCGTGATCTTCCAAACGCCTGTATCGCAGAATCAAGATTTTGTTATTTTTTTCATTTTTATGGGCATTTATGTCCGCTTGTTTTCATGTTGTATTTTTGGAAAATGTATGCTCAGTTTGTTCCGCGTGGCATTGAGGTATCACGTATCGTACCGCTAGCAGCATTTTAGCCAAAGACTTATACAGTACTAGCTGTCTAGTCTGTGTTTCATAAATGTGTAATAAGCAGTGTTGTGTTCGAGACCACCTAAAACGAGACCGATTCAAGACCAAGACCAGAGCAAATTGAGTTTGAGTCAAGACCAAGACCGGAGGGGGGTGAGACTGAGTCATGACCGAGACTGGGAGGGGGACAAGCGGTCCGAGACCGAATCAAGACCGAGACCAGAAACATGCAAGTCCAATTCAAGACCATGATTGTAATTGTGTCAAATCACTACCCTCATAAGAGTTCAAAATGTCCAGTATTTCTGTGTTCATATTTCAGAACAACATATGGATTCTTTAGACATTCAGAATAGTTCAAAATACATTCTGAGGGAAAATAGAGCCACTCTACAAATGATTACTAACCCAAACACAGTGGGGAACAATGGGCCTTCTACGCCTTCAGAGAAGGGCCGAGGATTTCTAAAATAAGGATTATAATAATATTAATTACAGTGTATTCAGAAAGTATTCAGACCTCTTGACTTTTTCCAAATGTTGTTAAGTTACAGCATTATTCTAAAATGTATGAAATTGGGGGGGTTCTCATCAATCTACACCCAATACCCCCACAGGGGTATACCTTACAGACTTGTAAGTCAGCATTTGAACATATGATGACCTGGTCTTTACACTGGTTGTATTCGGTGCATGTGACAAATAAAATGTGATTAGATTTGAATGACAAAGCAAAAACAGGATAAGACATTTTAGCAAATGTATAAAATGAAAAATGAAATATTACATTTACATACAGTACCAGTCAAAAGTTCAGACACACCTATTCATTCCAGTGTTTATTTATTTTGACTATATTCTACATTGCAGAATAATAGTGAAGACATCAAAACTATGAAATAACACATATGGAATCATGTAGTAACCAAAAAAAAAAAGTGTTGAACAAATTAAATATATTTTAGATTCTTCAAAGCAGCCACCCTATCACTCTCATATCTTTTGGACTTGCCCCGCAATTGAAACTTACTGGGGAGAAATAAGATCTAACATTGGAAAAATTATGGGATTTGACATAGAACAAACATTCATTTCTTTGTAGTTGGGTGAAAAGCTGATAACTTACACAATAGAGAAAAGTACCTCTTGAAGGTCCTACTGGCAGCCAGTAAAAAGGCTGTCACTAGGAAATGGCCACAAAAAGACCCTCCCACAGTGACACAATGGATATTGCTAAAGACATTGTAGAAGAAATACACCACATGGAGCGTATGACCTTTGCTTTAAGAACACAAGAGGAGAGAGGCCAGGAATACTGTGAAAAATGGGTTTCGTACTTGAAAAAGGTTTCATTCAAAGATGTCAATGTAACTAATATGATGAAGGTATCATCACTGTAACTGACAGATCTTTTTTGTTGTTCTTTTATTTCACGTTATTTGTACTTTCTTTGTGTTCCTACAATAAAAACAAAGTATATATATATATTTTTTAAAGCAGTCACACCCTTTCCCTTGATGACAGTTTTGCACACTCTTGGCATTCTCTCAACTAGCTTCACCTGGAATGCTTTTCCAACAGTCTTGAAGGAGTTCCCACATATGCTGAGCAGTTGTTGGCTGCTATTCCTTCACTTTGCGGTCCAACTCATCCCAAACCATCTCAATTGGGTTGAGGTCGGGTGATTGTGGAGACCAGGTCAGCATATGGCACTCCATCACTAAAGGACACCAATAAGAAGTACTGTAGGTATTCAGACCCTTTACTCAGTACTTTGTTGAAGCACCTTTGGCAGCGATTACAGCCTTGAGTCTTCTTGGGTATGATGCTATAAGCTTGGCATACCTGTATTTTTATGGAGGTTCTCCCATACCTTCTCTGCAGATCCTCTCAAGCTCTGTCAGGCTGGATGGGGAGCGTTGCTGCACAGCTATTTTCAGGTCTCTCCAGAGATGTTCGATGGGTTTCAATTCCGGGCTCTGGCCGGGCCACTCAAGGACATTCAGAGACTTGTCCCAAAGCCACTCCTGCGTTGTCTGGGCTGTGTGCTTAGGGTTGTTGTCCGGTTGGAAGGTGAACCATCGCCTCAGTCTGAGGTCCTGAGCTCTCTGGAGCAGGTTTTCATCAAGGATCTTTCAGTACTTTGCTCTGTTCATCTTTGCCTCAATCCTGACTAGTCTCCCAGTCCCTGCCGCTGAAACACATCCCCACAGCATGATGCTGCCACCACCATGCTTCACTGTAGGGATGGTGCCAGGTTTCCTCCAGACGTGACACTTGGCATTGAGGCCAAAGAGTTCAAACTTGGTTTCATCAGACCAGAGAATCTTGTTTCTCATGGTCTGAGAGTCTTTAGGTACCTTTTTGGCAAACTCCAAGCAGGCTGTCATGTGCCTTTCACTGAGGAGTGTCTTCTGTCTGGCCACTCTACCATAAAAGCCTGATTGGTGGAGTGCTGCAGAGATGGTTGTGCTTCTGCAAGGTTCTCCAATCTCCACAGAGGAACTCTAGAGCTCTGTCAGTGACTATTGGGTTCTTGGTCACCTCCCTGACCAAGGCCCTTCTCCACCGATTGCTCAGTTTGGCCAGCTCTAGGAAGAGTCTTGGTGGTGCCAAAGATCTTCCATTTAAGAATGATGGAGGCCACTATGTTCTTTGGGACCTTCAATGCTGCAGAAATGTTTTGGTACCCTTTCCCAGATCTGTGCCTCGACACAATCCTGTGTCGGAGCTCTACGGACAATTCCTTCGACCTCATGGCTTTGTTTTTGCTCTTGCATGCACTGTCAATTGTGGGACCTTATATAGACATGTGTGTGCCTTTCCAAATCATGTCCAGTCAATTTAAATTTACCACAGGTGGACTCCAAACAAGTTGTTGAAACATCAAGGATGATCAATGGAAATAGGATGCAACTGAGCTCAACAGGATGCAACTTAGTTACATAGCAAAGGTTCTGAATACTTATGTAAATAAGGTATCGTTTTTTTATTAGTACATTTGTAAAAATTCTAAAAACCTGTTTTCGCTTCGTCATTATGGGGTATTGTGTGTAGATGGCTGAGGATATGTTAATATTTAATCAATTTTAGAATAAGGCTGCAAAGTATCAAAATGTGGAAAAAGTCAAGGGGTCTGAAAACTTTCCGAAGGCACTGTAAATGATTATTTTCAAGGATGTTCTGATTTAATCTCCTCAGTTTTGGTTAGAAAGGAAAGGGTTAACACCGGGGAGATAAATCTAGCTAGCCAAGTCAGCCATTGGCTAGGCCATGAGAAGCTAGATAAAGGCATCTGCCTTTCAACTGTATTAGGGCAAAATTTGTGAGTGACATTGGAATCAACCAATCACATCGAGTTAATGGGTGGGACATTTTTGACAAAAACGTATGGAAACTTCTGCCTTCTTGAAGAACAACAGGTCACTGTGCAATAGCGAGCAGTAGTTATCCCACGGTCTAGCTAGCTTTTGCTGTCGGCTAGTTTGCAGCGGCTGCAGCTGCAGCAGGTGTTATCAAAGAGGATGTTGTTGCTAATTTGTTAGCTTCTCCCTTTTCAAGAATAACGTTCAACAAGAAATTAGGTTTCAAATGATCATCTGGTGAGTGGAGCTGTGTTGTTTATTGCAGCGCGCTTGCTGCTGTTAGCCATCTCTTTGAAAATAACTTCTGTGTGTGAAACATTATTACATTTAAAGTGGAACTAACAACATTTTTGCTAAATTAAATCTTATAAAAATTTAAGAATGACACGCTTTTCAGAAAAAAACTTTCTGAAAAGCGACCACTTCGATATGGACATTTCATAAATTCTTAGAATGTTTAGGAATTACATATACTAAGGCATTTGTGAAAATTCGATAGCAATGTAGAGTGGGAAAGCGGCGGTGCGTTTGGACAATTAATAGACTAAATAAAACCGAATAAAAACATCTGTCTTGTCCAGCACCGGAGTCTACACAGACCGGTGCACTATAACCAATCAGAGTATCACAGTAGGCCTTTATACAAACAAGCCATTTGCCACACGGGCCTGCCATCATTCACTTTGAACTGGACTATATGTTTGCAGGGAGTTGCAACCGCGCGACTTTAGGTCATTAGAATGCATTTGCCAAAAAAAGCCACAAAATACACCTGAATGGATTTCTGCAAATATATAAACACCAAAGGAGTCCTCTTACATTTGGGAACTTTACAGTCCTATTGATCAAACAACCATGAAACGGTAAGCTCTCTCCCTCCATTATGCACATCAACAACACGATCAACAACTAATGCTAGCCAGAGCTAAAATCTAACGGAGGAACATTAGATAAACCCTCTCAAACTTTTTCAGTTAGTTGGCCGTCAAAATTGCACTGACAAACAATGGGGAATCGTAGCCTCCTCTTCCTTCTGCAGCTTGCCTGCCAATGCATGCTTGTCCCAACCAAGCACCCATGCTAACTGGCTAAAGTTGGCTAGCTTGCTACTTCCAGACACAATTGAGAGAACACCTCACTCTGACCATTTTATTCACCCTAAAAGAGCTGGTTAGGCTGTTTGAATGTTATCTAGAGCATTCTTGACTAACTATAACTTTCATATTCGTCATATTCAGCGGATGTTGAGCGTTCGTAAATTCATCAGTTGTTCTGCGCTCTGACGAGAGTACTCTGAAATCGGAGTAGATAGCCAGAGTGAATTTGCAAACACAAGAGATATGCTAACTAGATAACAGTCGTTCAAGTTCTTGCTAGCTAACCAAATGACACCTGCATCTCTAGCTGTGTATTGCCACCGAAAAACGATAAGAGGGGAAAATGTCAGTGACTCACCCACTCCTCCAATGTCATGAAATCCTGCTAGCAGCTAGCTAACATTAGGCTTTGTTTTTAGCTTGCTACATAAATAGATACGCTAGCCTATTAGCCACGTCACGACTGACTTGTGATCATTGCCCTTGCTAGTTTGATTGTATTGACATTCCCAGCCTTAGTTACATTCGTCCCTTTTTGTCCAGAATATTGAGTCATTTAAACTGAAACGGTGCATCCCGAATGGGAGGCAGAAAACAATGTACCAGGCCAGCTGTGATTTACAACCTGATAGCAATATTTCTAGGACTACCAAGAAACGTATTGGTGAATTATACATCGACTATTTTTAAAACCTCTTTTAAACTTTTGACTGATATTATGATTGTTTGTTTCATATCTGCAAAGTAGTTAAAACGCTGTCAGTTGCACTTGAAACTATAGGTCACCGGTTACTTTGTGCGCTAAACTTTGTGTGCTAAATGTTAAATGTTTTTTGTAATGGGAAGCAATAGTTGTACATTTCGATTGGGAAATGCTTAATGGTTGCGTTTTTGTATTCTTATGATTGGGACCTACTGGCTTATTATGTCAGAGTTTATGGACTGCTTATCCTTTAGCATTATGCTGTGTGTGACTGCTGTCTTTCCATCGCCCTATGCAGTGGTGCCTGGAGAAGTTGCTATACTCTAATTTTGCCCAGAGAAGGAAATGCAGCCTGTGTGCCTTAAAAAAAAAAAAAAGTACTCTGAAAATCACACTTGTTTTAATATAAAAAATACAAACATGATGGTCAAAGTCCACAACAATGCTTAAACCACATCAATCAGATTGGGTGGGCCTGTCAGGGTCTGTCCACCCAGGCCCATCCATGTCTACGCCCCCGATGCAAACTACGCATGATGACAATTGCGCATCACAAATAGTCTACTAACCAACACTTCGGACTAAACCTTTTGAATACCTGGTTTGCATACCCATTGTTGCTTTAGTTAGCTGGTAGATAAGTTCAAACATCTTTCCTACCCAACCAGCTACCGATGTCATTCTTCTGTAAACAGCTCCATGCCAAAACCAGTTCAGAGCTGCACTCTTGCTGCCTGCAGATGATATTCCGCTGAAACTAGGGGTGCATGTGAATATATTTCACGTGCTTCGCGATTGTGTAGGCTACTTTGTCCATGATTTCCCTATTGTACTACATAATTGATAAGTCGTATACCTTCACTAGGCATCAGTAGGGATTAAGAAGTGAGTATACGCAATGTCCACCGAGACAAGAAGAGACACTCAGTGTGGTCTCAAGACCGGACTGGTCTCGAGTACTGAGAAATAAGGTAGGCCACTTGATTTCAACATCTGAACAAAGTGGACAGGCTAACATGCTTTTCAAACAGTTGGAGACGGACAGAAAGGTGTGTTCATAACAATTCAACTGTTCGACCTTGTTAGCTACAGTAGCAAATAGATCCAAGTAAACCTGAAATGTAAAGATTAGCTGGCTAATCCCTAGCATGTGGGCTTGAGCGATTGTTGATGAGACCTCTTAATGTTCTATAGTCTAATGCCTGCTACAAGAAGTCAGTCATTATTAGTGAATGTGCATTATGCATGGTTCTGGTTAAGTTTGTAACAAAAAAAGGGCATTTTCATACAGACGTGAAAGCCAGATCAGTGATTATTGCAACAAAAAAGCAGGTTGAACTAATTGGATTCAATTATTAGGTCTTATGGTTACGGAAGGCCTATATTTAAACTAGATATAATTTCACAAGCCCTGAATTCATTAGATTATGCCTGACTGTTTGAAATGCAGTGTATTTTACCTTTAAATTGTACAACAATGCTTATTTAGAGAAAGAATTTATATAGATATACAGTATATCGTGAATCACCCATAAGTTAAATGATTTTAAAGCCATATCACCCAGCACCAGTATGTGTTTACACTTCACATCTGTTTCTGTCTAAGTGAGTGTGTCTCAGTCAGTGTGTGTGTGTTTATCAGTCGGATATGAGAAGTTTTGGGAGCTTCCTGGACTCTCTGTTCTTGGTGGGGAGTGGAAAGGACCCAGAGTACAGAGAGGAAGTGTGTGTGCGGTGCACGTCATGGCACCGTCGCACGGCTCCGTCAGCAGAGCTGAGAGATCTCTGACTCCCTAAAAATGTTTAAGTTACACACTTATCATACACTGCCCTCATAACATTACCATCTTCTCCCTTTACTCACGGTCTTGTCTATCACAATGAAAGTGTAAACAGACCCAAACAACATGGCTGCCGTCTCTATGCTCATTCATAGGGATGACGGTGACAAATCCTGTTGACCTCTGACCTTCAGGAAGAGAGTTAAGGCCTCCGTATGCTTCCCAGCCAAAACAGTTCAGTAGAGTTCGTGCATATGACGACATTTTGTGACGTTTTTGTTTGTTTTGGACTTCAGTGAGTTTTTTGGGGGGGCTGTTCCGCCACACAACGTCTTTTCTGGAAGCAAGCCGAAGTCTACACCCCTTCGTTGGTGATTGGTCAACCGTATGGATTCTTCAATAAAGTCTTTGTTGTCATTCAACGAGAGACAATTTGTTTTCATGCTCATTTTTTCATTGACAATCCTGCAGCAAACATTACTTACTTAGAGATCATAGTCGTGCAATTTTACATCTTCGGCAAAAACGTAAAACGGACATTTCTTGAATTACTTTAGATTACTTCAGACTATTTTGAGGAACTGTATACCTGCTACGGTGTCTCAAAATGGACAAACAGTACTATTGCAGTTTGTTCTTGTTTTTCAAGAGAAGGTCTTTTAAGGGAATATGCGAGGACACTCGTTCGGTTAGCTGAGTTCGGCTAGGCGTCAGCCGAACTGAAGCATGCTGACGCCTTAAGGTCTGATCTCTGACAGACAGCTGAAGCACAAGGGTCAGCTCGAGGTCATTGACCCGCCTCCTCTCCCTCACTTGTCACTGTTCCCAGACCAGTTTATAGAAATACAAAAACACACAGTTTAGCTCAACTAGTTGTTTGGCTTTAATGTTAAAGCCATTCTGTCATTACTGACCCCTTTTTACATTAATCCATAGGGAGGTCAGGATGGATATTATGCCATTTTATCAAGGAATTAGTCTGATGCTCCATTATATAGTCATTCAGCCACTCAACACCCTCGGACAGCTCACCCTTTCAGCTCAACCCCTTAGTTCACTGCTGATTATGTTTCTTCATGTTAAACTTTGACCTTGGTGGGGTTGAGGTCAGCACTGTAAGTGCTGTATGTTCTAATATACAGACTAGTAACTGACCCCCAGAGAGATTTCTTGCCATGCTAGGGTAGCAGTCTGGCTACCGTATTTCATTCAACTACTAGCCGACACTTCTTCATGTATAACTCAACCAGAGTAAATGCTGTAACTAAAATATTATTTAATATGTACTTTAGGCCTAAATATAAAATAGGCTACCATTTATAGCTTCCACAGCAGTATTGGTAGATTAGGAATATGGTCATGGTCAGTGATAACTAAGGAGAGAGAGAAGTAGTAGTTTCTATTCTAAGAGACTTGGATGAGACTGGGATGAGCTAATGGTTGATGCTAGCAGACAGGAGGACTGGGTTGGTGTGGTAATGCGCTGATTAACGCCCATACACCCCCAACTAACACACACACACACACAACATCAGATTAGACCACAGCCATTGTAAATACGCTAAACTAAGCATTTGAGACTAGGGGGCTTTGGGAATCCTGGCTCAGGGACACTAAGCCCTTACTGAAACAGTTTAATTCATTGTGAAATGGTGTGAGTAAACAACATCTTTAGTAACAATGCATCTTTATCCATTTTAGAGCTTGTGTAACGGGGTTAAGAACGTACCGGAACGCACTCCACAGCAGCTTGGAAAGTCGCCGATGGAGCTATCCAATGAGATATTTTCTGACTCAAACGGTTGGTATGTTGTCAAGGAGGGCGGTTACGTGTGTTTGTGAGCAGTGGTTCGAGTCGGGTATGATGACAGGGGCAGTGGAGGAAGCTTTAATGTTAGCAGCACACTGACATCCATTTCACTTGAAACAGAAAATGTAAAGTGATAAACTCAGCCTCATTCTCATTGTTATTCTTGAGTTTGTGGCTGAAAGTGGCAACGGATGTCAATCAATTCTAAACTGATCTGTGTCTTCCTGTGTCGAACCCCCTCACCCCACATACACGTGTACCACAGTGAAGAACACAGCGAAAACACATGCTCATATAACGTACGCACAACCTCTTGCTCTCTATAAATGTCTCTCAACATGTCTGTAAATGACCCCTCTGTGATCGACAGGTCTAATTACGGTTGAATGGACGGATCGGACTGGTGGCTGGTCACATGCAGCTCAGGGAGGAAGCAACATCTTTATCTCCCACTTCCTCTTTCCACAGGCACACTATCAGTTCCCCTCGGCCTGAACTAGGAACACTACAACATGAGACACTCCCACTGTCTTAACCAGAAAGACTGGTAAGAGAGGAGAGACAATAGAACTCCGGCATCCATAAAGGTCCTTGCATCAATAGCGGTCTATGAATTTGAGAATGGTTACATTCTTCCAGCCAGATCACTCTTACCACCAAACCAAGTGGAGGGGCTGCTGTTGGGCTGAAAAACAAACTCAGAATGTAACCTGAGGTCCTGGTAATAGATCAGAAGGCAATAAAAATCTACATTGACTCAGTTCATCATTATAACTAATACCATCTCTCTTCCATTAGCTGAGTGGTGCGTAGAGTACAGTCAGAGGGAGTGGGACATTCCCGCTGAGACCTCTCTATCATCTATTATCTCCGTTCCAAAAACACTCCCGTCTCATACCTGCCGTAATCCACAACTCCCTCTATAATCTCAGATTATTTTATGCAAAATCTGACAAGGGAGATAACTAGGGCTGACTACTGTCACTTTATCATAATCATGTCTCTCCGCCCTTGGCCAGTCTGTCCGTGCCTGTAGATTAACTTGTATCACCTCACCTTTAACTGGTTTGTTATAGATTAGCTTCAATATGCTTACAGATCAAGACGGAGCCTTGGCCTATACTGTCGCGAAAACATTTGGAGCATTCCCTGGATGGTTGTGGTGGAGTGAATATTTTTCCTATTTGAGGTTATCTTGAGCTCAACTAAACAGAAAGGATGGAGTGTTGAAATGAGTTGTTCTAATTTAAGTAGCCTTCAGCCCTGGCCTGTATCACTTTACATTAATACTACAACATTACTGCAGTGAAACATGATACTTCACTTTCACTGGTGGTGTCACACAGAGCTATGTTGAAACACTTGTCTGCCATGCAGTCAGGAAGCACTCCCTACATAACGGCCCTTTGTCTTTCTAAAGAGAGAGAGGAGGGTGTCAGAGCTTGAGTTTAGCTTCCCTGTATATTAGCTCAACTAAAACCTCTATTGTTTTTGTGATTAAAACATGGATGTCTCATGGTATGGTGGGGTATGCAAAATTGGTCAATTTATGCACCTCTATCTCCCGATTGTTTTGGCATTCAGGTCCAAAAAGTTACTTCCCGAACACTCCTACCATGTGCAAGGTTTAGTTCAAATCAAAAGGGATGCAGTCAGAAACGGACTGAAATCATATGAAACATCCCCTTATTAAGCAGGTTCAGTAGTCCAGACAGCAGGGCCATGAACCATCATGTAGGCTACTGATGAGTGGGTGGGAACGAGGCAGACAGCTAACCTCTCCCTGGTAGGTACTAAGTCATACTAGGTCGGACTCCACACCACAGGGAAGTCTCTCACATGACCATGAAGCTAGCCTCGACTGGATGTGTCTGGATGTGCAAGAATACTGTCGACTAGAGAGCTAGCATCAATGTAGGCTAAGGTCCCAACCGTAATCACCATTATTAACCTAGCCAGTATGCTAACAGTCAGACAACTGTATAGCAGCAACAAAGTCGGTGTGTTTAGGTGCCTTCTAAACCTTCACTGACTGACTCAGCAATTTACAAGAGCTAAAAATGTTGAACTCTTTCATTTTGAGGAATGAAGTAACAATAAACTGTGGATTATCCATAAGAAGGCTTATAGGCTAGTCGTGAGAATCTGAGCGAGAACGATGATAGACAGTTGTGTGGAGAAAATGTGTCGGCCTGTATCAGGCAGTGTGGGAAAGTGGGATGGGAGGGTAAAGTAAGATGGGAAACTCCTATTCAAATGGAGTTATGGATGTTGGGAAGAAAGGTACAGGGGGGAATGGAGGATTGGTCTTGAGCTGGAGGATGAGTGGAATTTGCTGAAGTGGGAGCCTGGGAGGCTGCTGTGCTGCACTGCAGGGGTGGAGGATGGAGTGGGTAGTGGAGATTGGAGAAGAGGAGGGATTTCTCCCTGCCTATAGCTTGGCTAAATGTAGCCTGGAGTCTGGCACAGAACAGAGCCGCTGTCTCCTCTCTCCCACGCCCCCACCATAGCTGGGGGTAGTAACTCCCCCTTGGGGTCTACTGTTCATAAACTGCAGCCTAATCTGGAGTGGACTCAGTAAAGATGAAATCTTGGTTCAGAGCTGCTGGCCACGATGACATATTTACAAGCCTTGTTTAATTGGCTCTTATCCAGACGTGGAAGTATGATGATAGTTCACAGCGGTAAATGTATGTCTGAAGCTTTAGCCTACTCTCCCCTACTGAACTCTACTATGTCACACTGACTCACTAAGGTCAACACACTCACACAGTCGAGCTGGCCCAGGAGGAGTGCTGTCTGAAACACTACAGTATGTTGTTGGCCGATTTTAAAATATAAACAATGTAAAAGGCAAGAAGAGGTGCAAGATAGATATAGGCCTATATGTATTATTGATAATCACATTCTCAAACCAAGCTTAGTTCACTGCTTGTATTTTTTATTTTATTGTAATTTTTTATTTAACTAGGCAAGTCAGTTAAGAACAAATTCTTATTTACAATTACGACATACCCCGGCCAAACCCTAACCCGGACGATGCTGGGCCAATTGTGCGCCGCCCTATGGGACTCCCAATCACAGCCGGTTGTGATACAGCCTGGAATTGAACCAGGGTCTGTAGTGACGCCTCTAGCACTGAGATGCAGTGCCTTAAACCTCTGCGCCACTCGGGAGGCAGGCTACATATTGGGCTAGGTAGGCTACATCTTGTAATCGTATTAGCTAGTTCCCACACCAATAGAGTATTGTTTTGAACTGGTAGAGGAAGTCTTGTTTTAAAGAAAGGATTATTCGGTCTGGATTCAGACAGGGTTTAAACTAACTGCATTCTTTAGAGCTCGTTGCAGTGGGTCAAGACAGAGGAGGAGCATGCCAGGTCTCTTTGAGGAGGGACAGGGCAGGAGTAGCGAGAGGTGAACAGAGATACCATCCAGACCACCACAGTCATCAGTGTGTCATTGGAGTCTGTGTGGGAGAAGATACAGATGAACACACACAGAGATGAGTTTGTGTAAGAGATACTGCTAGTCCTGCTTCCTTACCTCCCGTTAGTCATCACAGTGACAGACGGATTACCTCATTAGGCCAACCAATTACCCCCTCAGTCGTCAATGACACCATTCACTGACACAGGCTACTGCATAACATAACCCACTACTACAGCAATAAGACGTCACTAGCTCACCATAACATGACATGTTTTAGCTCATATTCAGGAAGTGACTAAGACTGGACTAATCTTCACTAATGGATTGTAATGGTTATAATAACACACTTCCTCTAAGGCAGGTATTCCCAAACTGGGGTACGCCCAATGCCGTCAGGGATAAGCCAAAACAAAATTGTGATTCACGTAAAAATAATCATTGTGAATTCAATTTTATTCCCCCCACATTTTCAAACAGTACATTTATATTTTCCAACAGGGCTATACATTTGGGTGAGGTTTTTTTCTCGCCTGAGTAGCCTCGTTTCACTGCCAAAAATAAAATTAAACCATCTAGTGTTCAGCGAAATAACAACACAATGTCAAATACAGGTAGCCTAGTCAAATAATTAACATCCAATCACATTAACCGTTACTCTCTCACAGGAAACCTTCAGTCATGCACAGACATTTAGAAACGAAACATGCCAATTTGAAAAATAAGCCACAGGAGTTTTTGGAGCGAGAATTAAGATGACTTTCGAGTAGTAAGACATTTATAAGAGCAACAGATACCATTAATAAGAAGGGGCTAGATGCGTCTTATATGGTGAGCTACAGAGTGGCTAGGACAGGCAAGCTTAATTCTTCCTGCTGCAGAGGATTTGGCTAGGACAATGCTGGGGGAAAAGGCCAAACAAACTATATAGACAATGCCTTCATGAAACAACACTGTTTCACGACGCATCAGTGACATGGCAGGAGATGTTTTGAAACAACTACTGGTTCGCATACAAGCCAGTGAATTATATGCGTTACAGCTGGATGAGTCAACAGACGTGGCGGGCCTGGCACAGCTCCTGGTGTATGTCCGTTACGTTTATGGGGGTGTCAATTAAGGAAGACATCCTCTTCTGCAAACCAGGACAACAGGAGAGGATATTTTTAAAGTACTGGACAGCTTTGTGACATCAAATGGACTTTGGTGGTCAAGATGTGTTGGTATCTGTACTGATGGCGCGAAAGCCGTGACAGGGAGACATAGTGGAGTGGTAACGCGTGTGCAAGCATTTGCTCCCGACACCACTTGGGTACACTGCAGCATCCACTGAGAGGCTCTTGCTGCCAAGGGAATGCCTGACAGCTTGAAAGATGTTTTGGACACTACAGTGAAAATGGTTAACTTTGTTAAAGCAAGGCCCCTGAACTCTCGTGTATTTTCTGCATTATGCAATGATATGGGCAGCGACCATGTAACGCTTTTACAACATACAGAAGTGCACTGGTTATCAAGAAGCAAAGTACGGTCACATTTTTTTAATAGAGAGACGAGCTTAAAGTTGTCTTTACTGGCCATAATTTTCACTTGTCTGACCGCTTGCATGACGACGAGTTTCTCACACGACTGGCCTATCTGGGTGATGTTTTTTCCTCGCCTGAATGATCTGAATCTAGGATTACAGGGCCTCTCCACAACTATATTCAATGTGCAGGACAATATTGAGGCTATTGTTGGAGCTCTTTTCTGTCTGCATTAACAAGGACAACACACAGGTCTTTCCATCATTGTATGGTTTTTTGTGTGCAAATTAACTCAAGTGTGCGGACAATGTCAAATGTGATAGGTGCTTCGCTATGAGTGAGCTGGGTGCGCCATTACGCAGGTACTTTCCCGAAACGGACGACACAAACAACTGGATTCATTATCCCTTTCATGTCCTGCCTCCAGTCCACTTACCAAAATCTGAACAAGAGAGCCTAAACGAAATTGCAACAAGCGGTTCTGTGAAAATGTTATTTAATCAGAAGCCACTGACAGATTTCTGGATAGGGCTGCGCTCAGAGTTTCTTGCCTTGCCATATCTCGCTATTAAGACACTGATGCCCATTGCAACCACGTACCTATATGAGAGTGGATTCTCGGCCCTCACTAGCATGAAAACTAAATACAGGCACAGACTGTGTTTGGAAAATTATTTAAGACTGAGCCTCTCTCCAATACAACACAAAATTGCAGAGTTATGTGCATCCTTATCAAGCACACCATTCTCATTAACCTGTGAGTTATTCACAATTTTTGATTTACAAATAAGGTTTTATATGCAAGATGCCTAAATAAAGAGCAAAATTATTGATTATTATTATATTATTATTTGTACCCTGGTCCTATAGAGCTCTTTGTCACTTCCCACGAGCCGGGTTGTAACAAAAACTCACTCATTCTTATGTTTAATAAATGTATAGTATAGTGTATGTAGCAGGCTTACAATGATGGCAAAAAACAACATTTGAGAGTGTGCTGTCCCTGGTGCTAGAGGGGGTACGCAGCTGGAGGTTGACTGTTGGAAGGGGTCCGGAACCACTGCTCTAAGGTATAGTTCAATGTTATTCAGTTGTTGTTACACAGTTGCTATAGGCTACAGTTTGTATAAGCCTATACAATGATAGCATCAAACCAATAAATGTCTAAAAGACCTTGATGTAGAGCCTTACAGCCAACTGAACTTTTCCTGACTTTTTAAACCACACCCATTCAGTGTTTTCATACCCTTTGTTCTGGCTTTTCTCTAGAGAGTTGAATTAAGGGGTCCACACACACACACACACATTATAAGGATCAGTGGGAGGGTTTCCTGAGGACTGTGAATTCTCACAAACAAAGTAACGGAAAATCAGTCTATAGGGATTTAGACAGACACAACTTTGTTGAAATCAACCACAGGATTCCTGAAAAGTATCCCCAAGGCAGGGACATAGCCTGAACTAGAAAGATATAAACAATTGTTGAAATGACCACCAACAACTAGATTCCCAAAGATTTCCCCCGGGGACATAGGCTACACATACCAGAGACAGTACTGATACTGTACAAAACTATGCCCCCTATCAAATCAGCCCTAAATCCCATGACATAGCCATGAAATTGAACAAACCCAGTAACAGACCATATGTCCACAGGGATTTAGAAAGATATCAAGCACCACGGGATTCCTTTACACATACCACACAGTCCAGTACCGTATCAAACTATGTTGCCCACTATCAAAAATCGGCTCTGGCTAAACTCATGAGCTCGTTTTATATTTAGAAAGTGACCAACTGCTTAGAAAATGTTCAGTGCTCTCCACACCCTGTCCAAACAATCCACAGTCTAACGACCACATCCAGAGAGCCTAGCCCACTGTTATAAAGAGAGACCGAGAGACAGGGGGGGACGAGAGGNAGAGAGACCGAGAGACAGGGGGGGACGAGAGGGGGGGGGGGTGAAGAAAGAGGGAGGGAGAGATGAAGAGAGACTGAAGAGAGAGGACACTGGGAGAATGAGGACAAGATTAGAATGCTAAAACGTTACTGAGAGACTAAATATAGATGTATCCAAAGTCAAACAACTTGTTTGAAGTTGCTTCTCAGTTCATAATCATACACAGACAGACCGACAGAATCTGGTCTTTCTCATCAAATTGACATCATTAATCAAGTTGTTTATTTTTATCATAACACTCCAACTTGATCTCGTGAGTGTAGGTCAAATACCACAGATAATGAGTTGATAAGAGATGAGAGAGAGAGAGAGATGGATAATATGTCCCTGTAGCAATAAGTCAGTCAGTAGGCCAATGTCAGTAGGCCAATGTCGGTAAGCCATGTGTGTGTAACAGTGACTCACATATGGCAGCCAAGTCAAGCGGTTAGTTAGACTGACAGTGTGAAACAGTGTCAACAAACCATTCTGCTTTGGCTGTGCAAGCAAGGCACAGGAGAAGAAGAGAGAGAAAGAAAGAGCGAAAGAAAGAATGGAGAGAACGGACAAACACAAATATGCCTGCCTTACTGACTCCTACATGGAGCCTCTAGGGGGGCCCTACTTCAGCATAGCTTTTGTGAAGTGGTGTCAAAGAGTGGCTTGTTTTCCTCCTGCTCAGCCATGAAAGTGAATTTGTCTCGCCAGGTTTATTTGGTCCTATATTTAGTGAGAACAGCATTCTCCAACATCACCAACAGTCACATGGTTGCCATGGATAACATGGGGCTGGAGGGGAAGATTCCAGACTCCAGAACAAGAACATTATCGGTTAGCACATTCTGACAACAGGATCGTGTTCATCCGGCACCAACTGGAACAAAACAGACTGGATCAGGGAGGGACTAACTGGAGTTGTCCAATAAGAAGCACTGGTTTTCAGGGTCCGTTGCACGTTTCGTTAGTGTGTCATAATGAACACGACCCAGGCAAAGACACCAAGGCTGTAGAGCAGTGTTCCTGTCTCTAGGCCCTTATTCAGGCTTTTATTCTAGCCTAGCACTAAAACACCTGATTCAACTGATCATAGTCTTGATCAGTTCAATGTAAGTTAGTTGTGTAGGCTAAATACTGGGTTGGAATAAAACCCTGCACACCCTGTAGCTCTCAAGGACCAAGCGTGAGGAATACTGCTCTAGTCTATGGAGACATTGTCACACTGATCCTCCTATCTCAGCGCTGTAAATCAGAGAAAGTGACAGTTGTATTTTAGTACCAACGCCCATCTTCTTCGCTGCTTCAGTGTGATGATAAGAGTTGTAACTTGTAACGACTGGGTGTGAGAAAGTGACTGGCATGTGGTGGTTATAGTGGTGGTAGGTGTTAGCACATGTCTATGAGAATCCGGTGGGCCTCTGACAAAGGCTGTCTGACTCCCAGGCAGTTTAGTAAAGCAGCTCTGTGCAACCCATCCTGTGCAACAGAGGTCCTTCAGCAGCACAACACCACCACGTATCCTCGATTTCAGGTTTGTCTGGTGACATGAACTACAAGTGCCTTGGCTTGTTGTTGTGACTTGAGAGTCATCTTGGAAACCCAGAACTAAAATCTTTCGGAATTGCATCAGATGCTCGATTAAGTTCTGTGGGCAGACGTGTCGGAAAAGATACTAGAACGAGGAGCTGATGCAGGACGGTAGCTCCACCCCGCTCTCTCTGATGGGCCAAATGTTGCCTCCCCTTCCGAAAGATGCGATCACCTGCGAAATCGTGATTTGTCCAAATGACCAGTGCTGAAAAATAAGGGCACCAGAGAAGAAAAAAAAGTGTCCTTGTTAGTCGTCACATCCAATTTATGTTACGTGTGTCTGTCCTTGAGAAATGAACTTGAGAGTGAATCACCCAACTTCTCAAGGCCCCCTATAACCACCTGTCATAGCTCTATGAATCATAGCTTTAATGTGAAAGAGGTGCATCCCACTCACAGTAACACAAACAGCCCTACGGTGACTGGAGCACTGAACAGGTTCTCTCGCTCTGCTATCCTGTGACTGACAGCGTCGCCCTGAAGGGGAGGACGCTGATCTTAATTGCATTGAGTAATGCCCCTAATGCTAACTTCATGCATGGTTTAACAGTGAGAATATATATAGATCATGTCCAGGGCTCTAAATGAATGTTAGGAGCACTGGTGCTCCTAACATTCAAAAGTTAGGAGCACCACGTGAAATTTAGGAGCACCAGAAAATAAGACCTATTAAATTGATTGAGATACAGCCTATATTGGACCTGAATGAATTCGAGCTACTTTCAAAGCACATGTTGTGCCCTATAAACAAATATGTAACACTGTAAACACGTGAGTTTATTATAAAAGCTAAAATGTTGATACAAAATACCTGTCATTGAATTTACAAGTCATTTTTGGAATATCAGGTTTGGACATTGTGTAAAAGCACTATATTCCCATTGAGATGCATTACATTGCAAATTGTACAAATTGTCTCTTTAAAAAAAAACGTTAGATTTATGATGATCATTGATCTCCATTTTACTTTCTTCATGTGCCCCCAAATGTTTGCATATTACTGGTCAAGTTAACAGGTTGTTAGCGAGCTAGCCAATGAGGGAACATAACTGAACAGTATAAACAAATGGTTAACGACTGAGATGCGAGTAGTTTTAGAACTGCCCACAACATGGTTTATGAATGTAAAATGTGGTCCCGGCCTTCTGCTATGGTGTCGGTAATATGGGTCAGAACTTTTTCCTTGGTTGGGCTAGAAGCAAGCCGTTTTCGCTGTAGTAATGGTGCAACCACTTCTTTCTTTAGGGCACTCCTGGTTGCACAGCAAATTATTTAGTTGCATTTGCGACCAAATTGGTCACACTTTAGAGCCCTGACCATGTCTTTAAACATGTCAAAAGTCATGCTTTGTCGGTATGACTTAAGCCAAGAGACAATATCTCCTGTAATATTCTGTACATTTTCACCCTCAACTCAAAAGACAACATGCCAGTGTACAATAGCGACGGTGCATAAAGATGACGGCCCCCATGCACTTACCACAAATTCCTATGTTCGCCTGTGTTGTACATTGCTCTCGTTACTCTTTGTTTGTATGGTCATTAGCGCAGTATACATAATCCCAATTTTAGCTTGAAGACGCCGGCAATTACAAAACCAAGTAGATTTTGCTGATTTATTGGAACACTGAACCATATTGCGCGGCGTCGTTTAAAAAAAAACTCACTGGATGGTGCTAAAACAACGACGTCATATTTGAATTCAGCTAATCTTCATGCGCGTTATAATACAAGTTAGTGACGATATTAGGATGTGAGCACTGTTCTACAGGGTCGTAAAAAAACATTTCTTATGGGATTCATTCAGGTAATACTCAACCCTCTACCTTCCTACCCTCTCTCCTCCTACCCTCTGTCCTTTCATACCAACTGAACACGACACAGGTCGTTGCCACATACGCCTCAACTCTTAACTGTGGAGTAGGATGACACACACACACACACACACACCTACCTCCTGGGACAGAGGCCGAGTGGTGACAGCCTTGTCTCCTGGTGTTTAATGAGAGCATGTGAATTATTCATTCAGCCCTGAAGGAGTGAAGGGAACACAGCCCTTGGTCCATCCTAAAGGAGAACCATGGGATGGGAGACATTAACTATTCACAGCCCACAAGCTGTTTGGACTAAATCGTTATATAGCCTAGCCTAACAAATAATGAGTTAAGGAGATGCTGCCCTGCGCTCTATTCTCCATTAGACTTGGCACAAAACAGAAGTCACAGATGCAGCCTGAATACAACAACTGGCTGTCAATTTGAAATAGGCTAGCCCATTTCAATATGGTATGAATTGGAAGAGAAAGCTTTACTCTATTGCCTATGTACTCACAACAAGTGCTTGGTCCAAAAAGCTTGACTGTAAAAGTAGACTGACGGCAAGTGCTTGTTCCAAACAAACATCTGGTACAAGAGTCAAGGCTCAGTGTATCATGGCCAGTGGAGTCTAAAGCCCCGAGAGAGGAGAGGGATGATTGGCTGAGATTCAAGCTAGACGTACTCAGCTTTAAAGCCCATGTTCCCGTTCCTGGCCGGACTCAAACTCTCCCTTCTCCACCATACGCGCAACACAACACAAAGGCTCATCAGCTGTTCTAAAACAAGCGGAAAGAAGTGTCTGTCAGTCACAAGCTTGTCATCTCTCTCAACTGAATCCCTCTAGGCCCTGGCAGGCGTGCACACGGAACAGCATGCTGCTTTACTGTAGGCTCAATCCCATCCACGTCGTCCACAGTTCAGTTCAGACAACTTAGTATTTCTTAGGAAAACAGCAGCTGCTCTTCCCGGGGTCCACGTAAAACATGACATTAATAGGTAAGCACAGCACAAGGGCCGAACTACATACATTTAAAATGAGAAATGCACGCTTTCATACATTTATGCAATGTAGTAACATTGCAACACTGTAGTCATTCATTTTCCCATATATTGCGATCCCTTGCTCTACTGCTACAATTGCTTTGTCTAAGCAGGTCCTGATATCCTAATCTAACAGCACCGGTTGTTCTGTAAACAGCAGAGAGAATCTCAGAAGGGCAGGAACCATCTGTGTCTTTGGTTCAATATCATGTGGCTCAGATGCAAGTGCAACACAAAAAAACGCAATAATATTGATGGGGGGGGGGGGGGAAGGTGGGTTCACCGAAGTCGTTAACTGCTCTGCTCAGTTCCCCTGGCATGAACAGAGGTACATATCATATGGAGTTGCACCTCACTTTCACCCCTACCATGTTCCCCTGGTGTGAATGCGGCAACAACGAGAAGGAAGGGGAAGTTAAAGGCCCTATGCAGTCAAACGGGATTTTCCTGTGTTTTATATATATTTCCACACTACGAGGTTGGAATAATACTGTGAAGTGGTGAAAATGATTTCTGGTCAAACAGATGGAAAAGATGGTGTTAGAAAACACCTACCAGAAAAAGGTCAGAAAAGGGTATTAGCCTTCAGAAAGTATTCACACCCCTTCACCTTTTCCACATTTTGATTTAATTGATTTAATTGTCTACACAAAATCCTCTGTAATCTCAGAGTGGAAGAAAAATTGTAACAAATAAAAATAAATATATATCTTGATTAGATCAGTGCTAGAGGCGTAACTACAGACACCCTGGTTTGATTCCAGGCTGTATCACAACCGGCCGTGATTGGGACTCCCATAGGGTGGCGCACAATTGGCCAAGCGTCGTCCGGGTGTGGCCGTCATTCTAAATAAGAACTTGTTATTAACTGACTTGACTAGATAAATAAAGGTTAAATAAATAAATAATAATATAAGGATTCAACCCCCTGAGTCAATACATGTTAGAATCACCTCTTTCTCGGCAAGTCTCTAAGAGCTTTCCACACCTGGATTGTGCAACATTTGCGCATTATTCTTTTTAAAGTTCTTCAAGCCCTGTAAAATTGGTTGTTGATCATTGCTAAACAACCATTTTCAGGGTTTCTCATACATTTTCAAGCAAATTTAAGTCACAACTAACTCGGCCAATCAGGAACATTCACTGTCTTCTTACTAAGCAACTCCAGTGTAAATTTGGCCTTGTGTTTTAGGTTATTGTCCTCCTGAAAGTTGAATTTAACTCCCAGTGTCTGGTGGAAAGCAGACAACCAGGTTTTCCTCTAGGATTTTGCCTGTGCTTAGCTCCATTCCGTTTCTTTTTTAATTCTGAAACACTCCCCAGTCCTTAATGATTACAAGCATACCCATAACATGAGGCAGCCACCACTATGCTTGACAATATGGAGAGTGATACTCATGTGTTGCATTTTCCCCAAACATAACACTTTGTATTCAGGACAAAAGGGTAATTGCTTTGCCACATTTTTGCAGTATTACTTTAGTACCTTGTTGCAAACAGGATGCATGTTTTTGAATATTTTTTATCTGTGCAGGCTTCCTTCTTTTCATTCGGTTGTTGGTCCATCAGTTTTCTCCTATCACAGCCATTCAACTCTGTAATTGTTTATGTCACCATTGGCCTCATGGTGAAATCTCTGAGCTGTTTCCTTCCTCTCCGGCAACCGAGTTAGGAAGGACGCCTGTATCTTTGTAGTGAATGGGAGTATTGATACACCATCCAAAGTGTAATGAATAACTTCACCATGCTCAAAGGTATATTCAATGTCTGCTTTTTTATTTATACCCATCTACTAATAGGTGCCCTTCTTTGCGAGGCATTGGAAAACCTCCCTGGTCTTTGTGGTCGAATCTGTGTTTGAAATTCACTGCTCGACTGAAGGACCTTACAGATAATTGTATACGTGAGGGTAGTGTAACAACTTTCATTGGTGGAAGGAGAGGAGGACCAAAATGCAGCGTGGTACATATCCATAATATCTTTTAATGAGAATGAATACAAAATACAAAAAGAACAAGAGAATAAAAATGAAAACCGAAACAAACACTGAAACGGAAAACAACTACCCACAACCCATAGTGGGAAAACAGGCTACCTAAGTATGATTCTCAATCAGAGACAACGATCGACACCTGCCTCTGATTGAGAACCATACTAGGCCAAACACATAGAAATATAACGTATAGAACAAAACATAGAAAAACAACAGAATGCCCACCCCAACTCACGCCCTGACCAAACTAAAATAAAGACATAAAAAAGGAACTAAGGTCAGAACATGACAGGTAGTCATTAAAAAATATTGTTAAACACTCCCGAGTGGGGTTCCCAAGTGGTGCAGCGGTCTAAGGCGGTGTTTCTTTTATACTGAAATCAGTTTTATTCATGAGTTATTAAGTGATTAAAACGGGAAATTCCACTATCAAATCAATTGGCTATAACGGGAAATCATAGTAGTCACACAACAGTTGAGTTGACAAGTTTGGACAGCACAGTAGAGTATAGTACAGTACAGTACAGAAAAGTACACAGTAGAACACACTAGAGTTGAGTACACTATAATGTACTGTATTGTACTATACTCTACTCTTCCGTCCAAACTTGTGAAACATAGACGTCTATGATTGGTTCAGATTTAGTCCGGTCAGGACAAACCTAATTTGGTCGTGTTTGGGAGCAGAGGTCATTAAAATAATAGCCAGTGTGAAGCATATCCAAATATGCAAGGTGGATGCTGCATATTTTGTGTACCTATTTAGGATACATCACCATGAAGAGAATGACATTCATTTCCATAATTATGCATTTCTGTGTAGTACAGATCAGGGACCCACAATGTAAATCCACTTCACTTACTGTCGTTCAATCACCAAAATACATTTTCAAGGTCAAGGTGCCATGTCATAGATGACACCCAATTGTCTCTGCAGACATCTTGGAATATCAAATCAGAGCACAGAGTTATTGGAAAAAGTGGACACACCCACAACCAGCAAATTAGTAAAAGTTGTCCTTCTGCATAGAGTTGTCTGGTTTGTTTAACTTTGTAATCAATGGTTTTTGTTTGGCATACATTTTAAGGGAACATTCTGAGTCTCAGCACAATTCCGTTACTGTGGAATTTCCCTTTTTAGACCAATAAGAATGAGATCCAAACCTCTCTGCCAATAACAGCTAGTTCAGTTTTTCCCTCCCCACTCAGAACACTCCCAGAGAGTCCATCAAAATCCTTGCTTGAGAAATTGCTCTTTGCTAAGAAGCTATTTTTGTTTCTATTTGACCACTTTAATTGAAAACAATTGTTACCCAGAAATTATTTGACATTGAGATAAAAATGGCTGCATTGGACCTTGAAGGATCTGCCTTATTCTTGTTCTCCATCATCTCCTATCTACAGTGCTGTCACTAATGGGTGCAGTTGGTGGATGATAGCATCAGATATCACTGGAGTTCAAATAGGATTACATTTATTTCAAATATTTTAAGCTTTGGGCAAGGTTTGTATGCACTTTTGGGACTATTCTGTTGGTTACCTTGCGCCAGGGCGAGCTCAAATCGAACACAGCTCAAAGCTTTTGAAAGAAAAGCAAATAGGCCTACTTACTTGAACCTATAGGTCTGCTGGCTGCCACTAACGGCTGGATAACAGTGTAGCACAGCACTGTGCTGCTGCGGATACCCTTATTTCTCAGACTGGGCCTTTTTAGATGCTGTTCCTCTGCTGTGCTGCCTGACCCACTGGATAAATGACTCCGATAGGGCACAAATGGCTGGCTGGCCTAGATAGGAAGCAACTGGCAATAATCTGGACTCCCAATCACACACTGGCCACAGTAGCAGGCAAAGTCAGTAAGTACGTAGGACAGGAGCTCATCATACTGTATACACGCCGATGCACACACAGGCACTCATGCCACATTATGTTCCAGAAAACAATCAAGAGAGGAAAACATTTTTTAAATGGTTTCCTATCGAACAATATGAAAGCAGCAACCGGCAAAAAACAAATTCAAATATCAAAAACCCCCCGAATAATCTATCATTCATAAGTAAACTCAGTGAACCCTTGCTGACGAAAGCAAATACCTCTGAAAGCAGAAAATAGCCAAATGCTTCTGTAAACTTTAAGGACGGACGGACATTTCTCTATCAATGAGGAGAAACAGCAGTTAGTTACCGAGGACAGGTGAGTCACGTCTAGTCACTCCTGGCTGAACGCTAACACAACAACACGGGGGGCTTTGAACACACACAGTACACTACAGTACATCATCCTCCGAACTATGTCCGACCCCTCCCCTCCCTTTGTATAAGAGCAGCTCATTTCTACTGCAGCACGCAAAATTTGCATCCCAAATGGCACCCTATTCCCTATACAGTGCACTACCCAGGTCAAAAGTAGTGCACTATAAAGGGAATAGGGTGACAATTGGGACACAGATTATAGAGTTTAGTTGAATGGCCTACTAAATGCCACCATGGCCGTGACCAGCTGAATGAGGCGCATTGTGTCCTCACTGGTCACTGGGGGCTTTGCTCACACACACACACACACACACACACACACACACACACACACACACACACACACACACACACACACACACACACAGAGAACTGGATTGTTATTTAAGAGGCCACTTGGCTTGCCTCTGTTCTCATCTAAGCAACCCAACAACAGGCATTTCCGCTCTGACTCGATTCTGTGGTGGTGTTTGTTATGAGCAGGGCAGGCAGGGGACAAAATATGGTTGTGTATGTCACTCTTTTTCAGACGCTTGTCCCTTGAAGCACACTCCAGCATAGATTAGCTACAGTCACAGGAGTGGTGTGTGTCACACAGGCTAGCCTACTGAATCTGGGCTAGGGTGGTCATTCAAGGGGCTGCATCTAAAAAGAGTCTGGATGGAATGATTCATGTGAAACATGCTAATGACATCTAGTCTCTACTTTCCACTTTATTACCATGTTATCACTCCTTTATTACATGATCTGAAGGGCTTTCTTTCCTAATGATCAATCACAATCCATAAATCAGTTGGTTAGGTGATGGAGCGAGCAAGCTTCTCCAGCTGAATGCATTCAGCCCAGGGATGTTTTCAGTGACGTGTAACGGTCGGATTGAACGTTGCAGACACGCGTCCAACCCTCTACCTGACCGACATTCATATCTGTTGTACTACTCAATGGCTTATATTTACATGTAAACATTCTGAAACGTTGCACCCTCCTGAACAGACCCCAGGGGCACGTTGAGCAGGACACAACATTGTGTAACGTGCAGATAGAATGTTACGTAGCACAAACTTGTTTCTCTGACGTGTAGAATAAGGCATCATGCCAACTATATTCAGGACATTTCTATTGGTAACGTTCCACAACACCTGCCTTCTGAACGTTTCCCTGGTGTCAGGGAGGAGGAGACCAGGGCTGCGTTCAGTTCGGTTCAACGTTTCCTATGTCGCGTGGCAGTTTGTACTGAATGACACATTACCCTAAAACGGTGTGAGCCATTCTTCCTCCCGTTTGGTGCGTGCGGTGTGGCCTGATCAATATGGGTGTGACCATTAGAAGTTGCAGCACACCACCATAATCAGGCCCTTCTTCAATCAACTGGTCGTTTAGTACAGTACCGATTCCGTTGAATTAAATGTTTAACACCATTCTGTCATACCCCGGGGTTGCAGCTGTTTGAGATGGGAGGGAGGGGGATGGGCATGTGCCACATGTGTGCACACACACACACACATCCCCACCCCGACAAACACACAGCTCAAGTTAATATTGAGTGTGCCTCAGCAAACAATGAAGCCTAAATGTCATTGGTGTCCAAAGGTTACCCTATCTGGTCAAGCCATGCAGAGGACCGTATGATGTCACATCCTGTCATATGCTATGAGGTTGTCATACCAACATAATATAGCCTAGACTGGCTACAGGTGCATTTATGATACGTGATGAGTATCAGTACTCATGTTTCATTTCAATGGCTGTTGTAGTTAGTCATCTCCAATTCTTCCAGTCACAAACCCACACATTGAGTCGCAGGTTGTGCAATGCAGAATTAACCAACTGAAAACCCAACATTACACTACTAAATCCACTGACTTACTGGTTATTGACGCCAACCCTGAACTGATGGTCAAGAAGATCCATGATTGCTAAAGACAAAGGCTTTGGCTAAAACCAAGCTGTCATAGCCAGATGATTCTGACAAGTTTGGCTTTGACATTAAATCACAACCGAAATAGTATTAGTATTTATCTGCATAGTTATTTACAGATGAATCAGTGGCTTTACATATAAAATAGCTATGAAATGATTGAACCTAGATTGAACCTAGACAAGTGCGAGACAGTCACAGACTAGAGAGCCCATGACCACAGGGGTTGAGCCATTCTCTTTCTGCTGTCTGTCAATGCAATGCTAGCAGAAAAGGGTTGCTAGCTGGCCAGACATTGGCAGAACACGATTGTGTATGGCTATAATACACTCAAATGTTGCAATTTGCCTTGTATACTCAAAGAGATACATAATACATAGCGCTAATTTGATAGCCGCAACTGGTGTCTATCTATCTAACGTAACTACATGGGGTGAATTTGAATTCACTACTCTAGCTTGCTAGCCTCATCCCCTCGTCACCCTCCTTACCTTCCGATAGCTCCAATTCCAACTCTGCCAAATGGTCTCGAAGCTCTTTCGGTATACCAGAGAAATCCACGCCACGGTCTGCCATGACTTAAAACGAAGTGTGCTTTAAGTAAAACGAAGTGTGCTTTAAGTAAAACGAAATCTATTCTGGGTTAAAATACCAGCATCAAGACAGAAAACATGATTTTGAATAGAAGAGACAATTCATTCTCCGCCATAATGGGGAGAGCTCACCAATGGCAATGAGCAGTCACGTGATCTCTCACATACTGGCGGACAGGCTGCACCCAAAACAGGATATATAGATCGAGTCATACAGCTTGTGCTCCCTCTTGTGGTGCTCTAGAGATAGTACAACTGTGTACAATGGATTACTATATGCTAATTTGATAGTGAGTCCTAAATTAGCATTAAAGTAGAATTGTAAATGTACAGTTTAATTTAACTTCATTTGTATGACACCAGATGACCTGACATGTGGCATACCATGTCAAATAATTATCTGTGTGAATCATAGACTGTATAAGATTTACAAATCAAATCAAACTATATTTGTCACATGCTCCAAATACAACAAGTGTAGACCTTACCGTGAAATGCTTACTTACAAGTCCTTAACCAACAGTGCAGTTCAAGAAGAGTTAAGAAAATATTTACCAAATAAACTAAAAGTAAAAAATAATAAAAAGTAACACAATAACATAACAATAATGGGGCAATATACAGGGGGTACCGGGACTGAGTCAGTCTGCAGGGGTACAGGTTAGTTGAGGTAATTTGTACATGTAGATAGGTGAAGTGACTATGCATAGATAAACAGCGAGTACGGGGGGGTTCAATGTAAATAGTCCGGTGGCCATTTGATTAGTTGTTCAGCAGTCTTATGGCTTGGTTGGTAGAAGCCTTTTGGTCCTAGACTTGGCGCTCTGGTACCGCTTGCCATACGGTAGCAAAGAAAACAGTCTATGACTTGGGTGACTGGAGTCTTTGACAATTTTATGGACTTTCCTCTGAAACCACCTATTATATACACTACCATTCAAAAGTTTGGGGTCACTTAGAAATGTTCTTGTTTTTGAAAGAAAAGCTAATTTTTTGTCCATTAAAATAACATAAAATTGATCAGAAATACAGTGTAGACATTGTTAATGTTGTAAATGACTCTTGTAGCTGGAAACGGCAGATTCTTTATGGAAAATCTACATAAGGGTACAGGGGCCCATTATCAGCAACCATCACTCCTGTGTTCCAATGGCACGTTGTGTTAGCTAATCCAAGTTTATTATTTTAAAAGGCCAATTGATCATTAGAGAACCCTTTTGCAATTATGTTAGCACAGTTGAAAACTGTGGTCCTGATTTAAAGAAGCAATAAAACTGTCCTTCATTAGACTAGTTGAGTATCTGGAGCATCAGCATTTGTGGGTTCGAGTACAGGCTCAAAATTTCTTCTGAAACTCATCAGTATATTCTTGTTCTGAGAAATGAAGGCTATTCCATGCGAGAAATTGCCAAGAAACTGAAGATCTCATACAACGCTGTGTACTACTCCCTTCACAGAACAGCGCAAACTGGCTCTAACCAGAATAGAAAGAAACATTTTAAGGTGGCCACGTTGTTGATTTCCAGAGCCACCAAAAAATTGGCAAAAATGTACTACATTGAGGTTAATTTGGGAGGGCCAGAGTCAGGTGGCGGTGAAGGCTGAATGGCACAATGACGGATCATGCAGTTACCACCTTAGCCTGTTTTTGAGCCAGGAAAACCCCTGATATACACTCCCATTCAAAAGTTTGGATACACTTTCTTTTTCTTTCTTTTTTCTTTCTTTTTACTATTTTCTACACTGTAGAATAATAGTGAAGACATCAAACTATGACATAACACATATGGAATCATGTAGTAGCCAAAACCAACCAGCTACATGAGGTAGTCACCTGGAATGCATTTCAATTAACAGGTGTGCCTTGTTAAGTTAATTTGTGGAATTTCTTTCCATCTTAATGCGTTTGAGCCAATCAGTTGTTGTGACAAGGTAGGGTTGGTATACAGAAGATAGCCCTATTTGATAAAAGACCAATTCCATAATATGGCAAGAACAGCTGAAATAAGCAAAGAGAAACGACAGTCCATCATTACTTTAAGACATGAAGGTCAGTCAATCCGGAACATTTCAAGAACTTGTGCGGTAGCAAAAACCATCAACTTTATGAGTTTTTCCCTCCCTCGACTTTTTTTCATTCAACTTTTTCACTCCGGACGCTCTAAGTAGTAACATTAACATGATGCCTTCTAATTGCAGTCGCTGTACTCATAATATACAGGAGAACGATCGCCTTACGGCGAGGATAGCTGTGCTGCAAGCCCAGTTTCAGACGCAATCGTTAGGCAAGGGTAATTTCAGTGTAGGAAAGGATGAAACAGCGCCTGCGCCACCAGTAAGTACAGATAGTAGTATAAATCCCCTCGCAGTCCCCGCAGCCGGACAACTTTCACATGGCTTCTGGAGGGAAATGTTGTAGGAATGCTCAACCGATGTCGCTCATTCAGCCGATAGAAACGTTCAACCGGTTCTCCCCATTAAGCAGCGAGTCGGAGTCAGAGGCCGAGCCTTCTCTGGTCTCTACTCCTCCCGTTACGGGGTCTGAGCCTCCCACCATTAGCTCTGACAAATTGAAAACCCTAGTCATTGGCGACTACATTACCCTCAGTATTAGACTTAAAAAGAATAATCCAGCGACCATACACTGTTTACCAGGGGGCAGGGATACCGACGTTAAGGGCGTATAGGGGTATTGTTATCCACGTCGGCACCAACGATTGTTAGGTTGAAACAGTCAGAGGTCACCAAGCGCAACATAGCTTCAGCGTGTAAATCAGCTAGAAAGATGTGTCGGCATCGAGTAATTGTCTCCGGCCCCTCCCAGTTACGGGGAGTGATGAGCTCTAAAGCAGAGTATCACAACTCAATCGCTGGTTGAAAACTGTTTTCTGTCCCTCCCAAAAGATAGAATTTGTAGATAATTGGTCCTCTTTCTGGGACTCACCCACAAACAGGTCCAAGCCTGGCTTGTTGAGGACTGAAGGACTCCATCCTAGCTGGAGGGGTGCTCTCATCTTATCCATGAACATAGACAGGACTCTAACTCCCCTAGCTCCACAATGAAATAGGGTGCAGGCCAGGCAGCAGGCTGTTAGCCAGCCTGCCAGCTTAGTGGAGTCTGCCACTAGCACAGTCAGTGTATTCAGCTCAGCTATCGCCATTGAGACCGTGTCTGTGCCTCGACCTAGGTTGGGCAAAACTTAACATGGCGGTGTTCGCTTTAGCAATCTCACTGGACTAAAGACCTCCATTCCTGCCATTATTGAAAGAGATTGTAATACCTCACATCTCAAAATAGGGCTACTTAATGTTTGATCCTTCACTTCCAAGGCAGTTATAGTCAATTAACTAATCACTGATCATAATCTTGATGTGATTGGCCTGACTGAAACATGGCTTAAGCCTGTGTCACGCCCTGGCCTTAGTTATCTTTGTTTTCTTTATTATTTTAGTTAGGTCAGGGTGTGACATGGGGGATGTATGTGTTTTGTATTGTCTAGGGTTTTTTGTATGTTTATGAGTGCTGTGGTTTAGTTGGTTAAAGTGTCTAGTCTAGGTGTATGTATGTCTATGGTTGCCTAGATTGGTTCTCAATTAGAGACAGCTGTCTATCGTTGTCTCTGATTGGGAACCATATTTAGGCAGCCATATTCATTAGGTAGTTCGTGGGTGATTGTCTATGTGTAAGTTGCTTGTGTCTGCACTTATTGTTTATATAGCTTCACGGTCGTTTGTTGTTTTGTATAGTTTGTCAGTGTTCTTCGTTTATTAAATATGTGTTCATATCACGCTGCGCCTTGGTCCTCCTCTCTTTCACCATACGACGATCGTGACAGCCTGATGAATTTACTGTGTTAAATGAGGCCTCACCTCTTTCAGTGACCATATCCCCGTGCATCCCGCAAAGGTGTTGCTAATATTTATGATAGCAAATTTGACTTTACCCCCCCCTTAATATTCACATGGAAAAGTCCACAGACCCACTCCAAAAGGCTTTCGGAGCCGTCATTGACTCAGTGGGTTTTGTCCAACATGTCTCCGGACCTACTCACTGCCACAGTCATACTCTGGACCTAGTTTTGTCCCATGGAATAAATGTTGTGGATCTTAATGTTTTTTCCCTCATAATCCTGGACTATCGGACCACCATTTTATTTTGTTTGCAATCGCAACAAATAATCTGCTCAGACCCCAACCGAGGATCATCAAAAGTTGTGCTATAAATTCTCAGACAAACCCAAAGATTCCTAGAGGCCCTTCCAGACTCCCTCCACCTACCCAAGGACGTCAGAGTACAAAAAATCAGTTAACCACCTAACTGAGGAACTCAATTTAACCTTGCGCAATACCCTAGATGCAGTCATACCCCTAAAAACAAAAATAAATTGTCATAAGAAACTAGCTCCCTGGTATACAGAACATACCCAAGCTCTGAAGCAAGCTTCCAGAAAATTGGAACGGAAATGGTGCCACACCAAACTGGAAGTCTTCCGACTAGCTTGGAAAGACAGTACCGTGCAGTATCAAAGAGCCCTCACTCCTGCTCGATCATCCCATTTTTTCCCAACTTACGATGAGACAGGGATATCCCTGCCGGCCAAACCCTCCCTAACCCGGACGACGTTGGGCCAATTGTGCGCCGCCCCATGGGCCTCCCGGTCGAGGCCGGCTGCGCCCGGGAAGCACAGCTAGCACTGCGATGCAGTGCCRTAGACCACTGCGCCACCCGGGAGGCCCTGGAAAGATATCAGTTTGTCTCTGTGGATGGTTTGTCCTCTGACAAATTAACTGGACATTTGTGTTCCTCAGGGTTACGTTTTAGGACCACTATTGTTTTCACTGTGTATTTTACCTCTTGGTGATGTCATTCAGAAACATAATAATTTTCACTGCTATGCGGATGACACACAGCTGTACATTTCGATGAAACATGGTGAAGCCCCAAAATTGTTCTAGGTCCCAAGAAACAAAGAGATCTTCTGTTGAATCTGACAATTCATCTTGATGGTTGTACAGTCCTCTCAAATAAAACTGTGAAGGACCTCTGTGTTACTCTGGACCCTGATCTCTCTTCTGACGAATATATCAAGACTGTTTCGAGGACAGCTTTTTTTCCATCTACGTAACATTGCAAAAATCAAACTTTCTGTCAAAAAATGATGCAGAAAAATGTATCCATGCTTTTGTCACTTCTAGGTTAGACTACTGCAATGCTCTACTTTCCGGCTACCCGGATAAAGCACTAAATAAACTTCAGTTAGTGCTAAACACGGCTGCTAGAATCTTGACTTGAATCAAATAAATGTATCATATTACTCCAGTGCTAGCCTCTACACTGGCTTCCTGTTAAGGCAAGGGCTGCTTTCAAGGTTTTACCTCTAACCTACAAAGCATTACATGAGCTTGCTACTACCCATCTTTCCGATTTGGTCCTGCCGTACATACCTACACATACGCTACAGTCACAAGACGCAGGCCTAACTGTCCCTAGAATATCTAAGCAAACAGCTGGAGGCAGGGCTTTCTCCTATAGCGCTCCATTTTTATGGAATGGTCTGCCTACCCATGTGAGAGACGCAGACTCGGTCTCAACCTTTAAGTCTTTATTGAAGACTCATCTCCTATGATTGAGTGTAGTCTGGCCCAGGAGTGTGAAGGTGAACGGAAAGGCACTGGAGCAACGAACCGCCCTTGCTGCCTCTGCCTGGCCGGTTCCCCCCTCTCCACTGGGATTCTCTGCCTCTAACCCTATTACAGGGGCTGAGTCACTGGCTTACTGGTGCTCTTCCATGCTGTCTCTAGGAGGGGTGCGTCACTTGAGTGGGTTGAGTCACTGACGTGATCTTCCTGTCTGGGTTGGCGCCCCTCCTTGGGTTGTGCCGTGGCAAAGATCTTTGTGGGCTATACTCGGCCTTGTCTCAGGATGGTAAGTTGGTGGTTGAAGATATCCCTCTAGTGTTGTGGGGGCTGTGCTTTGGCAAAGTGGGTGGGGTTATATCCTTCCTGTTTGGCCCTGTCCTGGGGGTATCGTTGGATGGGGCCACAGTGTCTTCTGACCCCTCCTGTCTCAGCCTCCAGTATTTATGCTGCAGTACTTTGTGTCGGGGCGCTAGGGTCAGTCTGTTATATCTGGAGTATTTCTCCTGTCTTATCCAATGTCCTGTGTGAATTTAAGTATGCTCTCTCTTTCTTTCTCTCTCGGAGGACCTGAGCCCTAGGACCATGCCTCTCAGGACTACCTGGCCTGATGACTCCTTGCTGTCCCCAGTCCACCTTGCCGTGCTGCTGCTCCAGTTTCAACTGTTCTGCCTGCGGTTATGGAACCCTGACCTGTTCACCGGACATGCTACCTGTCCCAGACCTGTTTCCAACTCTCTAGAGACAGCAGGAGCGTTAGAGATACTCTGAATGATCGGCTATGAAAAGCCAACTGACATTTACTCCTGAGGTGCTGACCTGTTGCACCCTCGACATCCACTGTGATTATCATTATTTGACCCTGCTGGTCATCTATGAACATTTGAACATCTTGGCCATGTTCTGTTATAATCTCTGCATGTGTGGTTCCCACACTGAAGCATGGGGGTGTGATGGTGCTTTGCTGGTGACACTGTCTGCTTTATTTAGAATTCAAGGCACACTTAACCAGCATGGCTACCACACCATTTTGCAGCGATATGCCATCCCATCTGGTTTGTGCTTAGTGGGATTATAATTTGTTTTTCCAACAGGACAATGACCCAAAACACACCTCCAGGCTGTGTAAGGGCTATTTGACCAATAAAGAGAGTGATGGAGTGCTGTATCAGATGACCTGGCCTCCACAATCACCTGACCCCAACCCAAATGAGATGGTTTGGGATGAGTTGGACCGCAGAGTGAAGGAAAAGCAGCCAACAAGTGCTCAGTATAAGTAAGAACTATTTCAAGACTGTTGGAAAAGCATTCCTCATGAAGCTAATTGAGAGAATGCGTGGGGTGGCTACTTTGAAGAATCTAAAATATATTTTGATTTGTTTAACAATTTTTGGTTACTACATGATTCCATATGTGTTCATTCATAGTTGATGTCTTCACTATTATTCTACAATGTAGAAAATAGTAAAAAATAAAGAAAAACCCTTGAATGAGTAAGTGTGTCCAAACTTTCGACTGGTACTGTGTGTCCCCATTTTTCACTTATCCCCGATGTTGACTATTGGCTCTATCATTATTTTCCTCAGTAAATATCTGATGCTGTTACATGTTGCAACACTGGCATGCATGTATGTATGTATGGATGGTGATCACAAAATAAGATTGCACAGATTGCACATTATTAGTTGGACAAAGATCTTTAGTACAGAGATTGATTGCTGAATTCTGCAGTGACCTATGAAGTGACCATGTAAAACAGACAGAATGAGATCTATTGTGTGAAATTGTCTGAATCAAATTATTTAGAAACAGTTGATATCCATTAGGTTCTTTTGTTTAATTAAATCCGCAGCACTGTAAGTGTTCATAGTTGTTCCACTTGGACATGCATGGAAAAGTAAATATATTCATATAGTACAGTACAATAAAGAACAATTTCAGAAATTATCAGTTCAATTCTGTGCGAATTAACAATTCAAATAACTAATAGCAACTTTCACAATGTCTTCTCATACGTAAAATTGTTATTTTTTCTTATATAATTATGTTACTTGTTCACAACAACGGTTAATATTTATAATAAAAAAACATTGATTTCCATGAAACCAATGCAACAATAACTTAGTTGGTTTGTGAGTTATGGGCAGTCCAGACAGAGCAGAGTTCCAGCCATCGAATTAGAATCATGATTTTAACTCTATGGTTCCGGCGCAGTCCGGCTGATACAAACAGTTGGGTTACATTAAAAGTCTTTTAGATAGGTAAAGAAATCGATGTTCTAAAACAAATTAATTTCTATATCTCATTACAACACAAAAATATATAATAGAAGTGTTTATTATGCCAGCGTATTTGTATATAGTCCTGATGACAATAGCACGCAATAAAGAAAATATCAAAAACAAAAATGAGAAGAAACAAAGTGCCAATGACAATATCAACTAACATGAAAGCTAAATAAAGTTTTTTTTGTTTGTTTTACCATTTCATATCAACAATCGTCTATTAATAAGAGACAGCTAGCCAACTATAGCGCCAGCTCAGAGTACTACACAATGCCATACAGGGTCACCATTGGGATTGTCATTGTTGGGCAGCATCCCAAATCACACCCTATTCCCTATATAGTGCACTACTTTTGACCAGAGCCCTGGTTACTATTGTAGAACAAAGTAGTTCAGTCATTTGTGAGATGTGTCAAATAGTTACTGAGTAGCAATCCTTATTGGACTAAATACTTTCAATTGCGAATGTCCGTTGAACATGCCTTTAAGTTTAGAACCAGGCTAAATCTGGATCCGAGAAACAAGCCCATTATGTATAATATACATTATCAAGACAAAAGAAATAGCCAACTTTTGTCACTGAAAGTATTCAAATTAAACCAAAGTATATACAAACACAAACAAAAGAAAACACAAATCATGAATGATAAACCTGCATATTTAAGTGCCTTTAGACATGTCCTTATGTTTTTTTGACTGAAACTCTAGTTACTTCTGCGGTAATATAACCTGCAAATTGTTACATACATTTTCAGATGGATTGTGGGGGAAGTTACATACAAATGCAAAACAAGATTATCCCTTGTTTAGGAGTTGTTTTTCTAAAACAAAATGTCTAAAACTTTGTTCATAAAAGGGGGATCCCTGAAGAATTGAAACTGTTCCCAGACTGCCACAGGAGTTCTGAAAGAATTTCCCTCAAGGTCCATGTCCAATTCTCATCCTTGTGAGAAGGTGAAGTTCCTCATACTCCACTAGATGGCAGCATTAGTATCACACAACAGTGAAGTGTGGTGACTGCAGTGGTGAAGTGTGGTGCCATTTTACTCCTGATTTTTGAAGGCATCTTCTATACAATCAGCATATAAAATAAATGAATCTATTGTTACTCCTTGTGAATGGCTTTCAACTTCTGAGACAATTATATATATTTTTTCCTAAGGCAGAACCATTATATGTTTTATCATGCAACCCAATAATCTTTGAGGGGGATTTCGGAGGCACGAAAGTGATTCTTTAAGGCAAAATTGTTTTCGAACACATTGTGTGTGTGTGTGTGTGTGTGTGTGTGTGTGTTGAGCAGAGATGGAGCTGTCACTGAGTGAGTGCTGATCCATAGTATAACAGTTCTGTTACATGTTCGTTCACGTGTCAGTGCCGTTTGTAGACACACAAGCGTTACAGGGGAACACAGCTTTGTTTTGGATAGTCATTCATAAGAGCAGCAACGGTCCTGTTCATTAGGGCGCCCAACAGAAAACATTCCAGAACGTTTTGTAACGGCAAACAAAAATAAGCATTTCTTATTGGACAGGTCCAGGTAGTTCCTCATCGTTTCAGTCCATTTTGTTCCGTTTGGTGCCTAATGAACACGACCTAGAGAGACTAAAGCGCAGCACATTCCACTCCAGAAAGCAGCAAAGATGAACTACTACAGTACCACTCAGAGAAAGTGAGAAAAAAAGACAAGAGAAAGGCCAGATAGACAGCCATACAACCATTAGAAGAAAAGCTTTCTGCCAGCTAAGATTTCATAAAAGATGGTAATGGCATACGTTGAGAAACTAATACATACAAAAATTGCATGGGAAAGAGGAAATGGTTACAGAGGAGAGGGGAAGTAGTCCGGAAAAAATGTCTGTGTATAATAAGTGTATAAGTCAGTTAAAAATGACTTTTAGCTTTCTGTTTCTGTCGCACGGCTTCAGTGACAACCAAAGACACAATTTGGTTCGCTATGGCCCAAGCTGCAAATAATGTGCCGTTAACGTAAAGAAAGCTGCACAGGAACACAACTAAAATGCTAATAAAATAAAAAAAGTCACATGCTACCAAACCGGATCTTAGTGTATCAGATACTGAAACAACAAATGTATATTTTCTGCTATACATAAAAACACACACGGTTTATAAAACGTATCATAAAGGGCTATAAATGAGGTCCACTTTTTGTGGATGACTGACACAGATGCTCACAATGAAACCACTTACAAAGCTACTAGGGATTCAGGAAAACAGACAAAATGTAAAATATTGGATCCGACCATCTTGACAACGAAAGTATAAAAACAACAATGCATCTTTGGATTCGGAGCGTCAATCATCTTCATGTGTGTGAATAAAACATGTCAACATGTGCAGGAGAGCAAGGCCACAATCCCTTGTTACAATAATATGGACCCCTGCAGTGCTCAGTGTTTTGGTATCTCACGTGATCAACAACAAATGTGAATCAATGCAATGTTTACGTTGAGTGTATATGTATGTCTAGTATGTGCGCGTGCATTGTGTGTGTTTGACCGTGTGTTACCTGTATTTGTTAATTAAAGTCTGAGTGATGAGCTTATCACAACGACCATTACCACCCTCAGGAAGATGCTATGCAGTCCTACAGTTCAGTGAAGTTCATAAGTGCTTGAGGGCGAGGGGGGAGGGTTGTAGGCTGATTGGGGGGGGGGGGGGGGGGGGTCGAGGCCAGCCCCTGTATGTTGTCTATGGCATAGTGAACAGAACAGGAAGCTCTTTCTCTCTTATTGTCCCAGTCCATTCCCAGAAGGCTGTTGTTGCTGAGCTCCTGCAAGGCTCCAGGCCTGAGACAAAATGGCTGACACAAAATGGCAACCACAGCAGGGGGAAAGAGGAGGAGGAGTTTGTTTCATTTTAGTAGGAAGAGATTATTTTTTCGGGTGTCCCTCCTCCTCCCATTGTCTTACGTCAGGTCGCGTCACTCCTACGCATTGCTCGGAGGCGGAACTGTCACGCCATCTGATGTAAGACAATGTTTTCTTCCTACTCTTCTGGTCACCTGAGAAGAGAGGAGTTATTTTTTATATTTTTTATATGTATATATATATATTTTTACTATCTCCTCCACTCTCCTCCTGCCCGTGTGGGGTGGTGTCTGGTGGTGAGTGCCGTAGAGTCCCGGGCCGTGATGTGTGATACACTCATCATCTGGCAGAGTGGTGCGACTGTGTGGCCATGATGACGTGGGAGGAGGGACCATCCCTCCCGTCTCTCCCTCCATCCCTTTCTCCTCTCCTCTGCTGGTGTTGACCCATCCCAGCCAGTACGGACATGGCCATGGCCTCGGCAGCCGCCCGGGCACCCATGCCGTTGGGGCCCGAGGAAGGAGAGGGGCTGGGCAGGGAGCTGTGTTGGATGACAGGGGCTGGGGAGCCGGTGGGCTCCGACATGTCTCTCATAGGACTATCCTCTCCTGTAAAACAAAGACACAAGAACAACGTGTTACAGGGATGGGCTTACCAGAGTGACTCTTCAGAGATGGGCAACTTTGGTGGAGGCCACAAAAAAATACAAATAAATAATTTGCGTACCCACATCCATACCCATAGGATGTAGCCCCTAGCCTTTTGGGGGCCCTAAGCGAAATAATTTTGGGTTTGCTGCAATTCTACACATTTTGCCATTCGGCAGAGAAAACCTAGCAATTTTCTAACACATTTTATGCAATTGTAATGGGGCGGAGAGAAAAATGTGCAGTTTAAGAGCTAATTTCTTGCAATACTATAGATTTTGACACAGGGTGGATTGAAATGTTTGCCGTTTTTAATATGATATCGGAGTGAGTGAATAACAAAATCAATGGGGGCCCCACGGTCGGTAATTCGACCATGATTACTAAAAGTTTAGATAGATTGGTAAGTCTAGTGGCCAGCTAACACATTTTATGGGCTACTTGAGTGACTGACAAAATAAGAGAAAAACTGCTGATGCACTACCAAATTTTGAAACTCCACCTTGTGTATTCTACTATTCTAGAGTAAATTGAGACCCCAAATGAGTTCCCCCCCGAAAAAGAGAGAATTGATCCGCGGGCCACCAGTTGCCCATCCCTGCTCTACAGGGTAGAAGGAACCGAGCTACCAGAAACCACAATCAGCTATTTCAACCACTATCCCCTATAAATTAAGAGATTTAGTATACAGTGCATTCAGACTCCTTCCGTTTTCCCACATTTTGTTGTTACAGCCTCTAAAATGGATCAAATACATTTGTTTCCTCATTAATCTACACACAATTCCCCATAATGACAAAGCAAAAACAGGTTTTTAGATTATTTTTTATTTACATAAGTATTCACGACCCTTTGCCATGAGACTCGAAATTGAGCTCAGGTGTATCCTGCTTCCATTGATCATCCCTGAGATGTTTCTACAACTTGATTGGAGTCCACCTGTGGTAAATTCAATTGATTTGACATGATTTGGAAAGGCACACACCTGTCTATATAAGGTCCCACAGTTGACAATTCCCACAGTTGAATTGTCTGTAGAGCTCCAAGACAGGATTGTGTCGAGGCACAGATCTGGGGAAGGGTACTAAAAAATTGCTGCAACATTGAAGGTCCCCAAGAACTCAGTGGCCTCCATTATTCTTAAATGGAAGAAGTCTGGAACCACCAAGACTCTTCCTAGAGCTGGCCACTGGCCAAACTGAGCAATCGGGGAAGAAGGGCCTTGGTCAGGGAGGTGACCAAGAACCCGATATTCACTCTGACAGAGCTCCAGAGTTCCTCTGCAGAGATGGGAGAACATTCCAGAAGGACAACCATCTCTGCAGCACTCCACCAAACAGGCTTTTATGGTAGAGTGGCCAGACGAAAGCCACTCCTCAGTAAAATACACATGACAGCCCGCTTGGAGTTTGCCAAAAGGCACCTAAAGGACTTTCAGACCATGAGAAACAATATTCTCTGGTCTGATGAAACCAAGATTTAACTCTTTGGCATGAATACCAAGCGTCACGTCTGGATGAAGCATGGTGGTGGCAGCATCATGCTGTGGGGATGTTTTTCAGTGGCAGGGACTGGGCGACTAGTCAGGATCAAGGGAAAGATGAACGGAGCAAAGTATAGAGAGATCCTTGATGAAAACCTGCTCCAGAGCGCTCAGGACCTCAGACTGGGGAGAAGGATAACCTTCCAACAGGACAACGACCCTAAGCACACAGCCAAAACAACGCAAGAGGGTCTTCGGGACAAGTCTCTGAATGTCCTTGAGTGGCCCAGCCAGAGTCCAGGTTTGAACCGGATCGAACATCTCTCGAGAGACCTAAAAATAGCTGTGCAACGACGCTCCCCATCCAACAGAATAGTTATAGACAAGAACAACATAAGATAATATTACAAAAGTACATATTAGAGTTTTCCATTAGTTTTCTAGATGCTGCTAGCTAGCAGGCTCACCCATGTAGGCAATCTTCTTCTGTAGATTGGTGACAGGGCAGTCCTTGTGAGCCAGCAGTAGCTGTTTGAGATGAGCCACCTCATTCCTCAGGAGAGACACTTCATTCTGAAGAAACACAGTAACACAATGAGTCAATGCTGTTGTGTAACACAATGAGTCAATACTCTGTCTCTACCCAGTACAGCCAGAAGAGGACCGAATATCTTCTATTTTCAAACTGGTTGAAATGTTTCAATGAGTAAGTGGTTCGGAGAAAAGGAGAGATGAGACCGAAGTACAGTGCGGCTTTGAAAACCATCACACACACCGCCAGCGAGACGTTCATGGAGACGAGCTCCTCTGCCTTCTTCTCCAGGGAGTTGACCCAGACTTTGCGTTTCTGTCGGCAGCGCGAGGCGGCCGCCCGGTTCCTCTCCAGGAAACGCTGTCGTCGGTCGTCCGGGTCGTCCTCCGCCGCACGCCGCCGCCGACCACCAGTAGGCTGAGCCGGAGACACCTGGAGGGAAAGGGGGAGAGGGCGTGGTGGAAATGGAGAGAGAGTGAGGTGGGAGAGAGTGAGGGTTTGAGTCAGATTGTCAACACCTAAAACAAGACTGATACAAAATTGTCTTTCAGTGCCTAAATTATAATGCCCCTGCCCTTCTACTGATGTCAACGAACGACAGGTCATAAAGATTCAAGTCAAGAGGATTTTGTTAATATTCTACTGCCACCAGGGTTGGGGTCAAATCCATTTCAATTCCAGTCAATTCAGGAAGTACACTGAAATGTCAATTTACTTTCTGAATGGATTGACCCCAACCCTGATTGCCAGAGAGTAAAGCCTCCATGTGTATTCTTTACAATGAACATGCATGTGCGTGTGTGAGTGCTTGAGGGAGTAAGAGTGTGTCCATGTCTCCACGTCGTCCTACCTGTGGCTGTGCTGGGGAGGGTGCGTCGGGGTGCTGCACCAGTAACTGGCTCTGTTCCATCCTCTGGGGGTGCATGGGGCTGCCGGCCATACCTCCCATACCATGACCTCCTGAACTCTGCTGGGCCAGCGCTGCCTTCAGCCTCTACAGGAGACAGGACAACCAGGACCATTTTAACATTAAAACACACAAAATACACATACACACACACAAAAAAAACACAAACACGTGTTCCTTTATGTTATCACAATTGCTTCTGGACTATGCCATCTCAGTCACGTGACGAACAAACAGAGATAGAAGGAGGGACGGAAGGCTAAAGGGCAACGGAGGGAGATAGATACATAGATACAGTTGAAGTTGGAAGTTTACATACACTTAGGTTGGAGTCATTAAAACTCATTTTTCAACCACTAACCGACTTCGGCAAGTCGTTTTTCCAACAATTGTTTACAGACAGATTATTTCACTTATAATTCATTGTATCCCAATTCCAGTGGGTTAGAAGTTCACATACACTAAGTTGACTGTGCCTTTAAACAGCTTGGAAATTTCCAGAAAAGGATGTTATGGCTTTAGAAGCTTCTGATAGGCTAATTGACATAATTTGAGTCAATTGGAGGTGTACCTGTGGATGTATTTCAAGGCCTACCTTCAAACTCAGTGCCTCTTTGCTTGACATCATGGGAAAATCAAAAGAAATCAGCCAAGACCTCAGAAAAACAATTGTAGACATCCACAAGTCTGGTTCATCCTTGGGAGCAATTCCCAAGTATCTATATCCACAGTAAAACGAGTCCTATATCGACATAACCTGAAAGGCCGCTCAGCAAGGAAGAAGCCACTGCTCCAAAACCGCCATAAAAAAGCCAGACTACAGTTTGCAACTGCACATGGGGACAAAGATCGTACTTTTTGGAGAAATATCCTCTGGTCTGATGAAACAAAAATAGAACTGTTTGGCCAAAATGACCATCGTTAAGTTTGGAGGAAAAAGGGGGAGGCRTMSKAYSCSYAYYAKKKCKWRCCKAKCYTGAAGCKCGGGGGTGGCAGCATCATGTTGTGGGGGTGCTATGCTGCAGGAGGGACTGGTGCACTTCACAAAATAGATGGCATCATGAGGCATGAAAATTATGTGGATATATTGAAGCAACATCTCAAGACATCAGTCAGGAAGTTAAAGCTTGGTCGCAAATGGGTCTTCCAAATGGACAATGACCCCAAGCATACTTTGAAAGTTGTGGCAAAATGGCTTAAGGACTACAAAGTCAAGGTATTGGAGTGGCCATCACAAACCCTGACCTCAAACCTGTAGAAAATTTGTGGGCAGAACTGAAAAAGCGTGTGCGAGCAAGGAGGCCTACAAACCTGACTCAGTTACACCAGCTCTGTCAGGAGGAATGGGCCAAAATTCACCCAACTTATTGTGGGAGACTTGTGGAAGGCTACTCGAAACGTTTGACCCAAGTTAAACAATTTAAAGGCAATGCTACCAAATACTCATTGAGTGTATGTAAACTTCTGACGCTTTGGGAATGTGATGAAAGAAATAAAAGCTGAAGTAAATCCTTCTCTCTACTATTATTCTGGCATTTCACATTCTTAAAATAAAGTGGTGATCCCAACTGACCTAAGACAGTGAATTTTTACTAGGATTAAATGTCGGTAATTGTGAAAAACTGAGTTTAAATGTATTTGGCTAAGGTGTATGTAAACTTATGACTTCAACTGTACATACATAGAGAACGGAGAAAAGGGGGAGAGCGAGGGGGAAGGGGGGGAGAACCAGAGAGCGAGAAGGTGAGTGAGAAAGAGCAAGAGAGCGCCAGAAATAGAGATAGATCTCACCATTTTGGTTTCCGAGTGTGTGGTGCACCCAAAGGGGGAGACCAATGGGGACAGAGAGCCTACAGGTCTATAGGTTAATTTGCATAACTGAGTGGAATTAAATTGGCACGTGTGTATTTTCATTAGTTTGTCATGCATCTTAATTATCACACGGGCACCGCGCGCATTAAAAAGCCTAGTTTGAGCAGAACCTGTCAGACACGGAGAGCTGCAGGGTCCGGTTGGATAAAACATCTTAAATAAATATGACTCATCTTTTCCATTACAGTTTCCTTAACTTGAAGTCAGTCGCAAACATTTTAAGGCGAATTTCCCCCTTAAATTAAGTGAAAATGTTCAAATTACAGGGTAAGGAAACGAATATGTCATTTTGAGTGACACACCCCTTTATTATTTTTATAAAGACCTCAGAATTGCATAAAACATCTTAAGTGTTTCCCTTAAGGAATACTTTTCCCTTACCTAAGGGAATTGTTTAAGAGAGTTGCATAGAGCCCCACAAATATTTCCTTAGGTAAGGGCAAACAACAATGCTTAATCCCCATCAGGAGAAATGTATATTTTTGGGTGTAGTTACCCTTTTATTCAAGTGTGCACCTAGCAAGAGGATGTTGTTTAGCGGTGTTTTGTAGGGCACTTTGCAACTCCCTTATGTGTTTTTGGTTTGCAAAACAAATATCTGCTGGATTGATGAAAATAATCATGATATGATTCTGTCAGGTAAGCATAGGCTAATTTTTTTGTTAGCATTTCATTGAGATGGCTTTTGAGAAACATTTCCATCTACACACAGACATTCCCATTGCCTCTTCAGAAAGTTGCAGGAAATACGAATCACTGATGCATTCTGTTCATGTCTTATGATAAACTTGGGCAAATTAATAATTGTTCAATACATTTAGTTGATTCCCTACTAAAAGGTAAATACATTTTAGAATATTGTTGAAATCCGTTTTAATACCTGGATTACGTGAGGGACCTAATTATGATATTTGGACCAGAATGCGGCTACCTATACTACCTGTTGTTCCTGTAGTGATGATTCACCATCTTCATCTAATCTTTTCATAATTTATCTGCAGATAATCGCCAAAAAGTAGCCTATGCAAATTAGGGAGTCAAATGAATGCGATTCGGTAGGCTGACGAGACGAGTCACTCACTTTACCGTCACTGTCTGGCAAGCCCCAAAATCCTAGGAAAGGAAGCCTAAGAAATATGAATGTACCAGAAAACAATAATTAGGATTTTGACTCATCGTTACCACTTACATTACATGGGAGGTACAAATTCACGAGCACCATGCTCTCTCCCTCCTCCGTGCAAAGAAATTTGACTGCAAACAACCATTGCGCACACAAATTGTACCGGTGAGGCGGGACAGACAGACTGCGTTTCCCTGTCATCGCTCACTTTGTGACTGACAGGTGCCTATCCTATCAATAGATCACTAGAAGATGCGTATGGTTCATTCTAGGCGAGAGAGGGCTTGACGGACTAGCAAAATGAAAGTAGCCTACTTAAAGTGGAAAATGTGTCTGAAGCCGCAGCCGGCGCTAATGGAAAACCCTGCTTGCTATTGTTTCAATAGTTTCAAAAATGTCTGTTTGTATGAACGCATAGTATTTTCGGTTGGTCACATCATTTTTACTGTTTGGAACAAATGTAAGTGTTTGTTAAGCGGTTAATGAGGGTCAGTTAGTTGGCAGCAAAATTGACAGGAATGTGCATCCCTAATAGAGAAAGATAGAAAGACACAGAGAGACAGAGACACACACAGAGAGAGAGACACAGAGAGAGAGAGACACACAGAGAGACAGATGCATCTGTTCCTAACCATCTTGGCCTCCGAGTGTGTGGTGTACCCCGAGGGGGAGTTGGAGCCGCTGCTGCCACCTCCCAGAGGAGGACCAGGGATGCCGGGAATGTTGGGCACCATGTGCATGGGCCGGGCCAGCTAGAGACAGGAGGATGCACACACACACACATTTTAACAACCAAGGTTGGGGCTCATGCTGGCAGAGTGAGACACTACTCATTGTCAGTGTTTCAAAGTGCTTCATGTATTCTTCCATGTGAATTAATACTCATTATAGACAACTAGTGCAAGCGTACAATTGAATTATTATATGATCAAACCCTGACTGATATGTTATTACTCTGTTAGTAATGTAATAATAATTCTAATAAATGCCAGTCATCTGTGCAAACATTTTACATACGGGCATTCCGAGAATCGAACGCACTATACTGGCGTTGCAAGCGTCATGCTCTACCAACTGAGCTACGGGGGACCAGCTTCCAGGTAATGGTCAGCTTCCACTTGAATCAGAATTGGCAACAACCGCCGGTCCCAAGCCAGAGAAGAACAGAGCGGTGAAGGCAGGTTACTTACAGATATGACAGAGGGTATCTGCATGGGTCCAGGGAGGAGCCCGTTGGGAAGGTGCATCATCATGGGGTAGTGGCCTGTGGGAGAGCTAGAAGAGAGAGGTAGAGGGTTACTGGTGGGGGGGAAATCTATTTGGAAATCTTCATCTTGCCCTCTGATAGGCTAGGTGGAATTTACACCATATAGGATACACTTATCCAATCCTTTCAGTTCTACAGAAATGGCCTAGGGGGTAGGGATTGTAAAAAAGGGTTGAAGTGGGATTCGGTATATAACAGCCATCTTTAACTGGATCTCCAGGCCCCACGGAGGACTAGCTTGGTTCCAGAACTGCTTATGCCCTCTTCAGATCTGGAACCAGGTTTGTGGCGAGAGGACCAGTCACTCACCCCAATACGGTGCGGTTGGATGGTGGGGTGGGTGTGATGACAGAGGTGGGTGAAGGCATGGTGGGCTGCAGGGCGTCGAAGCCCAGGTGGAGAGGCAGAGAGCCTGGTCTGGGCCGCACCGGGAGGGCGCCTGGCCTCACGATTGTGGGGGTGGGGGCCGAACTCAGCGCTGGCCTTGGGGGAGTGTCCTGAGGAGAAGACAGGAAAGATGCTGAGTTCAACACCGGGTGATGAGTATGAGGTCCGCATGAGGTCAATAATGACTCGTTTCCAATGCATTCTGGATTGTTCCTTGATAGCACATAGACATATTAAAGGAGGAGTACAGCAGGCATGTTGTTCCTCTATCCTGTCATCCATTCGATCCCCATTAACAAACCACAGTGCCCATCCTGGTCTCTCATACCTACTTACTACCTGTTCCTCTGGCCCTCCCCTGTCCCCTACCTTTGGGTGTGACTGAAGGAACGTGACTGGCATGCCAACCCAGAACTCTAATCCTAACCAATTAGGTCATTCAACATGGGTTTGCTGGTCAGTCATGTCCCCTTAGTTTTGACCCCTACCTTTCCTCTTCTCACCATGGTGTCCCTGCTACTGTCTGACATGCTGGAAAAGGAATCTGGACTTCCTGGTGGGGAGGAGTCAACCTCAACAGGCGTCTCCTCCTTCACCTTCACGGCTTCCGCTGAAGGCGTCTGCAGGCTCATGTCCAGGGCCACCTCCCTGTTCGGGGCAGGGAGCTGGAGGAGAGGGGGGGAGAGAGGGAGGGAGAGGGAGACTGTGAGACACTACAAAGCACAGGAGAGATAGCCCTTCAGAAGATCCAGGACTCCAATCCCATTCCACCCCATTGCTCATGTGACTGACTGGGTTCCGATCCAGGTCTTCTGCGCGCAACAATACCATTAGTCCACTGACCTAAAGCCTAGAGCTTACGCAAGTCTTCAGGTCTCAGATAGAGTAACTCATTAGGCAAACGTGGTCCATGGAACCACCTGGGTTCTACTCACAGGGTTCTTGGCCCGCTTGTCGTCATCCTCCTGGGCCTTCCTGAACTCCTCAGCGAAGGAGCTAGCCAGCTCGTTGAACAGCCCCACCTCCTCGCAGTTCTTCAGGAAGCGAGTGGGAGTAGGGGTCTGGTCTGGAACAAGAAGAGAAACACAGAGAAACGTCTATTTTAGAAAATCTCTCACCTTTTTTCCCCCATACTTACCGTGCAAAAAAAAACAGCCAATGGATGGATGTTTTATTCTGAAACACTTTGGTGTGGAGATTTAAAGCTAGAATCCTTAGTTGCTACATACATTTTTGGACTTATAAATTAATTATATATATACACCCATTGATTATTGAATAATATAACTTAGAAACGGCTCATGAGTTTATATCAACTGCCACAACCCATCAGAACCCAAAATATAAACTTGAGGGCATTCGATTATCTGGCCCGGGTTACCCCAGTGGAAGGAGTTTGCACTGGGTGAAAAGTGACTGCATTCGTTTTGGAACCGGGCTGCCTCCAGGGCATGAGGATTCTGTGTTTTCACATGCAAAAGTGATTGTTTTCTTTTTAACTCTATCTGCCTTCCCAATGAAAACAAGTTTGAACATTTGAACATATATTTTATAGTCTCAAAAACCCGACCCTAGGCAAGTGTCTAGGTTTTGGTTTCAATTATGGACTCTTTTGGCATAGAAGAACGACATCTCTGCCTACATCACTACTTTATCTGCTTGATTACAATATCCGCTTGAATAAAATTGTAGCTAGCAAGATGGAGATCACAGGCTTGACACCTAGTTTGCATCAACGACCACTACAAAGGTTATGCCTGCAAACTTGGGTTTTGAATTGCGGAGTTCTGGCATGTCTGCCTCGTGATTCGTTGGGAGAGTCCCCAGAATGTGTTTTTTCCCCCTTTATCGCCGTAGGCAGTGACGTAGTTCGTCTATGCCAATAGAGTCCATCAGTGTTGCCTAGGGTTGGGTTTTCGAGACTATATCTTTTTAGGTTGTATGTTTCTGGACGTTGCACCACGCTGCCTTGTTGACAGCCTGACAGTGCGGCGCAGATTTGAGAAGGGCGCTCCTCCCTCACCACCTTTGACCTTTCACATCGCGGACCATACACCGGTGCACCACGGCTCAGGATAACAGAACTCCCTCCTTGTTTTACTCCAATGTTTGTAAACAATAGTTTAAACTATCATTTGGATATCATGGAAGGCCATTTATTGCATCCCTAGCTCTATGAATTTGAGAAAGGCTACATTTCTCCAGGCCCTTCCCTCAGCTTTTTCCCCCCAAAACAAAGGCAGGGTGACACTTTGTTATTCTTCAACTAAGGATTGTAGCTTTAAAGATAATCAAGATAATCCAATATTCAACTAAAAGGTCTTCAGGGAAATAAAACTAGACAGGTGGTGACAGAGATGCTATTTCTGACTAAAATGTTTTGGTGAGCACAACAAGTGACATTTTGGGGTACTCAACAACTGACAAGAGTACCAAAGTAAAGAGGCGACAGTGCAAACAGTAGAGTAATAAAGTTGAATAGACCAGACTCACTAGGAGAACCAGTACCTTGGATAATGACAGAGTCAGTCCTGGCAGGGGCAAACTTCAGACTCATCTCATGTTTGTGTTTGTGTACAGCCAGGTGGTCCTCGTTGGTAAACCTCTGAAGAGAGGGAGGGAGAGAGAGTTTATGAAGCTGATTAAACGCACGCACACACACACATCCCGAAATGAGATCCGAACCGGATCAAAGAAATTCCCCCCAACCCCGACAGGATCCGGTAATTTTTTTTTTTTAAATCAATATTCGATCCGATTCAGATCCGAGGTGGACCAGGTGTGACTCGAAACATGTCAAAGTTGAGAGAGAATCTAATCCAAATTGGATCGGGTCTGCATTCAATCCAAATTATTTTTAATTGATCTTTTACATACGGAGACCAGCAAATAATTCACTTTAGTCTGTAACCTACTGTAATATTCTGTATTCTTATACTGTTCAACATTAAAATCTAGTCTATTTAACTATTTTGATAATAATTGATTTAGACTAAAAAGGTAGGCTATAGCCTGTTTGACCAGCAAGCTTCAAATTAAAAATAAATGTTAAATAGTCTACGGAAGGATGGAGTCTCCTGCATTAATTTGCAACAATTGGGATTTAAAGCGAACATGTAGGCCTACCGTCCGGAGAGTTAATAAAAATGGAATCATTGAAGATAGAAGTCCTGATACTTCTTATCCTTACACAATGAATCAAATCGGGAGCCTTTCAACATAAGGCAACAATATTTCCTACAATATCAGTTTACTGTACAAACACAACATGAGCAGATTAACTTGGTCAACGATGTTGTTTATTAAAGACGATCAGAAAGAATGTGTCGGTAACTCTGCATTAAAATATAACTTATTTATTTTGAACGAAAGCCACGAAACTTGCGTACGAGTGAGTCCCAGCTTTATGCCTACAAATAGCCTATCACTCGAGTCATTCAACATTACTTACTTATATATTTTTTATTAAGATAGCAAAATAGCCTACTAAATAGGCCAAGCCTAAACAAATAAATTAAATAAACTAGTAAATTGACTAAATAAAACTCAAATGCAATAAGCTAAGGTCTTTAAAATATGGGCAACCTTTTTCCACTCCTTATATACAATGTGCATAAATGAGGCCCATACAGATGATTTGGCTGTCGGTTGTTCATCCCTGCCCTGTAGGCTACTCTCTTTCATTCAGTTTCTTCTTCATGTCAGCAAAGAACGACTCCATGTCTCAGAAACTCACTTCAGATAACCTATAGGCTATCCCCGATTTCCGCTGCGTCGTCCTCCTCTCCTACAAGTAGACTATTTTACCATGTCTCACGTGCAGTGCGCACTGGCTCGTTTTCATAATCTGAGGGTTAACTACAAAATGTTTTAATCTGACCTGGTCGGATCCCGGGTAATCGGGTTGGGGTAGATCCGTGAACACACACACACACACAAAGGGAGACAGACAGAGAGAGGTGATAATCTATTAGGCCTGATGCTCAGTCAGTTAGGTGCCAGACAGCAACTCAATATCAGATGTCAAGTCACAGAATCATATACATTTGACTTGCTATCTTTTGGAACACATTCATACGGTATCACCACAAAGAATATCTGTGATGTACAATTAGAGGTCGACCGATTAATTAGGGCCGATTTCAAGTTTTCATAAGAATCGGAAATCGGTATTTTTGGAAACCGATTTGGCAGATGTTTTTTTTTACACCTTTATTTAACTAGGCAAGTCAGTTAAGAACACATTCTTATTTTCAATGGTGGCCTAGGAACGGTGGATTAACTGCATTGTTCAGGGGCAGAACGACAGATTTTTACCTTGTCAGCTCGGGGATTCAATCTTGCAACCTTACGGTTAACTAGTCCAACGCTCTAACCACCTGCCTTACATTGCACTCCACGAGGAGCCTGCCTGTTACGCGAATGCAGTAAGAAGCCAAGGTAAGTTGCTAGCTAGCATTAAACTTATCTTATAAAAAACAATCAATCAATCATAATCACTAGTTAACTACACATAGTTGATGATATTACTAGTTTATCTAGCGTGTCCTGCGTTGCATATAATCGATGCGGTGCGAATTCGCGAAAAAGGACTGTCGTTGCTCCAACGTGTACCTAACCATAAACATCAATGCCTTTCTTAAAATCAATAGACAAGTATATATTTTTAAACCTGCATATTTAGTTAATATTGCCTGCTAACATGAATTTATTTTAACTAGGGGAATTGTGTCACTTCTCTTGCAACAGAGTCAGGGTATATGCGGCAGTTTGGGCTGCCTGGCTCGTTGCGAACTGTGTGAAGACTATTTCTTCCTAACAAAGACAGCCAAATTCGCCACACGGGGGATGATTTAACAAAAGCGCATTTGCMAAAAAAGCACAATCGTTGCACGACTGTACCTAACCATAAACATCAATGCCTTTCTTAAAATCAATACACAGAAGTATATATTTTTAAACCTGCATATTTAGCTAAAAGAAATCCAGGTTAGCAGGCAATATTAACCAGGTGAAATTGTGTCACTTCTCTTGCGTTAATTGCACGCAGAGTCAGGGTATATGCAACAGTTTGGGCCGCCTGGCTCATTGCGAACTAATTTGCCAGAATTTTACGTAATTATGACATAACATTGAAGGTTGTGCAATGTAACAGGAATATTTAGACTTATGGATGCCACCCGTTAGAAAAAATACGGAACGGTTCCGTATTTCACTGAAAGAATAAACGTTTTGTTTTCGAAATGAAAGTTTCCGGATTCGACCATATTAATGACCAAAGGCTCGTATTTCTGTGTGTTATTATGTTATAATTAAGTCTATGATTTGATATTTGATAGAGCAGACTGACTGAGCGATGGTAGGCACCAGCAGGCTCGTAAGCATTCATTCAAACAGCACTTTCGTGCGTTTGACAGCAGCTCTTCGCTGTGCTTCAAGCATTGAGCTGTTTATGACTTCAAGCCTATCAACTCCCGAGATTAGGCTGGTGTAACCGATGTTAAATGGTTAGCTAGTTAGCGGGGTGCGCGCTAATAGCGTTTCAAACGTCACTCGCTCTGAGACTTGGAGTAGTTGTTCCCCTTGCTCTGCATGGGTAACGCTGCTTCCGAGGGTGGCTGTTGTCGATGTGTTCCAGGTTCGAGCCCAGGTAGGMGCGAGGAGAGGGACGGAAGCTATACTGTTACACTGGCAATACTAAAGTGCCTATAAGAACATCCAATAGTCAAAGATATATGAAATACAAATGGTATAATAGAGAGAAATAGTCCTATAATTCCTATAATATCTACAACCTAAAACTTCTTACTGGGAATATTGAAGACTCATGTTAAAAGGAACCACCAGCTTTCATATGTTCTCATGTTCTGAGCAAGGAACTTAAACGTTAGCTATTTTACATGGCACATATTGCACTTTTACTTTCTTCTCCAACACTTTGTTTTTGCATTATTTAAACCAAATTGAACATGTTTCATTATTTATTTGAGGCTAAATTGATTTTATTGATGTATTATATTAAGTTAAAATAAGTGTTCATTCAGTATTGTTGTAATTGTCATTATTACAAATAAATAAAAAGAAAATCGGCCGATTAATCGTATCGGCTTTTTTTGGTCCTCCAATAATCGGTATCGGTATTGAAAAATCATAATCGGTCGACCTCTATGTACAATACACTCTGGTTTTTGTACCGCAGCCCTTTCAAACTAGACAACATGTCTTGGAAAAGCCATGGCTGACTATCGCTATATGCCACAAAATGCTGCTGACACTGAAAACACATTGACTCAACAGCTTGCTCAGCAGGGAAGTGGAATGCTAGGCCTGCTTGTTGGCTTACTGCACATCATTTGTTCTTTACTGACTTGCCTAGTAAAATAAAAAAGGTTAAAAAAATTGATCTAGCATCTGCTGTGCGTGCACTTGTTCTACTACTGCATTTGTAAGACTTATGGTCCACTAAACAAGTAGCCTAGAGCACAAGTATGTGTTTATTCAAGGTATGTGTTCTTCTCTAGTTCCAGCCCATCTGCAAAAGACAGGACACACATGTGCCAGTCAGGCAGGCACACCAAGGTGCTACAATAGTCTTCCTCGGTCAGTCTTTCTGTATTTGTTCTCTTCCCTTTTGGAGTTGCTTTGGTTTAGTTTTAGTTTACAGAACTAGATTGTGTTCATTAGGCACCAAACGGAAGGAAACACGCTGAAACCGTGATGGACTACGTGTCACTATGTCCAATAAGAAAAACAATTTAGTTTGCTGTTACAAAACTTTTTGATACATTTTACCCTGATGAATGCGACCGTGGAGGTGAATCAGGAGGGGATGCAGTAGGTGGAATTTTAATCATCATGGCTTTAGCATTTAGGCTGAGGCCCAAACGTTACCCTATTTCCTATTTAATGCACGACTTTGACCATGGCCCAAAGGCTCTGGTCGAAAGTGGTGCACTACATAGGGGATAGGGTGCTACTTGTGACGCAGGCTTTAGTTTCTCCTCCGTCTTCTTCTGAAATGAAGGCTATTTCTGTCTGCGTGAGTGTCACAGTAACAAGTTCAGTTGTGAGAGAGGGGGGAGAGAGAGAGAGAGAGACAGAGAAAGAGAGAGCCAAGTGGAAACACTGTCAAGTGTCAGGAGCATATTTTTAGCCAGTACCAGCTAGCGGCAGCGTCACCAATACACTCATACGTCTCACAGACTGACAGTATCTTTCCTGTGACCAAGACAACTGGGTTGGGCTGGGGGAAACCATCTAAAATTAGTCTCTCTGACCTGTACGTACGTAGGAGATACTGGAAGTAAGGATTATCATATCTAACAATAAATAGCAAACAGGTCAAAATGGAGACCCTGTCGCTGTAAACTCAAATTGTATAGAAGGATTCTTGGAAAGGCCAGACTAACACCAGGACAAGGTTTCCCCGTATTAATATGCTATGTGCCATAGCAAGACAAGGTCTGGACATGACCTGAATAAAATCATACTTCTGTTCTGTTCGGACTGAATAACACACACAGACACAGGGCAGCCAAGTGTTTGAGTGTGAAGCTGTCAAAACACACCCAAGGAGCATCAACACACTATGCTATGATGATTCACAACATGTTGACACACACACACACACACACACACACACACACACACACACACACACACACACACACACACACACACACACACACACACACAGAGAGAGAGGGACACAGACAGACATTAGGGTTGGTCGATGTCAATCTTCATCCTATCGTGATTATGTAGCCATAAAACCCCACATTGTGATATACGAGGGTATTGCCCCCTATTGGCCAACCCCATATTATTTTTACTCAGCTAAAATTACAGTTGGGCTATAGCGTGAAATCGAATGCTTCAACAGGACAAATCATGAGGAAAGATAATGTTGAAAGCCCGGGTAGAGACTAAGTGCAGGCAAATCTTTTCTAATATTTATTTCTGGTGGAGGAGCTGCAGCATAGAACAGGTGTGTGTGTGTGTGTGTGTGTGTGTGTGTGTGTGTGTGTGTGTGTGTGTGTGGCGCACATGATGGAACGGTGACTGTCTGATGAGGAACGGTCTTACCGTAGTGAGTAAGGGAGCACACTAGGTTCTTCAGAACTGGAAAATAAATTGCTTAATTAGCCCCATAAAATAATAAATAAATAATATTGTTTCTTCTAACTCTCGTAAAGCTTTGATTGAGAATAGCCTATGCCTAGGCTATTAGACTTACATTCTTGCGATTTTTGAAAGCAGCAACTTTAGGACAACACCAGGCTAGAATATTTGGCAACTAAGTGACTGTGACTAACTTGTCTTACATTTTTTTAAAGACAGGTTATCGGCCATTTAAAAAAAAAAACAATTATGTTGCATGAAGGGATTTTTCTGGCCCGCATGGATCATTTCTTTCTCAATAAGCTTAAACTTGATTTAAAACTTGTCATTACGTTTTTCTATTGATATGGTTTGTTCTCGCRCTCTCTCTCCCTCTCATTATTAGTCATTTTTACATTTGAGTCATTTAGCAGATGCTCTTATCCAGAGTGACTTGTATGGGTGTATGAATGTACATTTAAAAAAGATTGTGCGGTCCTCTGGCTACCTTAGGTTTTTAGGCTATTCAAACAACTTGTTAAGATGGAACTCCTTTACGTTTATTGTTTGATCGGGAGAAAGCATAAAACGATCAAAGTGTAGCCTATAGCCCAAAGTCATATTCATAGCCTATCGAATGGAGAGAGAAGGCTATAGCCCAAAGTCATATTCATAGCCTATCGAATGGAGAGAGAAGGCTATAGCCAAAGATTTTTTTAAACAGCTAGACACAAGATAGTTAAGTAGTGTCATTTTACGCCGCGTCGGTGGAATTACCGGCTCTGTCTGGCCTATATTCCTCGCTTGCGTTCTGTATGCAACATACTTATTGAAATAGGCTTTAGCAAATAGGAATTACCCAGAATGTCATTTGTGCTGCTGTGCTGTGCACTTTGAGACTCCCTTCTTTCCTGCGCGGTGCCAGTCAAGTTCAAATAGGCTAAAGCATTGTCCGTCACATCACGATGTCGTCACCATCAACGATGGCTGTCAATCATTGTCGATAGACGATACTATCATATCGCCCAACTCTTAACACACACACACTAGCAAGTCAGCTACAGACAGACATCAATGTTGATTCAACCAAATCTCAAAGGACATCCTGTACTTTTTATTTTAGCATCCATTGTAGCCTTTTTGTACCTGATTAATAAATGAATCATGTCAATAAATTAAATATGTTACAACATTGTTGTCCTTACAGAAGCAAGTCAAGTGGAAGCTAAAGTGTTTGTTGTGGTAACTTGAATTTCCTTACAGAAGCAAGTCAAGTGGAAGCTAAAGTGTTTGTTGTGGTAACTTCAATTGAGTCCCTTGGTGTCCTGAAGGTTCCGAGAGGGAAAAGGAGCCAACAAGCAATCAATGATTCATTCCAGACGCAAGTTACTGTGTGTGTGTGTGTGTGTGCGCGGTACAGTGTCTAAACACTAAAATGCTGAGGACAACACAGACTACAACACTAATGATTTCTTCTATAATAAAAAAGAGACAAAGTAATAACATCAATAATTCCATCTCCACTCTCTTAACAATACAGTCATCTGTTGTCTGCAAGCTGTCCACAGTAAAATATGTGGTAACACTTTTATAAGCATGTGGGAGCCTTTATAATGTTTCCTAATAACAAGGCGTATAAGTCTTAAGTCATGGCATCAATAGTCAAGGAGGGGAGAACCAGAGAGCGCGAGGTGTTGAAAAGACGTCTTCTTAACATTTTCACTGGGATTTGTATTGTAATGTTGTACTAGGCTTTAAAACAACTAGCCTATAGGTGAAATCTAGCACCTTAGGACAGAGTACAACAACACCTGTCTTGTTATGACTGCTATTCATCATGTTCTGCTGGCCAAAACCAACATTACATTAGACATGATTGTGGCGTGTGTAGTCGTAGACATACTTAACTGCCAAAGCAGTCACTAGTGTTGCGCGTCGCTAACCTCCAGTACAGCTGCGTCCCAAATGGCACCCTATTCCATATATAGTGCGCTACTTTTGATCACAGCCCTATGGGACTAAGGTGCCATTTGGGATGCCGTCAGCCACAGACATCTAGTGCCCAGCCGAGTCACGATATGGGTCTTCAACCTCTGTGTCTGCAGGGCAGTAGAAGTGAGACAGAGACAGGTTGAAACAATAACGGCGCCTAGATTACTCATCTGTACTGCCTGCTGCCTGTGACTCACTGGCTGGCTGAGTGGAGGAGACACATCCTTGTTAGCAATGTATCGCAACACCGCTAGGCTAGCTGTCTCTGTCAGTGATCAGTGTATTGTCCATGTGGGCTCTCACTGAGAAACAGAAGTAGCCGAGAGACCCATGTTCCACTAGCTAGCTATCACTAACAGTGCGATCAGTGTGTGTGTGTGTGTGTGTGTGTGTGTCGTCCATGAGGGCTCTTCCAGAGAAACAGAATAAGCAGAGCTAATCCATTAAATAGCCTACATTAGAATTGTTTCGCAATTCTAGCTTCCTAGCTAGTCATTGTCAAGCCAATAAGGAGTTGGCGAGAGAACAGAAACAGACTGGCAATAGGAATGTGTTGTCCATGTGGTCACTCAGCCAGCTAACTAAAACATGTCTACTCTCTACCCATGTTCTATTCCACTGACAGCAGTGGGAAATTCCATTCATTTCACTACAGAACTAGACCATGTAGAGTATGAATGAATATCGTCAGTTTCAACTTCCCAATCAACTGATTGAGGAGGATGCTCACTTAGAGTTATTCCAGAGTCAACTGCTATAGACAACACACACTAACACAAAGCCACACACACACACAAATACCAAGTACAGCCATACAAGCGCACACACTATTATACAAACACACAAATACCAAGTACAACCATACAAGCGCACACACTATTATACAAACACACAAATACCAAGTACAACCATACAAGCACACACACACACACTATTGTACAAACACACACACAAATACCAAGTACAACCATACACACACACACACACACACCTGAAACCCGAGACAAGACAGAGGTAGTTGACGGCTTACCTGTCCACAGCCCGGAGCGTTGCACACAAAAGGTCGGTCGTCCCCCATCTTTGCAAAGAGTTTGCAATGTAACTGTGGGAAAGGAGAAGAGAACATTGTTGTCGTTTCTTTTCTTTTCTTAATTTCCTCAAAGCGGTTCAGTTGGTCCTCCAGTAGACTATTCCAGAAAACAACAAAGCAGGAATACTCCTGTCCTGCTGGTAGGCTAGCTATAGTCAGGGCAGCCAGGAAGCAGAATGGATTTAAAAATAACCTACCCAAGCAGGGAGGAAAACACACACAGACACACACACACAGCTAGGCAGCGAGATGAGGTCTCCCTGGTGGCMTTTCCTTCATACCAGGGGCTTTCAGCTGGCCAATGAATGAGGAGAAGCTTACAGGAGAGAAGGAAGCTAGCATTTGGTTAATACATAGACTTCTCCATCACACCCACCACTAGTCCCCAAGCACCCATTCTTGACTCCGTCTCTCGCTCTTCTTTTCTGTAGGCTCTCTCGCTCTCCCTCTTTTTGCCAGCTCCCTCAATCTTTCAGATTCAACTACCACTCTATAGTCCAGTAGCCTACACGTCAATGCCCCCCCCCTCGTCTACTTTTTGAAGGATGTCATCTCTAATTCCACAGCTCAAATATCTGTGCGCCATACATCCCCTAGTGACCCTCAACAACCATCTTTCATCTCACCTCGTATACGTCCCAAATGGCACCCTATTTCACTGCATAGTGCACTATTTTTGACCTCAACCCCATGGGCCCGGGTCAAAAGTAGTGCACTACATAGGGAATAGAGTGCCATTTTGGTCATAGCCCTTATCGTGTGATCTCATTTGCCTGTTCTTGTCTGCTGCTGTCACCCCACTTTCTCAGTGACTTTACTGCCACAAGCAAAACAGAAATCAAGCACGTTCAGAATGCCATACCAAGAACTCCTAGTCTAACGAGAAGAGAKCTAGCGCATAGCTAAGAAGGGAAGGTCACTACAGTTGATGAATGGGAGACACACTACTCTCAGCTGGTGTTGGAAGGTGTGAATTGTCAAGAGTTTGAAACTCGCTCATCAAAAATTGTTGCCAATAAGGTACAACACTGTAAATTAGATGTAGGCCTATGCTGCTCTGGGTCATACTCATTAGTGCACAACGTAGCAAAACATTATGCAACGAACAAAGAAAACAAGCATTGGACAAAATCAGATTGTATTGGACAAATTCCCTCCCTGTTTCAGGACATTTCCTCTTAGGCCATTTAGGCCCACCCACCTTCTCTCTATCTAATCTGCAGTTTCAGTTGATTTCACCCACCTTTTCTCTATCTAATCTGTAGTTTCAGTTGATTTCACCCACCTCTCTCAACTCACATTTCCAAGCATAGGCCTATACTCTACTATTAACAAATGTGACATAACACACATACAACACCGTTAAGTTTCTCCTCCCAGACCGTGTGTGAGTACAGTTGAACTGACATGATCTAAAGCTTGTTTGGCGGTTACAGGCCTGGGTTCAACTTTGTCTGTCAACTGTCTCTGTGGAGTACTCCTCCCCTCCCTTGCTCGCTCTTCTCCTCCTCACCTCTTCCTCCCTCTTCTCCTCCTCCTCCCTCTTCTGCTCCCCCTCTCTTCTATCCCACCCTCTTGCTTTTCCTCTCTTCCCTCTCTCCCCCACAGTGAAGACAGGTTGGGAAGTTTAGTAAAGATAACTTGGTCATGAAATGTTTATCATGGGATGTGATGTAATGTTGGGGATAGGTCATTAACATTGAATGACCAAGTTATCTTTACTAAACTTCACAACCTGACTTCAAGTGGAGCATGGGAGAAGACAGGGATGGAGAGACAGGAGAGGGAAGGATGAGAAGAGATGATACTTGGGGGTGGGGTGCGTTATGGCATACATTTTTCAGCAGCACTCTGTCCTAATGTCCCAACACAAGCCTCTAGATGACGTCTGGCAACAACTATTACACAACGCAAGTCCCACAACACACACACACACTAATGCACAACAGATTATACAACAGCATCACGTTCTCCTCCAATAACATCCAATGAAGATGCCATGTAGATCTGTAACCATGTAAATATCTGTAAGAAACCATGTAATTACAACCTGTTATAGGCCTTTTTACATAGTAATTACATTGCCAGGTAGGCCTACTGTGTAACCGCAGTGTAACTGCACATTTACATAGCCTAGRACTCGACTTACAACCTTTTATAGACCACTGGTTTTAGTAGCACTTATCATGTTTCCACTGTTCAATCTCTCGACTCTCTCGAAAAATACAAAGGCCGCATGTTATTTGCCTATAAAAAGCAGGCTGGTCTATCCTTCCCCAGTGAGATCAAAGGAGGAAACGGAACACATACAAGGCAGAGGAAGAGGGCTTGATTCCGAACAGACCTCACAGGCTGTGTCAGCGTCCCAGATGGCACCCTATTCCATATTTAGTGCACTTCTTTTGACCCATTGGGCTCTCGTCAAAAGTAGTCCCCAATATCAGGAATAGGATGACATTTGGGATGCAGGCTTGTGTGTGGAGCGGAGAGCAGCAAGCCAATACAGCAGGCTGGTGTTAGGCCTCTTCCGCTGCCCACACTAAAACACATTCCTCTGAGTCCATTTGGGCAGAGATGTGTGAGTTCAGTCCATCTACACACGACAATACACCAGCAACTCGTTATACTCATCGTGTGAACAAACAGGCTGTGTGCCATATCAAGGACAAAAACTGGACGGAGCAGGAGGGGTGGGGGACAGACTTTTACTTGTACACTTGATTACATGGATATGCTTCTTGAAACAAGCTATTACACTTCGTAATTATAATGGCATTTCATTATTATTCAGGTAATGACTTAAATATTAAATCAACAAATTAAGAAATGCCAGGTTGGACAGGATCTGTCGCATTTTTGTATTGACACAACATTAACAGAGTCAAAATAAAGATATATGCCTAACTTGTCCTTGTCTGTTGGCTTTTCTGCACAAAATAGTTTTTTAAATACAGATTCTAATCTCGACGCACAAAACCATTCAAGCAAAGTCGGATGGGTTCTCTCCCACTTTTCCCAAAATATTCACATTACGTCACAGACCTTGCTGCTGCGGTCATTCGAAGTTCTTCAAAGAGAGATGGCCGTCGAGAGAAATCATGTAGCTTAAGCTACTGAAGATAGGCCTTTTACTAGATTAAATCAGAAAAGGAGCGTTTGAGTCTTATTAAAGAGATATATATTTTAGGAAACTCTTAATGGAAGTCCAGTGCATTCGGAAAGTATTCAGACCCCTTGACTTTTTCCACTTTGTTACGTTACAGCCTTATTCTAAAATGGATGAAATACTTCCCCCCCCCCCTCCTCAATCTACACAACACCCCATAATGGCGAAGCAAAAACAGATTAATCAAATGTTTGCAAATGTATATATATTTTTTTACTGAAATATCACATTTACATAAGTATTCAGACCCTTTACTCAGTACAAGCTTGGCACACCTGTATTTGGGGAGTTTCTCCCATTCTTCTCTGCAGATCCRCTCAAGTGCTCTCAGGRTGGATGGGGAGCGTCACTGCACAGCTATTTTCAGGTRTCTCGAAATATGTTAGATCGAGTTCAAGTCCGGATTCTGGCTGGGCCACTCAAGGACATTCAGAGACTTCAAATTAAATCAAATTGTATTTGTCACATGCGCCGAATACAACAGGTGTAGGATCTTACAGTGAAARGCTTACTTACAAGCCATTAACCAACAATGTTTTAAGAAGTTAAGAAAAAAAGAAAAAAGTGTTAAATAGAAAATAGTACAAATAATTAAACAGCAGCAGTGAAATAACAAGCGAGGCTATATACAAGGGGTACCGGTACAGAGTCAATGTGCYGGGGTAATTGAGGTAATATGTACTAGTAGGTAGAGTTAAAGTGACAATGCATAGATTATAAACAGAGAGAGTAGCAGCAGCGTAAGAAGGGTCTTGGTAGCCCTTTGATTAGATGTTCAGGAGTCTTATGGCTTGGGGGTAGAAGCTGTTAAGAAGCCTTTTGGACCTCGACTTGGTGCTCCGGTACCGCTTGCCGTGTGGCAGCAGAGAGAACAGTCTATGACCAGGGTGGCTGGAGTTTTTGATAATTTTTAGGGCCTTCCTGACACCACCTGGTATAGAGGTCCTGAATGGCAGGAAGTTTGGCCCCAGTGATGTACTGGGACGTACGCACTACCCTCTGTAGCGCCTTACGGTCGGAGGCCGAGCAGTTGCCATGCCAGGCTGAGATGCAACCCGTCAGGATGCTCTCGATTGTGCAGCTGTAGAACCTTTTGAGGATCTGAGGACCCATGCCAAATATTTTCAGTCTCCTGACGTGGAATAGGCTTTGCAATGCCCTCCACACAACTGTCTTAGTGTGTTTGGACCATGACAGTTTGTTGGTGATGTGGACACCAAGGAACTTGAAGCTCTCAACCTGCTCCACTACAGTCCTGTCAATGAGAATGGGGGCGTGCTTGGTCCTCCTTTTCCTGTAGTCCACAATCATCTCCTTTGTCTTGATCACATTGAGGGAGAGGTTGTTGTCCTGGCACACACYACCAGGTCTCTGACCTCCTCCCTATAGGCTGGGTCATTGTTGTCAGTGATCAGTCCTACCACTCGTGTCATTGGCAAACTTGATGGTGTTGGAGTCGTGTCTGGCCGTGCAGTCATGAGTGAACATGGAGTACAGGAGGGACTGCCCCCGTGTTGAGGATCAGCGTGACYGATGTGTTGTTACCTACCCTTACCACCTGGGGGTGGCCCATCAGGAAGTCCAAGATCCAGTTGCAGAGGGAGTGTTTAGTACCAGGGTCCTTAGCTTAGTGATGAGCTTTGAGGTCACGATGGTGTTGAACACTGAGCTGTAGTCAATTAATTGCATTCTCACATAGGTGTTCCTTTTGTCCGGGGGGGAAAGGGCATCTGTGGATCTGTTGGAGCGGTATGCAAATTGGAGTTGGTCTGGAGTTTCTGGGATAATGGTGTTGATGTGAGCCATGACCAGCCTTTCAAAGCACTTCATGGCTACAGATGTGAGTGCTACGAGTCGGTAGTCATTTAGGCAGGTTACCTTAGTGTTCTTGGGCACAGGGACTATGGTGGTCTGCTTAAAACATGTTGGTATTACAGACTCAGACAGGGAGAGGTTGAAAATGTCAGTGAAGACACTTGCCAGTTGGTCAGTCCATGCTCGGAGTACACATCCTGGTAATCCGTCTGGACCTGCGGCCTTGTGAATGTTGACCTGTTTAAAGGTCTTAATCACATCGGCTATGGGGAGCGTGATCACACAGTCGTCCGGAACGGCTGGTGCTGTCATGCATGTTTCAGTGTTACTTGCCTCAAAGCGAGCATGTAAGTAATTTAGCTCGTCTGGTAGGTTTGTGTCACTGGGCAGCTTGTGGCTGTGCTTCCCTTTGTAGTCTGTAATAGTTTGCATGCCCTGCCACATCCGGCAAACGTCGGAGTTGGTGTAGTACGATTCGATCTTAGTCCTGTATTGACACTTTGCCTGTTTGATGGTACGTTGGAGGGCATAGCTGGATATCTTATAGGCTTCCGGGTTAGAGTCCCGCTCCTTGAAAGCAGCAGCTCTACCCTTTAGCTCATTGCAGATGGTGCCTGTAATCCATGGCTTCTGGTTTGTATGCACGGTCACTGTGGAGACGACGTCATTCATGCACTTATTGATGAAGCTAGTGACGGTTGTGGTGTACTCCTCAATGCCATCAGAAGAATCCTGGAACATATTCCAGTCTGTGCTAGCAAAACAGTCCTGTAGCTTAGCATCTGCTTCATCTGACCACTTTCTTATTGACCGAGTCACTGGTGATTCCTGCTTTATAGTCAGACTTGCCAAATGGAGGGCGAGCCTTGTATGTGTGTCTGTGTGTGGAGTAAAGGTGGTCTAGAGTTTTTTTCCCCCTCTGGATGTACATTTAACATGCTGATAGAAATGTAAAACTGATTTGAGTTTCCTTGCATTAAAGTCCCCGGCCACTATGAGCACCGCCTCTGGATGAGCGTTTTCCTGTTTGCTTATGGCAGTATACAGCTCATTGAGTGCGGTCTTAGTGCCAGCATCGGTCTTGCGTGGTATATTGACAGTTACGAAAAATACAGATGTAAACTCTATTGGAAAATAGTGTGGTCTACAGCTTATCATGAGATACTCTACCTCAGGCGAGCAAAACCTTGAGACTTCCTTAGATTTCGTGTACCAGSTGTTGTTTACAAATATGCATAGGCCGCCTCCCCTTGTCTTACCAGAGGCTGCTGTTCAATCCTGCCGAAAAATCTTAAAACCCGCCAGATGTATGTTAATCATGTCGTTGTTCAGCCACGACTCGGTGAAACATAATATATTACAGTTATTAATGTCCCGTTGGTAGGATATACACTACCGTTCAAAAGTTCGGGGTCAGTTAGAAATGTCCTTGTTATTGAAAGAAAATCAATTTTTTTGTACATTAAAATAACATCAAATTGATCAGAAATACAATGTAGACATCGTTAATGATGTAAATGACTATTGAAGCTGGAAACGGCAGATATTTTATGGAATATCTACATAGGCGTAAAGAGGCCCACTATCAGCAACCATCACTCCTGTGTTCCAATGGCACGTTGTGTTAGCTAATCCAAGTATATAATATTAAAAGGCTAATTGATCATTAGAAAACCCTTTTGCAATTATGTTAGCACAGCTGAAAACTGTGGTCCTGATTAAAACAGCAATAAAACTGACCTTCTTTAGACTAGTCGAGTATTTGGAGCATCAGCATTTGTGGGTTCGATTACAGGCTCAAAATGGCCAGAAACAAAGAACTTTATTCTGAAATTTGTCAGTCTATTCTTATTCTGAGAAATGAAGGCTATTCCATGCGAGAAATTGCTAAGAAACTGAAGATCTCGTACAATGCTATGTACTACTCCCTTCAAAGAACAGCGCAAACTGGCTCTAACCAGAATAGAAAGAGGACTGGGAAGCCCCGGTGCACAACTGAACAAGAGGACAAGTACATTAGAGTGTCTAGTTTGAGAYACAGARGTCTCACAAGTCCTCAACTGGCAGTTTCATTAAATAGTACCCGCAAAACACCATTCTCAACGTCAACAGTGAAGAGCCGACTCKAGGATGCTGGACTGATTGGTGGAGTGCTGCTGAGATGGTTGTCCTTCTGGAAMGTTCTAGTGGTGTGGGGGCTGTACTTTGGCAAAGTGGGTGCYGTTATATCCTGCCCGTTTGGCCCTGTCCGGGGGTATCGTCGGATGGGGCCACAGTGTCTCCCYACCCCTCCTGTCTCAGCCTCCAGTATTTYTGCTGAAGTAATTTATGTGTCGGGGGGCTGTCTGTTATATCTGGAGTATTTCTCCTGTCTTATCTGGTGTCCTGTGTGAATTTAAGTATGCTCTCTCTAATTCTCTATTTCTTTCTTTCTCTCGGAGGACCTGAGCCCTAAGACAATGCCTCAGGACTACCTGGTCTGATGACTCCTTGCTGTCCCCAGTCCACCTGGCCGTGCTGTTGCTCCAGTTTCAACTGTTCTGCCTGCGGCTATGGAACCCTGACCTGTTCACCGGATGTGTTACCTGTTCAACTCTCTAGAGACAGCAGGAGCGGTAGAGATACTCTTTTCTACATTGTAGAATAATAGTGAAAACATCAACTATGAATTAACACCTCATTAATTGGCCTCAACCCAATTGAGATGGTTTGGGATGAGTTGGACCGCAGAGTGAAGGAAAAGCAGCCAACAAGTGCTCAGCATATGTGCAAACTCCTTCAAGACTATTGGAAAAMCATTCCAGGTGAAGCTTGTTGAGAGAATGCCAAGAGTGTGCAAAGCTGTCATCAAGGCAAAAGGTGGCTACTTTGAAGAATCTCAAATATAAAATATATTTTGATTGATTTAACACYCTTTTTTGGTTACTKCATGATTCCATGTGTTATTTCATAGTTTTGATGTCTTCACTATTATTCTACAATGTAGAAAATAGTCAATATAAAGATATAAAGAAAAACCCTTGAATGAGTAGGTGTCCAAACTTTTGACTGGTACTGTATATTTAAAAGGACTTTGTTGACTTACTGTGTGAGGTGAAGAAAACATTACTGAGAAGCCCAGCTGGGCTCRTTCCTACATTTGACATTTGTTAGAAGCAGGCCAGGTACTTCTATGCTCGCTCTGTCAACATTAACAGGACAGAGAGACCAGTCACATGCTCATTGCTCACATGGAGCGCGTAAATGATGGTATGAAATAAACCAAAACTTGTTTCTCACAAGTGTAGCAGGATGTGAACTCTGCAAACAACGTTTCCGCTCAGAGAAGGAGAACAGTAAATTACTGTAATTAATACATGCATTAACAGAAATTAATATAACCAAATGACAGGGATTAACAGTAAATTGCCTGTTTTAGAAACGGTAGGCTTCCACATGAGCATTCATTAAAGTGCATTGCGAGCCGACACTTTTAGCCTAGACTACTATTRTACTTTGCAGGGATTGGTGGGTCCGGCATTCTTTTTTTTGGGGGGGGGGGGGTTCGCCTAGGGTGGAATATCGTACCGGGCCTGATCATCGTTGATTAGTCTATATATTTAAAGTAAGAAAAGATTCCGTATCAAATTATACCATACCAGGTTAGATAGGATTGGCGCACTGTCCATTTGACACAACATTAGCGCATTATAGGCCTCAGAGCCAGAACAACCTTGTCGACTGCTGTTTAACGAGTCATGAATAGTCAGACATGTCCAAGGAAGACCGATGTATTTATTTACTAGCAAGCAATGAAAATGTGCATTGCATGAAAGTTCACACATCCCATAGCGCTCTACACCCCTGTGTATCTAGCGTTTTAGCTGCTGCTCGAGCATCAAAGCACAGTTGGAAAGAGAAGGAGATGTAGAAAGWTTGACAGACTAAGTCAGCAAAACAATTGCTTATAATCATTAGTAAACACTCCCGCTATTGTGTCAACTTTATCTACACTGAACAAAAATATAAACCCAACATGTAAAGTGTTGATTCCATGTTTCGTGAGCTGAAATAAAAGATCCCAGAAATGTGCAACACACACAAAAAGCGTATTTCTCAAGTTTACATCCCTGTTAGTGAGCATTTCTCGTTTGCCAAGATAATCCATCCACATGACAGGTGTGGCATATCAAGAAGCTGATTAAACAGCATGATCATTACACAGATGTACCTTGTTCTGGGGGCAATAAAAGGCCACTAAAAATGTGCAATTTTGTCACAACACAATGCCACAGATGTCTCAAGTTGAGGYAGTGTGCAATTGGCATGCTGACTGCAGGAATGTCCACCAGAACAATTCKCAGAGAATTTAATTTATCTACCATAAGCCGCCTCCAACGTCGTTTTAGGGAATTTGYCAGTACGTCCAACCGGCCTCACAACAGCAGACAGCGTGTATGGCGTCGTGTGGGTGAGCGGTTTGCTGATGTCAACCTTGTGAACAGAGTGCCCCATGGTGGTGGTGGGGTTACGGTATGGGKAGGCATAAGCTCGAGACAACCAACACAATTGCATTTTATCGATTTGAATGCACATAGATACCGTGACGAGATCCTGAGGCCCGTTGTCCAGCATGCCTAGTTAATTACAAAATATGTTTTTACCTTTAAATGCACGGCTCCATGTCGCAASGATCTGTACACAATTCCTGGAAGCTGAAAATGTCCCAGTTCTTCCATGGCCTGCATACTCACCAGACATGTCAAACATTGAGCATGTTTGGGATCCTGTGGATCAACGTGTACGACAGTGTGTTCCAGTTCCCGCCAATATTCAGCAACTTTGCACAGACATTGAAGGAGTGTGGGACAACATTCCACAACGAACAGCCTGATCAACTCTACGCGAAGGAGATGGATATGTGTCGCGCTGCATGAGGCAAAAGGTGGTCACACCAAATACTGACAGGTTTACTGATCCACGCCCAACCTTTTTTAAGGTATCTGTGACCAACAGATGCATTCCCAGTCATGTGAAATCCATAGACTAGGGCCTACAATTTTTTTTTCAAATGATTGATTTTCTTATATGAACTCGGTAAAAATCTTTGAATAGTTGCATGTTGCATTTATATATTTTTTCAGTATACATGAAAATAAAARTCATACAAATTGTTGAGAACAAAATGTAGGCCTATTTAAATTAGGGATGCACGATATATCYGTGAGCATATCGGAATTGGTCGATATTAGCTAAAAATGCCAACATCTAGTTTAACGCCGATMTGCAAAACCAATGTCAAAGCTGACGTGCATACCTATATAACGTAGGTAGYTGACGTAATGACGCCACGAAAAATACAGTGCTACACAGAGAAGCAGAAAAAATACTAAGCGCACACTTCCAACAACTAAACAAGTTCAAGTCCAGCAGTCATTTGAAAGAGTAAGAACATTTCAGRGAGARAACTCAAAGGCGAAATCCATTAATGCCAAGATAATGGAATTCATTGCCCTTGACAATCAACCGTTCCCTGTCGTGGAAATTTTTATAAAAATCCCCTGAAACAGCACCATCTAGTGGTCATAACCTGGTAATATCAGGATGTAGGATGTGATTGTAGTGGGGTGTGGCAGGGACGCCGTGGGTAGCTTTTCACTATTTCTTTGGATTCCTCATGTCTAACTCATAGCTAGAAAAAAGGTTTGGTCCAAATCAGATGTTAGGTACTATATTTATTGAATATTAAACGAATTCTATAAATTATAATGARCAATTTGTTTGCGATAAATAAGAAAACAAATTCAGAGATCAAATTATATTTCAACAAAATAAATGTTGCAAAGACTAATTGTATCTGTGTTTCTACAACAGAAACAATTTCAGAACAAGCAAAGAATGTGGGTGTCTAAATCTTCCTTCTTGTGCTTTGAGGTAAAACGCCTCCACATAAATCCTTTTCATTATATCCATTTCAGACATGCGATAGCCTACATATGAGTCAGACTCAGTGAGTCCACCCATCTATTTAAGCTTCCATTCATCCAAGGTGACATGGAAACATCAAAAGAAGTCAGCTCAGCCAGTGGGCCCTATTCCAATCGCTCTCTCGGAGCCTGCCGGCAATGTCCCCGTCGCTGTTAACTTGGTCTGCGTCCCAATTCCCAAATGGCCAGGGGAGCGAGCAGGTCGAGCGGGTCTCTGTCTATAATCAGCTACAGGCCCGCAGTGTTTGATGCAGCCTGCTAGGAAACTAGCTAAACAAACTGTATTAATAGTTCTCTCTGCCTGCAGGCAGGGAGCCAAAGGACTCAGGAATCTACAGGGCTAGAGTTGCCAGGGTTAGAGGGTAGGGGAGACCCCACAAAAGGCTTAGAGGGAGGGAGAGGGTAAGACACAGAGAAGAAAGAAAGAAAGAAAGAAAGAAAGAAAGAAAGAAAGAAAGAAAGAAAGAAAGAAAGAAGAAAAGAAAGAAAAGAAAGAAGAGAGAAAAGAAAGAAAAGAAAGAAAAGAAAGAAAAGAAAGAAGAAAAGAAAGAAAGAAAAGAAGAAAAGAAAGAAAGAAAAGAGAGAAAAGAGAGAAAAGAAAGAAAAGAAATTAAGAAAGAAAGAAAAGAAAGAAAGAGTGTGGTTTGCTGTGTGGTGGTCATGTATTGGTTGACTCACGGACTTTACTGTGAGATCAAAGAGTATTTGGTAGCTCAAACAGGACATGACCAATGATGTATATAAACCCTGGATTGCTGATCCTTTGTATTGGCCATTGAGAGGCTTTGAAGCCACAGGTCGGCCATATTGGCACTCCCCAGTAGGAGCAGTCCTCCAAAGGAATGAATGTCATTTTTACGGTATTTACGTGAGATGTTTCGTGCACAAAAASTATTTGTAGCGGTGTCAGTATCATTAGTCATCTAAAAAAGTATACTTTAAAAGGAAACGTTTTAATATATACTGAACAAAATAATAAACAACATGCAAAGTGTCCCATGTTTTATAAGCTGAAATGAAAGATCCCAGAAGTTTTCCATCCTCACAAAAAGCTTATTTCTCAAAAATTGTGCACAAATTTGTTTACATCCCTGCTAGTGAGCATTTCTCCTTTGCCAAGACAATCCATCCACCTGACAGGTGTGGCATATCAAGAAGCTGATTAAAACAGCATGATCATTAACACAGGTGGTCCTTGAGCTGGGGACAGTAAAAGGCCACTCTAATATGTGCCGTGTTGTCACAGCACAATGCCACTAATGTCTCAAATTTAGAGGGAGAGTGCAATTGGCATACTGACTGCAGGAATGTCCACCATAGCTGTTGCCAGAGAATTTAATGTTAATTTCTCTACCATAAGCCGCCACCAACGTTGTTTAAGAGAATTTGTCAGTACGTCCAACCGACACCACAATTGCAGACTACAATCAACAGCCTGATGAATTCTATGCAAAGGAAATGTGTTGCGCTGCATGAGGAAATGGTGGTCACACCAGATACTAACTGGTTTTCTAAACCACGCCCCAACTTTTTTTAAAGTACACTATATATAGTGTGTGGACACCGATTCAAATGAGTGGATTCTGCCATTTCAGCCACACCCATTGCTGACAGGTGTATACAAATCGAGCACACAGCCATGCYATCTCCATAGACAAACATTGGCAGTGGAATGGCCTTACTGAAAAGCTCAGTGACTTTCAACGTGGCACGGTATTAGGACAGTGCCACCTTTCCAACAAGTTTGTACGTAAAATGTCTGCCCTTGTTAGAGGTGCCCTGGTCAACTTTAAGTGCCATTATTCCAAACTGCCTCTGGAAGCAACATCAGCACAAGAACTGTTTGTCGGGAGCTTGATGAAATGGGTTTCCATGGCGGGGCAGAACCTCACAAGCCTAAGATCACCATGCGCAATATCAAGTGTCGTCTGGAGTGGTGTAAAGCTCGCCGCCATTGGACTCTGGAGCAGTGGAAACGCATTCTCTGGAGTTATGAATCACGCTTCACCATCTGGCAGTCTGACGGACAAATCTGGGTTTCGCAGATGCCAGGAGAACGCTACCTGCCTGAATGCATAATGCCAACTGTAAAGTTTGGTGGGGGAGGAATAATGGGCTGGGGTTGTTTTCATGGTTCCGGCTAGCCCCCTTAGTTCCAGTGATGGGAAATCTTAATGCTACAGCATACAATGACATTCTAGACGAGTCGGTGTTCCAACTTTGTGGTAACAGTTTGGGAAAGGCCCKTTCCTGTTTCAGCATGACAATGCCCCTGTGTACAAAGCGAGGTCCATACAGAAATTGTTTGTTGAGATCGTGTGGAAGAACTTGCCTGTACAGAGCCCTGACCTCAACCACATCTAACACCTTTGGGATGAATTGGAACGCAGACTGCCGGCCAGGCCTAATCGCCAAACATTAGTGCCCGACCTCACTAATGCTCGTGGCTGAATGGAAGCAAGACCCCCGCAGCAATGTTCCAACATCTAGTGGAAAGCCTTCCCAGAAGAGTGTACAGTCGTGGCCAAAAGTTTTGAGAATGACACAAATATTAATTTTCACAAAGTCTGCTGCCTCAGTGTCTTTAGATATTTTTGTCAGATGTTACTATGGAATACTGAAGTATAATTACAAGCATTTCATAGGTGTCAAAGGATTTTATTGACAATTACATGAAGTTGATGCAAAGAGTCAATATTTGCAGTGTTGACCTTTCTTTTTCAAGACCTCTGCAATCCGCCCTGGCATGCTGTCAATTAACTTCTGGGCCACATCCTGACTGATGGCAGTCCATTCTTGCATAATCAATGCTTGGAGTTTGTCAGAATTTGTGGGTTTTTGTTTGTCCACCCGCCTCTTGAGGATTGACCACAAGTTCTCAATGGGATTAAGGTCTGGGGAGTTTCCTGGCCATGGACCCAAAATATCTATGTTTTTGTTCCCCGAGCCACTTAGTTATCACTTTTGCCTTATGGCAAGGTGCTCCATCATGCTGGAAAACGCATTGTTCGTCACCAAACTGTTCCTGGATGGTTGGGAGGACGTGTTGGTACCATTCTTTATTCATGGCTGTGTTCTTAGGCAAAATTGTTAGTGAGCCCACACCCTTGGCTGAGAAGCAACCCCACACATGAATGGTCTCAGGATGCTTTACTGTTGGCATGACACAGGACTGATGGTAGCGCTCACCTTGTCTTCTCCGGACAAGCTTTTTTCCGGATGCCCCAAACATCGGAAAGGGGATTCATCAGAGAAAATGACTTTCCCCAGTCCTCAGCAGTCCAATCCCTGTACCTTTGCAGAAATATCAGTCTGTCCCTGATGTTTTTCCTGGAGAGAAGTGGCTTCTTTGCTGCCCTTCTTGACACCATGCCATCCTCCAAAAGTCTTTGCCTGCCGATGCACTCACACACTGCCTGCTGCCATTCCTGAGCAAGCTCTGTACTGGTGGTGCCTCGATCCCGCAGCTGAATCAACTTTAGGAGACGGTCCTGGCGCTTGCTGAACTTTCTTGAGGGCCCTGAAGCCTTCTTCACAACAATTGAAACGCTCTCCTTGAAGTTCTTGATGATCCAATAAATTGTTGATTTAGGTGCAATCTAACTGGCAGCAATATCCTTGTCTGTGAAGCCTTTTTGTGCTAAGCAATGATGACGGCACGTGTTTCATTGCAGGTAACCATGGTTGTCAGAGGAAGAACAATGATTCCAAGCACCACCCTCCTTTTGAAGCTTCCAGTCTGTTATTCGAACTCAATCAGCATGACAGAGTGATCTCCAGCCTTGTCCTCGTCAAACACTCACACCTGTGTTACGATGAGAATCACTGACATGATGTCAGCTGGTCCTTTTGTGGCAGGGCTGAAATGCAGTGGAAATGTTTTTGGGGGATTCAGTTCATTTGCATGGCAAAGAGGGACTTTGCAATTAATTGCAATTAATCTGATCACTCTTCATAACATTCTGGAGTATATGCGAATTGCCATCATACAAACTGAGGCAGCAAACTTTGTGAAAATTTATATTTGTGTCATTCTCAAAACTTTTGGCCACGACTGTAGGCTGTTATAGCAGCAATGGGGGAAGCAACTCCATATTAATGCCCATGATTTTGAAATTAAATGTTCAATTAGCAGGAGTCCACATACACGACATGACCAAAAGTATCGGTGACCAACAGATTCATTTCTGTATTCCTAGTCATGTGAAATCCATAGATTAGGGCCTAACGAATTTATTTCAATTGACTGATTTCCTTATAAGAACTGTAACTCAGTATGTTTTAAAAAATCATCTGTGTATTTAAAAAAGTATATATATATATATATATTTACCTCAGAAAATAGGCATATAATTTAAAAAGTATTAATTAAAAAAACAATATGCAATATTGCCTGGTTGCTAAAATACTAATAGTTCGCCTAATTTCAATTTATGTGACKAAACAAGCAATTGTGTAGAGTAGGTATTCTCCAGGGGTACGCGCAATGCAGTCGGAGGTAAGCCAAATAAAAATGTGATTCACATTTAAAAATAATTTTGAAATACATTTCCCCCCCCCCACATTTTCAAACAGTCCATTTATATTTTCCAACGGGGCTATGCATTTGGGTGAGGTTTTTGACTCGCCTGAGTAGCCTCCTTTCACTGCAAAAAAWTTAATTAAACCATCTAGTGTTCAATGAAATAACACAATGTCAAATACAGGTAGCCTTGTCAAATAATTAACATCCAATCACATTACTCTCTCGTGGGAATTCCACTAACGGTCCGTATGTAGTCAAACGTAGCTGCTGCTCATTCCATTTGCTAAAAAATTGATAAATGATTTTTTTTTTTTAAGTTAGGCCCGTGTCCATGGAGACATACATACCAGCTCTACTGGTAGTACTGCTACGACCAGCAATACTACACCTGCACCTGTCGACAACACAAGTTGTTCAGCTTCCACAAGCACATCCAATGCTAACATCAGTAATTCTACATGTTGTTGTTAGCCCAGCTAGCATGGACACTTACAGTTGTGAATCTGACGCAGCCAAAGAGCTACAGCCAGGGAAAGCACCGAACAACAGACAGGGACGCTGGACAATCGAAGAGGTGCAAATATGATGAGAACTACATTGATTTGGGGTTCACTTATATTGGGTGCCTTTCCTCAGTTCTTTTGCACATATAACACACTGTGGCGATCTCACAACTCGATGAAACCTTCACTCTTGTGCAGACATTTAGATGTAAAACATGCAAATTTGAAATAAAGCTACAGGAGTTTTTGAGCGAGAATTAAGTCGACTTTCGAGTAGTAAGACATGTATAAACTGCAACAGATACCATTAATAAGAAGGTGCTAGAAGCGTCTTATATGTTGAGCTACCGAGTGGCTAGGACAGGCAAGRCCCATACTATTGTGGAGGACTTAATTATTCCTGCTGCAGAGGATATGGCTAGGACAATGCCGGGGGAAAAGGACAAAACTATCCAGACAATGCCTTCATCAAACAACACTGTTTCACAACGCATCAGTGACAAGGCAGGAGATGTTTTGAAACAACTACTGGTTCGCAAACAAGCCAGTGAATTATATGAGTTACATCTGGATGAGTCAACAGACGTGGCGGGCCTGGCACATGTCCATTGCGTTTATGGGGGGGGGGGGTCAATTAAGGAAGACAACCTTTTCTGCAAACTACTGGAAACCAGGACAACAGGAGAGGATATTTTTAAAGTACTGGGCAGCTTTCTGACATCAAATGGACTTTGGTGGTCTAGATGTGTTGGTATCTGTACTGATGGTGCAAAAGCGATGACGGGGAGACATAGTGGAGTGGTAACGCGCGTACAAGCAGTTGCTCCCGACACCACTTGGGTACACTGCAGCATCCACCGAGAGGCTCTTGCTGCCAAGGGAATGCCTGACATCTTGAAAGATGTTTTGGACACTACAGTGAAAATGGTTAACTTTGTTAAATCAAGGCCACTGAACTCTCGTGTATTTTCTGCACTATGCAATGATATGGGCAGTGACCACGTAACGCTTTTACAACATACAGAAGTGCGCTGGTTATTAAGGGGCAAAGTATTGACACGAGAGACAGGCTTAAAGTTGTCTTTACTGACCATAATTTTCACTTGTCTGACCGCTTGCATGATAACGAGTTTCTCGCCTGAATGATCGGAATCTAGGATTACAGGGACTCTCCGCAACTATATTCAATATGCAGGACACAATTGAGGCTATGATTAAGAAGTTGGAGCTCTTTTCTGTCTGCCTTAACAAGMACAACACACAGGTCTTTCCATCATTGTATGATTTTTGTGTGTGCAAATAAACTCACGCTTACGGACAATGTCAAATGTGATATAGCGAAGCACCTGAGTGAGTTGGGTGCGCAATTACGCAGGTACTTTCCCGAAACGGATGACACAAACAACTGGATTCGTTATTCCTTTAATGCCCTGCCTCCAGTCCACTTACCGATATCTGAACAAGAGAGCCTCATCAAAATTTCAACAAGCGGTTCTGTGAAAATTTTATTTAATCAGAAGCCACTGCCTGATTTCTGGATTGGGCTGCGCTCGGAGCATCTTGCCTTGCCAAATCGGGCTGTTAAGACACTGATGCCTATTGCAACCACGTACCTATGTGAGAGTGGATTCTCAGCCCTCACTAGCATTAAATCTAAATACAGGCACAGACTGTGTGTGGAATATTATTTAAGACTGAGCCTCTCTCCAATACAACCCAAAATTGCAGAGTTATGTGCATCCTTTCAAGCACACCCTTCTCATTAACCTGTGGTGAGTTATTCACAATTTTCGATGAACAAATAAAGTTTTATATGCAAGATAGCTAAATAAAGAGCAAAATGATTGATTATTATTACTATTATTAGATTATTATTTGTACCCTGGTCCTATAAGAGCTCTTTGTCACATGAGCCGGGTTGTGACAAACTCACTCATTCTTATGTTTAATAAATGTATAGTATAGTGTGTATGTGGCAGACTTACAATGATGGCAAAAAATAACATTTGAGAGTGCGCTGACCCTGGTGCTAGAGGAGGTACGCAGCTGGAGGTTGAATGTTTGAAGGGGTACGGAACTATAAAAACTTTGGGAACCACTGGTGTAGAGAATCATTGTACCATCTAAAGCGGAGTGAAATATATTTTCAATAACCAAAATTATTGTATTTTCAGCTGTTAGAAGCTGGTGTACAAAAACGAAGACGCAAACACTGAACTTAAGAATGGGAAGCATAGAAAATCTACACATCATAGACTTGCTTTCAATAAGAATGACAGATCCATAACTGACATTTCTATGTGAATTTGGTCGGGGGTTGTTAAAAAAGTTGCATATTGCAGCTTTACGTTGTCTGTAATATAATAAATATGGCAAAAACAAAAATGTATACATCATAAATTAATTTCTATAGCTTCCAAAATATATATTTTCTACAATCGTGGGGGACTGCCAAGATGGAGGCATGGTGGCTGTGGCCTCCATCATTCTTTAACGGAAGAAGTTTGGAACCACCAAGACTCATTCTAGAGCCCGGCCAAACTGAGCAATCGGGGTAGAAGGGCCTTGGTCAGGGAGGTGACCAAGAAACCGATGGTTACTCTGACAGAGCTCCAGGGTTCCTCTGTGGAGATGGTTGTCCTTCTGGAATGTTCTCCCATCTCTGCAGCACTCCAATAATCAGGCCTTTATGGTAGAGTGGCTAGACGTAAGCCACTCCTCAGTAAAAGCCACATGACAGCCCGCTTGGAGTTTGCCAAAAGGCACCTAAAGGACTCTCAGACCATGAGAAACAAGATTCTCTGGTCTGATGAAACCAAGATGTAGCTCTTTGGCCTGAATGCCAAGTGTCACATCTGGAGGAAACCAGGCACTGCTTATCACCTGGCCAATACCATCCCTACGATGAAGCATGGTGGTGGCAGCATCATGCTGTGAGGATGTTTTTCAGCGTCAGGGACTGGGAGAATAGTCAGGATCGAGGGAAATATGAACAGAGCAAAGTACAGAGAGATCCTTGATGAAAACCTGCCCTAGAGCGCTCAGGACCTCAGACTGGGGCAAAGGTTCACCTTCTAACAGAACAACGACCCTAAGTACATAGCCACTCCTGCATTGTATTGGCTTCGGGACAAGTCTTTGAATGTCGTTGAGTGGCCCAGCCAGAGCTCAGACTTGAACCCGATCTTACATCCCTGGAGAGACCTGAAAATGGCTGTGCAGCGACGCTCCCCATCCAACCTGACAGAGCTTGAGAGGATCTGAAGAGAAGAATGGGAGAAACCTGCCAAGCTTGTAGCGTCAAACCCAGGAAGACTCGAGGCTGTAATCGCTGCCGAAGGTGCTTCAACAAAGTACTGAGTAAAGGGTATGAATACTTACGTAAATGTGATAACAGTTCTTTTTATTTAATACATTTGCAAAAATGTATAAAAACCTGTTTTTGCTTTGTCATTATGGGGTATTGTGTGGAGGGGGGGAAAAAAAACAATTAAATAKATTTTAGAATATGGCTGTAACCTACATTTTATTTGAAAAAGTCAAGGGGTCTGAATATTTTCTGAACGCACTGTATATAAATCATTGGACAGGACAGACGAGGTGCTAGCGCCCTCAGTTGCAACCCTGTGAGGGTTGACTAACAAGAGAAATCTAGGCTGCTGCCTGGAACACATGAAACCCTATATGCTCGCGCGTCTGCATAACTGCCCAGGTCTTTAAGCTAAATCCATGGCAGAGCAGACAGACAATGCAAGACAAACGATCCACCAGTGACATTTTTCTGCAATGAAATTGGAAACACTTGAATGTCTATTTATTAGATGGATCATCAGCTTTTGAACGGAAGGGAATGGGTTGTATGGCCCAAGTTGTTTTGATGCCAAAACTACAACGCTTAAACAAGACAGACTTGTCCAATAACTGAGACATTTGATCTCTGTGTTATGAACAACTGGTAGGCTGCATCTGGGCTATGAACTTTAAGGCGGTTTAAACACCCTGTATTTAATGTACATTCATTAGTTTTGTTTCTGTTGAGTAGATCAGACAGAAAGCACAAATTCTTAGTCTGGGATCTAATACGAAGCAAGTGGTGAAACGGAGCTAATCACCTGCCATGTGTTCTTGACACTTTCATGGATCAATACACAAGTATAAATCCAATACAGAAAAATATACATAATGTATAACATTTGATATAGCTTTTTAGAATTAAACTGCAAACCAGAAAAACAGAGGCTGTATGTACCAAGCATCTCAGAGTAGGAGTGCTGATCTAGGATCAGCCCCCCCCGTCGATGTAATSTTATTGGATTGTGATCTAAAAGGCAGAACTGTTCCAAAAATCGGCACTAGTCAAGTCAGCATGCTAGCTGAGACCCGAATACCCTTTACACACAAGACCTGCCTTTACCCGCATGAGACCGCCCTTTCTTTTCAAGGATTGGCTACCGACATGTAAATCACCACGATCTCGTTCCCTTATCGCTCAGTGGGCTGTCAATTAATTCTGACAGAAGAATGTGATTGGTTCATGACGATTCCACTCAAAAAGATGGGGAAAGTTATAGTTGCGAAAACTCCCAGTGCTAACTTCGTACATCTCCCAGATGATTCGCAATGAACATAATCTTGGTGATGAGCTAGTCTTGGAGAGGCATATTTTTTATTTAACTAGACAAGTCAGTTAAGAACAAATTCTTATTTACAACGGCGGCCTACACTGGCCAAACCKGGGCCAATTGTGCGCCGTCCTATAGGACTCCCAATCACGGCCGGTTGTGATACATCCTGGATTCAAACCAGGGTGTCTGTAGTGACGTCTCAAGCACTGAGATGCATTGCCTTAGACAGCACCACAGATATAACACCACATCAATAAACTTCGATTTGATATCTTTATTAACTTAGCAGACAACCAAACAAATACTTGTGAATATGGACACATCACAGAACCAGACAAAGTCCCAGACATGGACCCTCAGATCCTCAAAAAGTTATACATCGCACCATTGAGAGCATCCTGACTGGCTGCATCACAGCTTGGTATGGCAAGTGCTTGGCATCCGACCCCAAGGCGCTACAAAGGGTAGTGCGTACGGCCCAGTACATCACTGGGGCCGAACTCGGTGCCATCCAGGTCCTCTCTACCAAGCAGTGCCAGAGGAAAGCCAAAAATGGTCAAAGACTCCAGCCACGCAAGTCATAGGCTGTTCTGCACAGCAAGTCTGAGACCAAAAGGCTCCTGAACAGCTTCTACCCCCATGCCATAAGATTGCTGAACAGTTAATTAAATGGCTACCTGGATTATTTGCATTGACCCCCTTTTGTTGCATTCTTGTACTGGCTCCAATGCACACTCACTGCACTCTACACTGACACTCGTAAAACACGCACACAGATGCACACAGATGTAATAACCAAAAAATTGTATGATTCCATGTGTTATTCATAGTTTTGATGTCTTCACTATTATTCTACAATGTAGAAATTAGTAAAACATTAATAAAAACCCTGGAATGAGTAGATGTGTCCAAACTTTTGACTGGTACTGTATGTGTAGATATGAATAGGAATGTATATACCCTGAACACAAATATAAACGCAACATCCAACAATTTCAAAGATTTTACCTTGTTACAGTTCATTTAAGGAAATAAGTCAATTTAATTTTTTTAAATTATGCTACCTTTATTTAAATAGGCAAGTCAGTGAAGAACAAATTCTTATTTACACAATGACGGCCTACCCCGGCCAAACCCGGACGACGCTGGGCCAATTGTGCACCGCCCTATGGGACTCCCAATCACGGCCGGATATGATGCAGCCTGGATTCGAACCAGGTACTGCAGCGATGCCTCTTGTACTGAAATGCAGTGTCTTAGACCACCGAGCCACTCAGGAGCCTCTTCAAATAAATCCATTAGGTCCTGATCTAAGGATTTCACATGACTGGGGATACAGACATGCATCTGTTGGTCACAGATAACTTTAATAATAAAGAAAAGTAGGGTGTGGATCAGAAAACCGGTAAGTGTCTGGTGTGACCACCATTTGCCTCACACAGAGCAACACATATCCTTCAAATAAAGTTGATCAGGCTGTTGATTGTGGCCTGTGAAATGTTGTCCCACTCCTCTTGAATGGCTATGCGAAGTTGCTGGATATTGGTGGGAACTGGAACACACTGTCGTACACGTCGATCCAGAGCATCCCAAACATGCTCAATGGGTGACATGTCTGTTGAGTATGCAGGCCATGGAAGAACTGGGACATTTTCAGCTTCCAGGAATTGTGTACAGATCCTTGTGACATGGGGCAGTGCATTATCATGATGAAACATGAGGTGATGGTGGCAGATGAATAGCATGACAATGGTCCTCAGGATCTTGTCACAGTATCTCTCATTCAAATTGCCATCGATAAAATGCAATTGTGTTCGTTGACCGTATACCTGCCATACCAGAACCCCACCGCCACCTGGGGCACTCTGTTCACAACATTGACGTCAGCAACCCACTTGCCCACAATGCCATAAACGCTGTCTGCCATCTGCCCGATACAGCTGAAACCGGGATTCTTCCTTGAACATCACTTTTCCAGCATGCCAGCGGCCATCAAAGGTAAGCATTTGCCCGCTGAAGTTGGTTACGCTACCGAGCTGCAGTCAGGTCAAGACCTTGGTGAGGACAACGAGCATGCAGATGAGCTTTCCTGAGACTGTTTCTGAAAATGATCAGCTGTCCGGGTGGCTGATCTCAGACGATCCCACAAGTGAAGAAGACGGATGTGGAGGTCATGGGCAGGCATGGTTACACGTGGTTGTGAGGCCGGTTGGACCTACTGCCAAATTCTCTAAAACGACGTTGAGGCGGCTTATGGTAGAGAAATTCATATTCAATTCTCTGGCAACAGCTCTGGTGGACTTTCCTGCAGTCAGCATGCCAACTGTATGCTCCCTCAAAACCTGAGACATCTGTGGCATTGTGTTTTGTGACAAAACTGCACATTTTAGAGTGGCCTTTTATTGTGCCCAGCACAAAGTGCACCTGTYTAATGATCATGCTGTTTAATCAACTTCTTGATAATCCATCCACCTGACAGGTGTGGTCTATCTCGGCAAAGGAGAAATGCTCACTAACAGTGGTGTAAACAAATTTGTGGTCAAAATCTGAGATAAATAAGCATTTAGTGCTTATGGAACATTTCTGGGATTTTTATTTCAGTTTATGAAACATGGGACCAACACTTAACATGTTGCGTTTCTATTTTTGTTCAGTATAGATATCAATACAGATAACAATATTATCATAATCTTAGACTAGGATGAGGTACAGTTATTATAACAGTGTTATAAATATATGGCTGAAGTTAAAGTCACAACTGGCAATAGAATGGAGGATTGTATATGTTGAGGAATTTGAATCTCCCAGTTTTTAAAGAATCAACTGTGCTGTAATTTATTGCAGGTTATTCTTTCAGCTACACATGGTGTGGATCGCTTACGATGATGGAGAAAACTTATTGTTTGCTAAAGTTATGAAATTCTCTCTTCTCAGTAAGCAGAATCGAAATCATCTTCTCAAGAGGCAGAATCGTAATGACTTAACTTCTGCTAAAAGTTGAAACCATCAGACGTCTGGCTAAATTAGATGTTCAGTCAAGTTAGCATGCTAGCTGAGACCCGAATACCCTTAACACACACAAGACCTGCCTTTTCCCGCATGAGACCGCCCTTTCTTTTCAAGGATTGGCTACCAACATGTCAATCACCATGATCTCGTACCCTTATCGCTCATTGGGCTGTCAATCAATTCTGACAGAAGAATGTGATTGGTTCATGACGATTCCACTCAAAAAATGGGAGTTTTCGCTAGCTATAACTTTCCCCAGTGCTAACTTCGAACAGGCCGCTACCACAGCCAGGGAAAAGCAATGTGCAGTACTAAAACCTCATCAACAACAACGAACTTCATGCATGACAACATGAGCATGTCATATAGTCGTGTAGTTTTGCTGATAAATAATTAGTTGACACTTTAGTTAGCTAAATACTAACCAACTTGTTAGCTAGAAAGCGAAAATAGGCACTCGAGTGCGAGCGAGAAGACAGACCACAACAGTTCTGTCAACTAACGTTAATTGCCCACTCAGATTTCATGGCCGACAGGACAACGATAGAAACGTACACACTAACTGTAACGACTTTCAATACTTCTATGTCACATTTTCATCGGAATTACGCGTGGATTGTAGATTTTGACAATGATATACTGTTTACAAACTCACCGTTGCACCCCTCTCTCTCTCCCTCTCTCCTCTTCTCTAGTCTTGGAATTTGACACTCCCCTCCTCCTTGAATCATCGCGAGGTTCTACGTCGAGGTCTTCATAGTCATTTTACTCATATAATAAACAACAGTGTACGGAATTTACTTTAAGAAAATACAGACTAGGCCTATTTCAAAGCTTTTTATGTATTTTTTATTTTACATACGCCTACATTAATTATTTTAAGATGTATTGGGGGGGTGCATACAAAATTGTATAATATTTTTCCCAGGGGAAACATATTCTATTCTATTCACCCTGTGTAGCAGATGTTTGAAATGGGGTGTCATAAGTCTACCATATTTCTGACTGTGAACACACTGAATTTCATACTCACATTGCTCATACTTACAACAAACAAACAGGCACCTTTGTTTTTGCAGCTATTTTGGTTACCTCAATAACCTGTTTCTGGAATGTGGCGATGAAATACATGAGGTTTGTCTATCTATCTCCTTCTAAATAGAATAATAGATACTGTCTGTTTCTGGGAAAGGGAATGCTTAGTGCACAGTGTAAAGCTTTGTTTGTAATCAATCTAAAGTTGTTAAAGCTATAATAGAATGGAATATAATAGAAGCTGGTCGCTTTAGAAGCTGGCCGGTTCTAAATTCTTAGTTTAGAACCGTTGACATGAAGCAGGTATTCAATTCAAGATGCAACATAAGAAACTGGTTAAACAGTACACTGTACACTACCAGTACACTGTACTCTCTCCCCAAGTACACCAGCCAGCAATGAGTGTTAATCATAATTATTGCTAACATCACATTTTCAGCTCATTTGCTTTGTTTGCCAACTGTGTTGTTCCAATATTCTGTATCCTGACTGAGCCAGGAGTCTGTGGACAAGGAAACTATGTCTTCATCCCAAATGGCACCCTATCTCCTATATAGGGCACTACTTTTAACTAGAGCACTATTGGCCCTGGTCAAAAGTGGGAAAAAGGGGGAAAGGGTGCCTTTTCGAACTCAGACTATGTAATGAATTATGTATCCAGTCCCTAAGATCACAGCTTGCATAACCACTGGCCTGGCCTGCCTACAACCTTGGGCATGTGGAGCCAATGATTCTAGAACTAGAATGACCCCAGTTTATTATATTGCTATGTGTAGAAGGAGCACTGTTGTGAGGGATTGTTACAACATTATAGACCATCTCTGATGAGGGCAGTTACAACAACGCTCTGTCACATTTAAAATATTACATTTTCTCCTAACGTTTTTCATTTCATTTTCTCTTAACATTTTTTTCTTTCTGTTTTACATTTCCAAGCCTGATATATGAGTGAAAATCATGATATTTTGAAGGATTGAAAAATGTACACCAGAGTGCAGTGCAGTACCAGTAAAAAGTTTGGAAACATAATTTAAGGGGTTTTCTTTATTTGTACTATTTTCTACATTGTAGAATCATAGTGAAGACATCACAACTATGAAATAACACATATTGAATCATGTAGTAACCAAAAAAGTATATTTTGTGTAAATGTATTATTTTTGATTCTTCAAAGTAGCCATCCTATGCCTTGATGACAGCTTTACACACTCTTGGCATTCTCTCAACCAACTTCACCTGGAATGTTTTTACAACAGTCTTGAAGGAGTTCCCACATATGCTGAGCACTTGTTGGCTGCTTCTCCTTCACTCTGCGGTCCAACTCATCCCAAACCATCTCAATTGGGTTGAGGTCGGGTGATTGTGGAGGCCAGATCATCTGATGCAGCACTCCATCACTCTCCTTCTTGGTCAAATAGCCCTTACACAGCCTGAAGGTGTGTTGGGTCATTGTCCTGTTGAAAAACAAATGATTGTCCCACTAAGCACAAACCAGATGGGATGGTGTATCGCTGCAGAATGCTGTGGTAGCCATGCTGGTTAAGTGTGCCTTGAATTCTAAACAAATCACTGTCAGTGTCACCAGCAAAGCACCCCCACACCATCACACCTCCTCCTCCATGCTTCACTGTGGGAACCACACATGCAGAGATCATCCGTTCACCTACTCTGCGTCTCACAAAGACATGGCGCTTGGAACCAAAAATCAGACATTTGGATTCATCAGACCAAAGGACAGATTTCCACCAGTCTAATGTCCATTGCTCGTGTTTCTTGGCCCAAGCAAGTCTCTTCTTATTATTGGTGTCTTTAGTAGTGGTTTCTTTACAGCAATTCGACCATGAAGGCCTGATTCACGCAGTCTCCTCTGAACAGTTGATGTTGAAATGTGTCTGTTACTTGAACTCTGTGAAGCATTTATTTGGGCTGAAATTTCTGAGGCTGGTAACTCTCATAAACTTATCCTCTGCAGCAGAGGTAACACTGGGTCTTCCTTTCCTGTGGCGGTCCTCATGAGAGCCAGTTTCATCATAGCGCTTGATGGTTTTTGTGACTGCATTTGAAGAAATGTTCAAAATTGACTGACCTTCATGTCTTAAAGTAATGACGGACTGTCGTTTGATCTGTTCTTCTTCATTACTTTAAAGGAAAATGTTTATTTTCTGTATACCAACCCTACCTTGTCAGAACACAACTGATTGGCTCAAACGCATTAAGAAGGAAAGAAATTCCACAAGTTAACTTTTAACAAGGCACATCTGTTAATTGAAATGCATTCCAGGTGACTACCTAATGAAGCTGGTTGAGAGAATGCCAAGAGTGTGCAAAGTTGTCATCAAGGCAAAGGGTGGCTACTTTGAAGAATCTCAAATACAACATATAATTTGATTTGTTTAACACGTTTTCGGTTACTACATGATTCCATGTGTTATTTCAGAGTTCTGATGTCTTCACTATTATTCTACAATGTAGAAAATAGTTTTAAAAATAAGAAAAACCCTGAAATGAGTAGGTGTCCAAACTTTTGACTGTTACTGTAGTAGAAATGTACAGTAGTATTGAAAATTTACAGTAGCACTAATGTGAAGAAAATCCAGACATTGAACAGATGTGAGTGAATGATAACTACTGTATTGTACAGTTTTTAAGGAAGGTAGTGTGAGAGAGTGCTGAGAGGGGGCCTTCTTCCTCTCTGTGTTGCTTTAGTTTCCTTCTAGAAATTCTCCCCCTTTTTTTCTGGTCTCCACTAGCTTCTATAGCCACCACGTCAGATTCCAAAGCCACAAAGCCAAAATTGGAAAGATACATTATTTTTTTGGTCTTAATTTATGGTTAGGCATAAGGTTAGCAGTGTGGTTAAGGTTAGGATTAAGGTAAAAGTAATAACAATAATGTAAGATGATCAATTGTAGAAATGGGCAGGGTTTATGAACAAACCTTTTTTCTCTCGCTGGGAAACGAACGTCCTGTCTGTGTCGGGATATGGGGCCAAAATATAGCATTGGAAATATCTCGAGACAATACCTTAGTAACGCAACAAAGGATTATTATTGAGTGGTACTTTTGAACCTGCTCAAATGTCATCAAAGGGGAAGCAGCCAATTAAAACAAAGGCGGGATTTGAAATGTGTCCAATAGCTTTGTGTTTTTACACAGTGACAATAAAGTTAAAAATTAGAGTGGCAGCCACTGTAAATACAGATAAACAGTGAAATATGTTGTTTACAACAATTCAACTGTCATGTCTTCAGTGGTGCCACACCAACAATGGCATACAAGAGTTTACTGTATTATCCTGTAAATAGGATGTTATTTTGACAGATGTATACAAGTAGAGTATATACTTCTCAAGATGTTGTTAAACCAATCTTTCTTTCTTGTCATATTTTCCCAATAACACAACATTACTGAAGATTATTAACACGTTTTTCAATGCTATACTTAGATCTCCTGCTATTGAAGCAAATACAGATTTATTCAATGCCTTTAGAAAGTATTCACACCCCTTGACATTTTCCACATTCTGTTGTGTTACAGCCTGATTTTTAAATAGATTAAATTGAGATGTTGTGTCACTGGCCTACACACAATACCCCATAATGTCAAAATTGAATTGTTTTTAGACATATTCACAAATGAATACAAAATATAAAGCTGAAATGTCTTGAGTCAATAAGTATTCAACCCCTTTGTTATGACAAGCCTAAATAAGTTCAGGAGTAAAAATTGCATAGACTCATTCTGTGTGCAATAATAGTGTTCAACATGATTTTAGAATGACTACCTCATCTCTGTACCCCACACATACAATTATCTGTAAGGTCCCTCAGTCGAGCAGTGAATTTCAAACACAGATTCAATCACAAAGACCAGGGAGGTTTTCCAATGCCTCGCAAAGAAGGGCACCTATTGAAAGATACAAAATTAAAAAAAATTAAAAGCTGACATTGAGCACAGTGAAGTAATTAATTACACTTTGGATGGTGTATCAATACACCCAGTCACAAATATACAGGCGTCCTTAACTCAGTTGCCGGAGAGGAAGGAAACCGCTTAGGGATTTTACCATGTGGCCAATGGTGACTTTAAAACAGTTAGAGTTTAATGGCCGGGATTAGAGAAAACTGAGGATGGATCAACAACATTGTAGTTACTCCACAATACTAACATAAATGACAGAGAGAAAAGGAAGCTTGTACAGAATCCAAATACTTCAAAACATGTATCCTGTTTGCAATAAGGAACTAAAGTAAAATTGCAAAAAAATTGGCAAAGAAATTAACTTTATGTCCTGAATATAAAGCGTTATGTTTGGGGAAAATCCAACACAACACATCACTAAGTACCACTCTCTATATTCTCAAGCATAGTGGTGACTGCATCATGTTATGTGTGTGCTTGTCATTGGCAAAGACTAGGAAGTTTTTTTATGATAAAAATAAACGAAATAGAGTTAAGCACAGGCAAAATCCTAGAGGAAAACCTAGTTCATTCTGCTTTCCAACAGACACTGGGAGACAAATTAACCTTTCAGCATGACAATAACCTARAACACAAGGCCAAATATACACTGGAGTTGCTTAACAAGATGACATTGAATGTTCCTGAGTGGCCTAGTTACCATTTTTACTTAAATTTGCTTGAAAATCTATGGGAAGACTTMAAAATGGTTGTTTAGCAACTTGACAGAGCTAAAAAAATATATTAAAAGAATAATGTGCAAATATTGTACAATCCAGGTGTGCAAAGCTCTTAGAGGATTACCCAGAAAGACTCACAGCTGTAATCACTGCCAAATGTGATTCTAACATGTATTGACTCAGGGGTGTGAATACTTATGTATATGAGACATGTATTTTTATTATCAATACATTAGCAAACATTMCTAAAAACATATTTTCACTTTGTCATTATGGGTTATTGTGTAGATGGGTGAGAATATATTTTTTTAAACGTTTAATAAATTTGGATTTCAGGCTGTAACACAACAAAAATGTGGAATAAGTCAAAGGGTATGAATACTTTCTGAAGGCACTGTTGCAGACTAGACTCCTGCTGGACGATTTCAATATTGCATGTGATGAAACTACATGCACATGATAAGTTGTTGCCAATATCCCTACTGGAGTTTTTGGTGTCTAAACTAAAATAACATAAAAACAACAGAAATGCGGTACATAGTATAAGGGAAGGCGTTTACTTTTTTTTTTTCATTATTTAACAGAAAAATGCACTTTGTAGGTTTACATTGGTGTCTAAGAGAACCAAATTAACTATCAATATTATGCATGTACACACCTGGCAAACAAGCAAACAGAAACAAACACATTAAACAACTGTCAAAAATGTGTCACTTGAGTTTCACTACAAACTAAAGTACATTGGTCAAAGCTTCTATAGTTTATATATTTTAAATACAATTAAAAAAAACATCCAAATTCATGCCACTATGACAATTTCTACTATTACTGAAAGCTTTTGCCTAAAATAAACAATTTTGAAAAAGACCTTTATATGGTTTGCTGGTTACATTGTTTATGGTCACATTTAAATCTGTGGTGCACAAAGTTTTGGACCAAAAAAAGCACCATGGAAAATCCTGATGTAAAAATTATAAAATAAAGGTTTACCTAGTCTCTATAGAAAACAAAATATCTATGTATTCTTCAATAGTTGGCTGTACATCAGCATACTTCAACTAAAATAAGCCAACGTACACTGTACCTTTTCCATTCAAAAACTTGTATAGAAAACACAAATAGCAAATCACATTTTCACACTTATATATTTGACAGGCTGGCATTTCCACATATTTAGCCCAGGAAGCAGGGTTGGGGTCAATTCAGAATTTCAGAATTTAATTCAATTCATCCCACGAATTGAAAATCGAATTCGCCACACTCGACAGGAAGCAGAATTTGCAATGAATTTGAATTAAAGTAGAATTTAATTAAAAAACAATTCAAACTTAGATATGAAACATCAAGTCTCAGTCCTTTGACAAATATTTTGCCAGAAGCATCTGCCACCTCTTACTAAAGAATACAGATACCATTTCAAATATTTGCTTTATTATAACTCACAGATGTTTGTATTTTTGTCATGAGATGTTCTGAGTGGTTGAGCTAATGCATTCTGGAAAACATGTTTATTTTATCTAATAACATGTAAGTGAATTTGAATTATTATAGACAACCTTCACAATGATCTTACAATATTCCAAACCACTATAATTATGATAAACTCGTTGAAGGATAATGAGTTTTAAATATAGTATTGGTAACCATACATGTCAAAATAAACATGTGCATAATGACGTATGCAATAAATTATCCATTTGAATTTATTTATTTTCATTAAATTATACTTAATTTAATTCAAATTCTGCTTCCTGTGGGGTGTGGCCAATTCAAATTCAACAATGGAATTAAAACACCAATTCGCAACTTAATTCAGAATTTACCCCAATCCTGCCAGGAAGTGCTATATGATACAGATGATTTTGTTTTACAGTCACATATCTGTTAATCAACATTATGTAACAACATTACCTGGCACACTGATCTCTATAATATATTAGTGATTTTAAATATGTCATCTACAATTGTTTATTATTTTGTAACACGAAGAGTGATTATACTCAGTTATCATGAAATGCAACATTGAATGAAATGCAATTCCATATTTTACACTATGTTTTTTGGGATTGCAAGGCTGATTCTGCAGACTCACTGACGAAGAGGGAAGCACTGAGAAAAAGCGAATCACTCAAATTTTACACACACACACAACAACCACATAAGAACTAAGTACTTCCTCATCTCAGTGTGACCTTTTGGACTGCCTACAACACCTCATACTATCTAGAATCAACATCATTCCTCATTAAGGAGAAACTTTGTCAGAATATATGCATCATAAACTATTAAATGGGTGAGATAGGTGCGTGCAACTCTTGAGCTAATTTGAGCTAAGCACAGATTTCCAGTCTGAATACGATTGATAGTGATTACACATCCTGTCACCTCTAGTCCCACCCCTTGTAAGTTCAGTCTCTCAGCAGTAAGTACTCTTTGACCGACTCTGGTAAAGGCAGCTCTTTGACCGCAGTGGGGAGGAATCTCACCCCCAGGCTCTGTCTGACAGCACACCGTGACAGCGCGCGTAGCGTCGGTGCTTCAGCCACCATACTGGTCAGCTTGGCCAGGAGCTGGGGATCCTTACTGAGCTCCCTGGGTAAGGTACCATCTGCCCGGCGGATCTCAAACCTCCCCGCTGCCTTATAGAGCAGCTCCAGACACTCCTCCTCCTGCTCTGCCCCCAGGCCCCTGGCAAGTAGGGCCACCAGGCGAGAGATGGGTGTCTGGCCTTTTAGGTTAGTAACATGGACCTGGCCTCCATATTCTAACAGAACCCTCACACTCTCTAGGTTGCCTTTCATGGCGGCCCAGCTTAATGGAGTGTCATTGTTGTAGTCCCGTGCGTTGGGGCAGGCACTGCTCTCCAGCAGAGCCCTGACGCACTCAGGGTTGTCCTTGAAGGCCGCCCAGTGTAGCGGGGTGTCCTTGTTGCCGTCCAATGCATTGGGCTGGGCCCCGTACTCAAGGAGGAGTTCCACACAGCCCTCGTCCTTCTCTGCTGCGTAGTGCAGCGCTGTGCGGTTGTAGCCGTCCAGGGCATTCACCTGAGAAGACAGGTAGGGGATTCACAGAATACAATAAAACTTTGTTAGTCCATTTGAGAAAGGGAGAGAGAGCATGGTTTATTTTACAATTGGAGGCATTACATAGTAACAAATAGCAGCTATTATAGACCTAAGTTCACAGATAAGAGATTCACTATTATTTTCTGAGATTCAGGTGAAGGGGATTCAAGTGGGAGTAATCAAGAGCAGGTTAGATGTATCGATGCCTGCAGCATGTACAGTATAAAAATAATAAAAAAATATTACCTCAGGATGTTTAACTTCTTTTTTTTTTTTACATTACAACATATCACCACTAGCTAAGCAAGTAGCTAAATCATTTCAAACAAAGTTCAAGTTGGATGAGTGAGAGTTAAAAACATGCCACCATACATACCTCTGCTCCTTTCTCCAACAACAACTCGACACAGTCGGCATCCGCCACCATACAGGCACAGTGCAAGGGCTTCAGAGTGCCGTGCATACGGTTCACGTCAGCTCCCTGAAGGTAGACATGCAATTGTGTCKTTTTCAACAGTATGCAAAATATGAATAGATACCGATACCATACACAACAAGTCATATTCAACTGAATAACATCTCAAATTTGTGGCATAGTTAAAAGATAGCAATGAAACTACAAAACAGCGACACAATTAACAACGTGCAGAGAGAATGTGAGGTTGAGGGAGTTCTTTTACTACAAAGAAGTCAACTCTGGTACACAACAAATTAGATAAGTACAGTGGTGTTTGTGTTAACATTTCATCTCTACAGTTCAAAGATAAGCCAACCAGCCAACCTACCCTTCGAATAAGATCCTCCACATTGTCGTGTGGGAAAGAGCGAATGGCAGCAATGGTGCGGATGAGCCGCTCGGACAGGGAATATTTACTTTGAATAGATTGCATGATGTACCACATAGTAGAGCTCATGTGGAGCTGAGGAACATTGCACCCAGGCTGGGGTGCACTGACGCCACACCACACGGTCTACAACACCTGGCTGGCCAAGTTGGAGTTAAAGATCTGAAAGAAAACACAATGTTGGTATTATGGTAAAGAATTAGAGGTGTTCACTTTGGAGAGACATGCTTGTTTTTATCTAGGTCTACAATATATTATAAGAAATCAATTACGTGCATGGGTATGGCAATCCCCCTCTGGTGAATTTGTAAATGTGACGTTGACTGACATTGACATTATGTGCATCAAATAATAACAACTCTCTTTTGACACCTGCCACACAAACTGAATGGCTACTACTCTGTACACGACAGCTATAATTTCCCAACCTAGCAAAAGTGTTTTTAGTTTTACCTGTGCATCATTTGGCAAAAAGTAGAAACTTTGCAATTTAGCTTGTTAGGTTAAATGGTAACGTTAGCTAGCCTGTTAACCAGCTGTTGCAACACGTCAACTAGCAGCTAATGCTGGCTACTTAGTGGCCAACTACTAGTTAGCTAACTTACTTGCATTAGCTAAGTTACCATTATATACACAATCAAACTAAGCTATCTAGCAAAATTCTTAACCATAATTGCAGTTGCTAACCAAAACACAATTTAACTTAACTAAATGTCGCGACCTCAGCAGCAGTAACGTTAGCTAGCTAGCGTGCTAATCGGCTCGCTGTTTTCCACTCCAAATGACAGTTCACGCTAGCAAAGATGACCAGTATTATACATTTTATTGATTGTGAAGAATGTATCAAATATTTCCATAGTTTGATTTAAAATTCAAGTTGCATCGTTGGTATGTCGATATTTTGGGCCCTACATACCGTTTATGGTCCACAGTTTCAAGGAATGCGCTGTCCAAGCTTGACAAAAACAAGGAAACGGCAACGTCATTTAATTTGCTGCGAAAACATGCGACTGGGCTACGCCCACAAAATATCAGCGGTGGAAAAAGTACCCAATTGTCATACTAGACTAGAGTAAAAGTTAAGATAGTTTAACAGAAAATGACTCAAGCAAAAGTGAAAGTCACCCAGTAAAATACTACTTGAGTAAAAGTCTAAAAGTATTTGGTTTGAAATATATTTAAGTATCGAAAGTAAATGTAATTGCTAAAATATACTTAAGTAAAAGTATAAATCATTTTAAAATCCTTATATTAAGCAAAGCAGACGGCGCCATTTTCTTTTTTTTTTTAAATGTATTTATGGATAGCCAGGGCAACACTCAGACATTATTTTCAAACGAAGCATGTGTGTTTAGTGAGTCCGCTAGATCAGAGGCAGGGGATGGACAGGGATGTTCTCTTGGTACCTGCGTGAATTGGACCATTTTCCTGTCCTGCTAAGTATTCAACATGTAACCAGTACTTTTGGTTTTCAGGAAAAATGTATGGAGTAAAAAGTACATAATTGTCTTTCGGAATGTAGTGAATAAAAGTAAAAGTTGTCAAAAATATAAATAGTAAAGTACAGATACCCCCCAAAACGACTTAAGTAGTACTTTTCTTTCAAGTATTTTTACTTGAAGTACTTTGCACCACTGTAAAATATACACAGGAATCTTCTCTGACTTAGAATTTTGTGTTTTTGTAATGTTATTCAGCATCTTACATGTGTTATTTTAATAGTAACAGACTTCATGTAGTGCTGGCATTTATCACATAGTAGCTATGCTTCCTCTCCAATAATGGGCATCAGATGGCTCCATTGCTCTCTCTGGGAAGCACTTTAAAGGTTGACTGCTTGGCAGTGCTATGTTAAATACCTTGTAGTGAAATGCAGCACAGGCAATGCCCATCAATGTGTGTGTGTATGTGTCAGATGTTAACATTGCGTGAGCCATGACATCTATCTATCTAGACACAAACGTAATATTTGCTGACAGATTGAATCATTACATACCTTCTCTATTCTTTCGTTTCCATTTCTGTTGAAGCTATAAACTCAGGGGCACTTCACTGTATAACCTTGCTTAATATGGTGCTTATCACAAAATTAGTAAAACATTTTGACAATTTTTTTTAGATGTAAGTGGTAATTTCAAAACTCTTACTACAAAACTGATAACACTTGTAATGCCCTGTAACAACAGTCAATGTAATAACACTGGTTAATGTAATAGCTTTTCTAAGTGTGATAACTTTTAAAATGTTTATGTAATAAAACCGGTTAATGTAATAACTTGCCGGATAACGTAATACACATGTTGAATGGATAATGTAATAACTTTTTCCACTTAATTTAAAACGTTATTATGTTATCTGGTGGTTATTATGTTATCAGGTGAGTAACAACATTTGTTATTAATAACCTAATTACTGCAACTAATCATATAATAACATACCAAAATCAATGTTTTTGTTTATTATTTCACTCATTTTAATGCACATACCACCCTCCACCAATTGCAATCACACATGCAAACCTATGTGTGTACTTATACACAAACACACTCACAATCACACATTGAAATGTACACATGTAACAGTTGTTAAAAGACTGTGAATTTCACTAGGTTCATATATTCATATTAGTCCAGGCAACATGTGAAAATTTAGTTTACTTTATCATAAAAGCATGAAACTTCGTACACTTGTATTTTGGGGCCAATGATGTATATAAACCCTGCATTGCTGACGATATGCATTGGCCATTGAGAGGTTTGAAGCCACAGGTCGGCCATATTGGCACTCCCCAGTAGGAGCAGTCTTCCATAGGAATGAATGAAGTTCTACAGTACTTCAGTTAAATGTTTTCTAAGGGTTAGGATCATTTTCCACCAACATACACAGAACATGGTTGCCATCTTCTCAGAATATAAAACATTAATGTTCTAGACACGTTTCATGGGAACGTTGCAAGAACATTCATGTGTTTAGTTTTCTGAGGGTTAAGAGAATATTCAATCAATGTGTATCAGTCATCAGGACGTCACCTGATGGTCCCAAACCACTGATCCATTCACAGCTCTTAGTTTTTTGGCAAGGTTAGGAACACCAACACACACACACACTGTCACGCCCTGACCATAGAGAGCCCTTGGGTTTCTCTATGGTGCAATAGGTCAGAGCGTGACTAGGGGGTGTTCTAGTCTTGAAATTTTATGTTGGTGTGAGTATGGTTCCCAATTGGAGGCAGCTGATGATCGTTGCCTCTAATTGGGGATCATACTTAGTGTGGTCCTTTTCCCACCTGCATTTGTGTGGTTTTGTTTTGGTTTGGTTTAGTGCTATGTGCGCTACGAACTGCACGTTCGTTTATGCTTTGTTGAAGGTTCACTTTAATAAATATGTGGAACTCTACTCACGAGGCGCCTTGGTCCGCTCATTATGTATACAAGAACGTGACAGAATATCCCATCACTAAAGGACCAAGCAGCGTACCATGGAGGTAAAGGAGAGCTGGACAGGCGAGGAAATAATGGGTGGATGCGAGACCCTTCCTTGGCGGGAGTCACCAAGGAGTATAGAAGGACAGCGACGACGTCGGGGTCCGCGGCCACAGAAACCAATATATATTTTATTTTTGGGGGGGGGGGGGAACAAGGGGCTGTCAGTCGAGCCGAGGAGAGAGCCAGAGACCGTCGGGGAGTCGATGGAGCTGTTGGATGAGGGAGATCAGAGAGAGATGTTGGTTAGGTGTATTCTGCAGGGCACTCGCCCTGAAGAGCGTGTAATCAGTCCGGTGCCTCCTGTGCCGGCTCCACGCACCAGGCCTCCAATGCGCCTCCCCAGCCCGGTACATCCTGTGCCGGCTCCCAGCTCCCCAGTCTGGAACTTCCAGCGACGGTCGACGGTCCGGAGCTCCCAGCGACGGTCGACGGTCCGGAGCTCCCAGCGACGGTCCGGAGCCTCCAGTGACGGTCGACGGTCCGGAGCTCCCAGCGACGGTCGACGGTCCGGAGCTCCCAGCGACGGTCCGGATCTTCCAGCGACGGTCGACGGTCCGGATCTTCCAGCGACGGTCGACGGTCCGGAGCTCCCAGCGACGGTCGACGGTCCGGAGCTCCCAGCGACGGTCGACGGTCCGGAGCACCCAGCGACGGTCCGGAGCCTCCAGTGATGGGCGACGGTCCGGAGCCTCCAGCGACGGTCGAAGGTAGACATGCAGCCTTCCTCTGTAGGTAGCCTTCCTCTGTGCCGGTGCTCAGTCCAGGCACGGCGTTCAGCCCGGCTTCAAGGTCAGATCTGCGGTCTGAACGGGGGCTACGTCCCGCACCGGAGACGCCACCGAAGCTAGTTGCCCACCCTAACCCTCCCCATCCAGGTTCAGGTTTTGCGGTCGGAGTCCACACCTTTGGAGGGGGTACTGTCACGCCCTGACCATAGAGAGCCCTTGGGGTTCTCTATGGTGCAATAGGTCAGAGCGTGACTAGGGGGTGTTCTAGTCTGAATTTCTATGTTGGTGTGAGTATGGTTCCCAATTGGAGGCAGCTGATGATCGTTGCCTCTAATTGGGGATCATACTTAGTGTGGTCCTTTTCCCACCTGCATTTGTGGGGTTTTGTTTTGGTTTAGTGCTATGTGCGCTACGAACTGCACTTTAGTTTATTCTTTGTTTGTTGAAGGTTCACTTTAATAAATATGTGGAACTCTACACACGCTGCGCCTTGGTCCGCTCATTATTTTATACGACCAACGTGACACACACACACAATGCTTTTAACTTGTATATTTGACACACGTTGACGTAAAAATTATTACATTGTGGATATATACAGTAATTATTATCCAACATTTCACAACCTCTCCGTCGTCTTCTTGAAATGCACTTTGAAGAAATTCTCAGCTCTGTTAAAAGTACACATAAGAAAAACGATTTTATTGATCACAGTGATTCAGGAGTAACTGTAAAATGTTTCACCCTGAAAAAGGCACAGTGATGCCGAAACATTGGTGTTTTACCCATTCAATTACTGGGAGTTTATATATAGAGTGTGCGACTCTCTTTATTTATTTTTCTATCTTACAGCTTATTCGCCGTTAGTCAGCATCTCTACACTAAATTATTTTTCTCTGGGTGTGCTCCAGCTTTATAAAAGTACACTTAAGAATAACTATTTTATTGATCATAGTGATTCAGGGGTAACATTAAAACAGGGTGAAATGTTCCCTGGCTAACCAAACGTATGGCTCCTGCCAAATGCCACGCCCACAAACGTTTCTTCTCCACGATGAGTCTGGATTTGAGTCCCTCCTAGATGATTTCTAGAAAGCAAACACATTCTAACCATTCTGATTGTCCCAGAAACCGATGGGTTGGGTCAGAGCCAGAACACACTTGGGTAAAGCGGCACATCGCCATTGGCTTTGATACTCTGATTGGTTAGAGATGATCCAATCGCTGATGACTTTGTTTTGTACAACACCCCTCATTTTGACGTCACCATAAATGACTTCAACGACGGCAGTCTCAGACTGAAGTATGTAGCGAACGATAGAGCAGAGAGCAAGTTAAATGCCCCACCAACGTTAGACCACTATACAGAAAGCCATAAAATTGGTGAATGAAAATCAAATCAATGATGGGTGATTACTCAGACTGGCAACTGACACAGGCATGGTGGTGTAGCAGAAAGATCGGAATGCTGTGAATCAAGAGATTGTGAGTTCAAATCACAGGGGACGACATGTTGAATAATAATGAATGTATATATGAGCATGCACAATGTAATCATGTATGTCAAAATGTGTCAAATATATACATTGAAAACACTATGTTAAAACAACTTTGTGTGTCCCTAACCTGGCCAACAGACAAAGAGCTGTGAACGTAACAGTGGTTCACCAAATCGGGCCTTGATGGGCTCAGCAAAAGTAACAAGGAGTGATGTGTGGCCAATTAGTGGGTGCAGCCGACACACCTTAACACACTTAACAAGATAGAGAGAGTTTTGTTGGCGTTGAGAACGGAATGTATATGTTTTTAAAAAACATTCTCTGAACGTTAGTAAAGTTTTCTGTTTTTTCTGTATTTTTTACCGTTCTCTGAACAATCTGAGAACATGAGGAAACCTGTAGGAAATGTTATGCTGAAGTACTGAAATTGCCACAGAAGAACATTGTTTCTTAACCTTCTCTGAACTATTTGAGAACATTTGTATTTGTATTTATTAATGATCCACGTTAGCTGCTGCCAACAACATTAAGGCAGTTATAAACAATTTATTTTGTAATAAAATATTACATGACATTACAATTCATAACACTTTACCCAATACATTCAGTGTATTCCCTCAGGCCACTATTCCACTATCACATATTTCAATACAACATCAATGTGTACGTGTGTTTAGAGTGCTTGTCTTATCATGTGTATGTGTGTCTGTGCCTGTGTCTGTCTGTGTGTGTGTCTCTTCACAGTCCCTGCTTTTCCATAAGGTGTATTTTTGTTCTGTTTTTTTAAATCTGATTCTACTGCTTGCATCAGTTACCTGATGTGGCCATGGCTCTATGTAGTACTGTGCATCTCCCATAGTCAGTTCTTGACTTGGGAATTGTGAAGAGACCTTTGGTGGCATGTCTTGGCATGGGTGTCCGAGCTGTGTGCTAGTAGTTTAGACAGACACCTTTGTGCATTCAGAAAGTCAACACTTCTTACAAATACAAGTAGTGATGAAGTCAATCTCTCCTCCACTTTGAGCCATGAGAGATTGACATGCATATTATTAATATTAGCTCTCAGTGTACATTTAAGTGCCAGCCGAGCTGCCCTGTTCTGAGCCAATTGTAATTTTCCGAGGTCCCTCTTTGTGGCACCTGACCACAAGACTGAACAGTAAAGGTGCGACAAAACTAGAGGACTTGCCTTGTTGATAGTGTTGTTAAAAAGGCAGAGCACCGTTTTATTATGGACAGATCTCCCCATCTTAGCTACTGTTGTATCAAGATGTTTTCACCATGACAATCCAGGGTTACTCCAAGCAGTTTAGTCACCTCAACTTGCTCAATTTCCACATTATTTATTACATGATTTAGTTGATGTTTAGGGTTTAGCGAATGATTTTTCCCAAACACAATGCTTTTAGTTTTTGAAATATTTAGGACTAACTTATTCCTTGCCACCAATTCTGAAACTAACTGCAGTTCTTTGTTAAGTGTTGCAGTGATTTCACTCTCTGTAGTAGCTGACCCATATAGTGTTGAGTCATCTGCATATACAGTGGGGCAAAAAAGTATTTAGTCAGCCACCAATTGTGCAAGTTCTCCCACTTAAAAAGATGAGAGGCCTGTAATTTTCATCATAGGTACACTTCAACTATGACAGACAAAATGAGAAAAGAAATTCCAGAAAATCACATTATAGGATTTTTTATGAATTTATTTGCAAATTATGGTGGAAAATAAGTATTTGGTCACCTACAAACAAGCAAGAT
>NC_036857.1:30958143-31103557 GCF_002910315.2 Salvelinus sp. IW2-2015
ACAAATTACTTATTTTAAACAATTTGATTGGCATGTATGGAAGGTAATTTATGTTTTAAGAATCAATATTGAAGTGTCAATACACTTTTATTCCTTTGGAAGTATGAATTATGTCCTCAAATACTGATAAGATTAGACACACCAAGATGTTGGCATTTTTATTTGATAGATGATCCAACAGAGTAAGCGTCAGTGACTGCCTACTGTATATACTTCATAGTCATGTGATGCATTCACTCGAACATGAGAAGGCTGGATATCGGGGTTCAAGACAACATGGAGCACTCACCTGGACACTGTCCAGCACCATCCCAGCCATCACCATCCCCATCCCAGCCAGCAGGTAGGGGAACACCACCTGGAGACCGATGAAAATGGACGACTCTTCTTCCACCTTGGCCACGGCCACCTTGGCCACCTTCTCCTCCACAGCCTTCTTGACGGGCTGGATGGGGGGCAATAATGGCAGCTCATCTTGCCCATCTAAGGTTCCCGCCTTGGGGCTGGCACTGCCACCTTGGCCTTTCCCCTTGCCCTTTGACTTGGACTTCTTGGACTTCCCCTTCCTCTGGTGTATCTCCCCTTCTGGCATGGTGGTGGTGGATGTGATGTCTTACACTGAAGAGAGATAACACGTTCCACACAAAGGTAATCAATAGTCTTACATATCATGCACCAAACCTGCTTGCTAGATACAGTGACATAGGGCAAATTGTAATATGTCTTGCATTGGCACTGGCATGCTCCAGCATGACGGCAACATTGCAGAAACATCCCAGTAAGCAAACTCATGATGAAAATACCTATTTTAGACGTATTTTCCTGCCATTGACGTCATGTGCATTTTAGTGGCTGAAAGAAAGGTGAAAATAAAGATTTTTCTGGATGTCGAAAATATATATTCTCTGAACATCGAAAATACGTATTTTCCGGACTTTAAAAATATGCATTTTTAGAACATTGAAAAGATGTCTATTTCGGATGTTGAAAAAAACATATTTTCGGGACGTTCAAAATACGTAATTTACAGATGAAAATAAGTAATTTCAGTCATTGATTTTTATGGCCAAATTTCAACTGCACATAATTAGTAAGCATTATATCACAATAATATTTTTTCAAGCCTCTTAATATAGGAAAGACGAGCCAACTGAAGAATGCACCAGAATATTTATTATTGCTCCCATCTACCACATGCACTACTGTAAGTTTGGGGTCACTTAGAAATGTCCTTGTTTTTGAAAGAAAAGCAAATTTTTGGTCCAGTAAAATAACATCAAATTGATCAGAAATATAGTGTAGACATTGTTAATGTTGTAAATGACTATTGTAGCTGGAAACATCAGATTTTTAAAATGGAATATAGGCGTACAGAGGCCCATTATCATCAACCATCACTCCTGTGTTCCAATGGCACCTTGTGTTATCTAATCCAAGTTTATCATTTTAAAAGGCTAATTCATCATTAGAAAACCATTTTGCAATTATGTTAGCACAGCTGAAAACTGTTGTTCTGATTAAAGAAGCAATAAAACTGGCCTTTAGATTAGTTGAGTATCTGGAGCATCAGCATTTGTGGGTTTGATTACAGGTTCAAAATGGCCAGAAACAAATAACTTTCTTCTGAAACTCATCAGTCTATTCTTGTTCTGAGAAAATAAGGCTATTCCATGCGAGAAATTGCCAAGAAACTGAAGATCTCGTACAACGCTGTGTACTACTCCCTTCACAGAACAGCGCAAACTGGCTCTAACCAGAATAGAAAGAGGAGTGGGAGGCCCTGGTGCACAACTGAGCAAGAGGACAAGTACATTACAGTGTCTAGTTTGAGAAACTGACGCCTCACAAGTCCTTCATTAAATAGTACCTGCAAAACACCAGTCTCAACGTCAACAATGAAGAGGCGACTCCGGGATGCTGGCCTTCTAGGCAGAGTTCATCTGTCCAGTGTCTGTGTTCTTTTGCCCATCTTAATCTTTTCTTTTCACCTGCCAGTCTGAGATATGGCTTTTTCCAAAAATGAATGTAGCAACTACAGATTGCCCCTTTAAGTCTATCAAAAGTGTGCGAGTTTGAGCATGTGTCCATTAGGCTTATGGATTTATTTATTTTAACCAGCATGAATTAGATTGAGCAAAAAAAGCCTCACTTTTATTCCATAGGCTGGGATCCACACTATGCAGCTTTTGCAAGAGCGCATTTTTCACTTGGCGTTTCATCATAGTGGTCTCTGATTTATGGTCAGACTCGCTTACGTTGAATACATTTAAACTTGCTGCGTTTTTCAATGCTGATTTGAATGTCATTGAGAAAACATAAGTATCAAAAACATTTTTCGCAAACATCCTTTCTGAATTTAAAACTAAACCTCGAAGTAATCATCTAATCTGATTACAATATTTTTTGCCTGTAACGGACTACAGTTACCGTTTTTGTAATCCTTAATTACTCCCCAACCACCCTCCTAACTTTTGACACACACATATGAATGTAGCCTACTGCCGTTTTGATGACTCGTGATTGGCCAACAACAAGCTACACGTGCCACGCTCCACTCTCGTAAAAAGCAAGAGCAGCAGCATTAATTATACAATTTATCTCCCTCCCTCCACTGCAGCAATCCTTTTCGGATCTGTATGGGCCCTACCGGACAAGACAATTCAAATTACACATACCTCAGACTCGTGACAATCATATCAGATCTGACCCATGACATTAGTTGGAACTATCGGGTATCCAGGTGCTGGTGGATCCGTGAAGATGTCTAGTCCAGACCGGACAAAATCTGAACCAAACATCAACGACGTTGAAATAAAAGCCAGTCTGGACTGCACCAAAAAAAGACATCCAAAACACGTTACTATCCTTAAAAGCTTAGTGGGATAAAACCTGACCCCTTGCCTTTTTGACAATGTAGTAGAGGCTCTTTAGTAGAAAGTACGCCAAGACCTTGCCAACGAATGATAAGTGACTTATGTTTGATAGCATGCATAAACAAAAACGGCTGGCTGATGACAACCATAGATTTATGCATGACAATGACCTACTACTCCTGCCTTGAACCATTCATTATACTGTCAACAACGTCACCCCCTGGGGTGTAATCATTACCCTAAACAGTTGCAAAACGTACTGTTTTGCTACGAAAACGAGCTTTTCTATTGGACATAATTAGGTAGGTACCTCCCTGTTTACTAAAGCTGTCCAATAGAAACGCTTGTTTTCGTTGCAAATTTTGGAGTAATGATTACTTACACCCCTGATTCAACAGACAGCTATGTAGCAATCAAATCCGATTACCCCACTGCTCTGACGTTATGTCCAGGTATTCCCGTTGACTCTTTGCATTCATTTTCCCTTTGATAAAGCAAGTCCCGATTGTGACGACGAAACCTCTGAAAGCGTGTTAAAATAAATTCATAAAGTAGTAAGAAGCTTTAGCCTAGCGAAAATGTTGACGTAGTTGCAGGGAATACCATTGTACAGGAAGCTGACGTGCACATCCCATAATGCTTGTGAATTGGTAACCAATGGTTACACCAGCAAAAGAGTCTGATTGGATCAGAATTGGAGTAGAGGAGTAGAGTAGTGCATAACCCCGCCCATTAGAGAAAATGAACAGTGGTGTGTGATGGTGTGACGGAAAGTGAAATTAAATTCCATCCATATTGGAGCTCTGGAAGCAACGACGACAGCAGTAGCCTAAGGCATTATATATGTATCCATTACAAACAAGATAGGCTATATCATTGATGACTGATGCATTAATTGAGGAGCATACTATATTCTATTATAGTCTTCAATTTCATTTAATAATAAGCAAAACAACAACGTGTAACATCAGAACTATAATGAATCTATTACATTCAGATGAATGCACTTTGTAATTTGTTCTTTACAATAGCAAGTTTATACATGTTCTCATTATCTGACCTGTTGTTTCAATGCTGTGGATCTGGATGCAGTCATTCTAAACACAACACTCCTATGCAACGGTCATAGTCAATGTTCTTACCTGTTGTTGCAGACGCTCTTAAAGAAGAGCGTATGAGGCCGAGATAGTGCTCCAGAAAAATATGGTCACAAAGTTCGGTGGACACCAAGAATAACTGATCTATGGAGTGGGGGCTCCAGAACTGGTGGCTTAAAGAGGGGGTCGTCTTAAATTTCAGCCCGGTTGGCAAATTAAGATACCACCCGCCTGTCTGACCTCATCTGCCTTAGAGGATGGCGACAGCAGCAGCCAGCAAGCACTTTCCCTCGGATACCAAACAAACACTCAAATCACTACATTTGTTTGTGTGTATACTACAAGTACGTATGTAAGCAACGTGACTGAACAGAAATGAATATTGTAATGGTTGCACACACACCAGAGGAATTCGTTTTGAGTTTACCCAGCATCAGTGCCAAGTCATTTACTCAAGTGCTCCTATGGTCAGTGGCAACTATTTTTTTTAAAGACCCAGTGCAGTCAAAAATGAGATTTGCTTGTATTTTCTATATATTTTTGCCTTATGAGGTTGGAATAGTACTGTTAAATTGTGTAAATGCTGATAATGCCCTTTTAGGGTAAGAGCTGTTTGAAAAGGTCACCTGAAATTTCACCCTGTTTTGTTGGGATGGAGATATGGCCTGCCTGGTGATATATTTGTTTTATTTTATTGATTTATTTTACCCTTATTTTACCAATAAGTTGACTTAGAAAACATTCTTATTTACAGCAACAACCTGGGGAATAGTTACAGGGGAGAGGGGGGATGAATGCGCCAATTGGAAGCTAGGGATGAATGGGGGGCCATGATGTTATGAGGGCCAGATTGGGAATTTAACCATGACACCGGCTAGACCAATAAGAAAGAGATTTACAATCCTCTCTGCCAATAACAGCTAGTTTTCAGTTTCCCCCTCGCAACTCGGACCACTCTCAGAGAGTCCTAGCAAAATTCTTGCTTGAGAAATTGATCTTTGCTAAGAAGCTTTTTTTGTTTCTTTCTGACAATTTTAATTGAAAACGATCATAGTTAGGTACTTAATTGTTACCCAGAAATTATTTGATATTGAGATAAAAACAGCTGCATTGGACCTTTAAAGGAGAGTGATATCCAACCCTCTTTTCATATTTTATTGAGCTTTTGGATTTCAAACACTGTAGCCTGTACTGTACCTATATGCTTAGTGTAAGGAGTGTTGAAACTCAACTATACAGAGGCATATAGTGACATCACATTTAAGACACTTTGAAATGTCACACACTGAACCAGCCCAATCAGAAATGGAACAAGGTAAGAAACCAGTGCTGTAGTGGTGCCTGGAGAAGTGGGTATACTCTAATATAGCAACAACAACAAAAATCCCAAACGGCCCTATGAGAAACAGTGACAAGTACTCTGAATGAACTAAAATGATAAATGCCATGTTGGTCTTTCTCAGTCAGGCCAACCCAGGCTGTACTAATAAATGAGGCTGTCAACTAAGTCAGAAATTCAACATTTTCAGGTTGTCCCTCTCAAAGGCACACTTTTTAAATAGAAAAACAACCAGATTGGACATTCTAAATCCACAACAATGCCACATCAGGAGATCACTTTTGAGGTCTGGAGAATTTAGATTTTTTGTGTAGTTACCCTTTAATTCAAGCAAGCAGGCACCTAATACTGTTTTTTTTTGGTTAACCGTGTTTCTTACGAGATAGAGTTTGCAAATCAAATGGCAACTGGATTGATGCAAAGAATCATGATATAATTCTTCCGGGCAGGTAGAGGCTACTTTGTAGCTAGTTTGTAGCTAACATTTAATTGAGAAGATTTTTGGGAAAGCGTTTCCTTCTACGGTCTACCAGAAGATGTTTAGGCCTATCATTAGCATTCTCATATTTTTCCAGTTCCTTAATTGTTTTAAACCTGGATGTTTTACTTCTTCATGTTATGAGGCATGTCTTACTTTGCTGCAAAGTAGCCGAGTCAAAATTCGACAAATAGAAATGTTGATGGAAATATTTTTCAAACGCTTTTATCAACATATGTGCTCTCCTGTTCTATTGGTTTGCAAATCAACTTTCTTTCATTGTCTAGCAGCCAAACGCATTATCGTAGTCATATTAGCAACCCATGATAGCTGTTGCATCTTTAGATCTCCCCTCTTTCTAAATTTCTAATGGATATTTCCATCTCTTTCCATGAAACTGCTTTCATGTGCAGTGCACATTTTAGAAAAAGTGTTTTCCCACAAAATGCATTGTGTAACATTCATGCGTAGGCCTACAGTGCACATTGCTGCACTTCAAATGTGAAGAAATAGTTTATCAACATTTTAAGCGAAACATTCTGATCCGTTCCATCAGCCTTATTAATGTATATGGCGTATATACCTCCAGTAAACTACTTTGATACACATCAGTGGGGATTAAAACCTCTTAAATGTAACTAAATGTAATCAAAAAATGTAATCTACATAATCCCCAAAAGTAATTATTTATCATGAGAGGGCCATAAACAATAACTAGCAATGATGCGTACTCCAATAAAGGCTCAAATATCACCTTTCTGGTAAAAATAGTTATACATTGCTGAGGTGTAGTCACTTTTGAGGACACAAGCTCAAGTACACAGTACAAATATGATAAAAATATGAAAATATAAATATTTTACAAAAGTGGGCCTTTACTAGTCCTGTATTAGTGGACTGATATAGCCATCTGTAGCGCAGGCTAATGTTTATTTATTTGTTATTGTTTTTTAACAAAAGTAGTGCACTGGGCCATTACATGACTAGTAAAGGCCCAGTGCACTACTTTTGTGGAAAAAGAAAACATTTGCCTGCGCGACAGACTGCTATAACAGTCCGTTAATACAGGACTAGTATTGGCCATGTGCACTACTTTTGTGAAAAAATTATTATAAAATAAACATTAGCCTGCGCTACAGACGGCTGTATCGGTCCGCTAATACAGGACTAGTAATCAGTGGTGTGTATTCATGAATGCCAAGAGAAGCCAGGCTTCCCCCAAAAATTGACCAATAAAAAAAAATATATAACATAAAATTATTTATCTTTCATCTCTCTGTTTCCTAATTTTCCTTTGATTCGCAAGAGGCTAAATGTATCTCACAGGAGAAAGCTTCCGAGCGAGTGAAACAGCGCCCCTCTGTCTTTCTACGTGTAGGCCATCTATATGATTCTATCTGATCCAAATGAGTACAGTATGACATTGTTGCCGCCCGTAGAGAAAGCAAGGGAAGGAAGCCAGCGAGCATCTGTCCTCCCTTGACAAAAAAGTATACATTTTTGCCAATCAGCCTTGAGCTAAACTTTGTGAGGAAAGCCAGCTTGGATTTGGCATCACTCCTATCAAATCACATTAAGAGCATAAGTCATTGACAGAAAAACTTGCATTGATTTATCTCGTTGTGTTGTTGTCCTCTGGTGGCTAGCTAGCCAGCTAGCTAAAATTGCCCCTTTCCTAAATTAGCAATGGATGGAGATAGGGATTTGGACTTGTGGTTTTACTTAATTCTCCGTACTGGCCAATGATTATAACAACGATTCTGATCCAACCATTAATTTATACATTGTTGTGCCACTGGCCTGAGAGGATGGAAGTTCAATATGTAGCTAGATGTAGAAGGCTAATGTTAACTAGCTAACGTTGTCTATGAATGGAAGTTAGGCTAGCGAGCAAGCATTTGAGCAAGGTAGCCTAGGACAACAAAAGTTGTACTGAATGACAGAGTGATAGAAAGTTTCGTCAACATGAAAAAGAGGAGGATGGCATTGGCGTTTCTCTACAAGTAGGGTGAGTTTTTCTACTTGCACGAATGCGCACGCGCACACACACACGCACGCGCGCGCACAGAAATAGGAACCATGGACAGCCACATCATATTAAGCTTAGGTTGATTGGACTAAATTGTTTTTGGTATCTTTTAGTTGTCACTGTATTAGACTAAGCAGAGGTGATTTGATGATGTTGAAATGTTGAAGTTGCTGGAATAGTGGAGGCAGCTCCTGTTTTCTTTGCGATTTGAGGTAACTCTGTGGTTCTAAATCAATAGTTGTTTAGTCGGAAACATTAACTTGCTTGATCATGCTGTAGGTAATGTAACTGTCTGTTTCTGTACATGCAATATGATTTGTGGGCTTCACTGGACAAAGGTTGCTGTCCGGTTTTGTGATAAAACAAAGGTGTGGTTGAAATTATTCTGCCACTGTGTCTTCTTATTATTGTCTCTGCCTTTAGGCCTATATATCACGGTCGCAAGGCATATGAATTAACAAGATTTATAGAGCAAACAACACAATTATCACAACACATAGGTTGTAATATGGCTTTTTTTAATCAGGGGTGGCTTGGCTTCCCCAGTAATTTTACCCACGCACCGCTACTGATAGTAATGGCTCAGTGCACCGATACTTCCCGTGGCTATGGGAGGGGCATCCCAGTTTCAAGTGGTGTCAGATTTCACATCCTGCTTCAAACAGGCAGAAGAGACATACAGTGCTTTCGGAAAGTATTCAGACCCCTTGATTTTTTCCACATTTTGTTACGCTACAGCCTTATTCTAAAATGGGTTAAATAAAACAAAATTCTCATCAATCTACACACAATACCCCTTAATGCCAAAGCCAAAACAGGTTTATAGTCATTTTTGCAAATGTATTACAAATAAAAAACAGAAATACCTTATTTACATAAGTATTCAGACCCTTTGCTATGAGACTCAAAATTGAGCTCACGTTCATCCTGTTTCCATTGATCATCCTTAAGATGTTTCTACAACTTGATTGGAGTCCACCTGTGGTAAATTCAATTGATTGGACATGATTTGGAAAGGCACACACCTGTCTATATAGGGTCCCACAGTTGACAGTGCATGTCAGAGCAAAAACCAAGCCATGAGGTCGAAGGAATTGTCTGTACGTCTCCGAGGCAGGATTGTGTCGAGTCACAGATCTGGGGAAGGGTACAAAAACATTTCTGCAGCATTGAAGATCCCCAAGAACACAGTGTCCTACATCATTTTTAAATGGAAGAAGTTTGGAATCACATATACTCTTCCTAGAGCTGGGCGCCTGGCCAAACTGAGCAATCGGGGAAGAAAGGCCTTGGTCAGGGAGGTGACCAAGAACGCGATGGTCACTCTGACAGAGCTCCAGAGATCTTCTGTGGTGATGGGAGAAACTTCCAGAAGGACAACCATCTCTGCAGCACTCCGCCAATCAATTTGTCAATTATGGGGTATTGTGTGTAGATTGATGAGGGAAAATGAAATGTATTACATTTTAGAAGAAGGCTGTAACGTAACAAAATGTGGAAAAAGTCAAGGTGTCTGAATACTTTCCAAATGCACTGTACTCCTGTGTCTGTGAGAATCAGGGTTACCGCTCATGGAAGCTATTTTGATCTATGGTGTCCACATATCGATTTATAACTGAAAATGTCAGTCAGAACTGGTACCAGAACCACACAGGTCCCCAAAACAGGGGACTTTACATCTAAGAGGTTTTAGCAGTGGTGTTAAGTAAAAATACTTTAAAGTACTACTTAAGTAGGGGGGGGGGGGTATCTGAGGGGTATCTGTACATATATTATATTTTTACAACTTTAACTTTTACTCCACTACATTCCTAAAGAAAATATGTACTTTTTACTCTGATATCCAAAAGTACACATTTTCAATGCTTAGCAGGACAGGAAAATGGTCCAATTCACCCACTTCTCAAGAGAACATCCTTGGTCAATCCAACTGCCTCTCATCTGGCAGACTCAGTAGACACAAATGCTTCATTTGTAAATTATGTCTGAGTGTTGGAGTGTGCCCCTGGATTGCCATAAATGAAAAAAACAAGAAAATCGTGCTGCCTGGGTTGCTTAATATAAGGAATTTGAAATTATTTATACAACTTTTGATACTTAAGTATATTTGATCAATTTCATTTACTTTTGATACTTAAGTATATTTGATCAATTACATTTACGTTCGATACTTAAGTATATTTAAAAAGAAATACTTTTGGACTTTTACTCATGTAGTATTTTACTGGATGACTTTCACTTTTCCCTGAGTCATTTTCTATTAAGGTATCTTTACTTTTACTCAAGTATGACAATTGGGTACTCTGTCCTTCACTGGTTTTATAAAGTGAGTATACGCAATGCCCAATGAAAAAAAAGTGGGTATATGGTATATACCTGCGTATAGCCTCCACTACAACACTGTAGGAAATCAGATGCAACAGACTGAAACCTTGGTTTGGATTCTACATCTCAGAGCCCTGTGGAAGGGTTAGGATTGAGCATTAAGCTAGGGTTGGACATGAAGTTAAGGTTAGGGTTAGGGTTGAGGCTAGGGTTAGGGTTGAGTCGAGATGTGAACATGAAGCTAGGGTTAGGGTTAGGTTTGATGCTAGGGTTATGGTTGAGCCAGGATGCGGACAAGATGGGATTAGAGTTAAGGTTAGGGTAGTTTCTGACTCATATTCTGACTCATATTCATATTAAGACCATCCTACAGTAATTCCAGTCTAACTGGAATTCTCACCTGTCTTTCTAAAAGTCTGTTGCATCTGATTTCTTGTCCGCATCCTGGCTCAACCATAACCCTAGCATCAACCCTACCCTAACCAGAAACCCGACTGTAGCTTTATTTTCACATCCCAGCTCAACCCTATCCATAGCCTCAAACGTAACCATAACCCTAGCTTCATGTCCACATCTCGACTCAACCCTAACTCTAGCCTCAACCCTAACCCTAACCTTAACTTCATGTCCATAGATTAATGCTCAATCCTAACCGTTCCACAGGGCTCTGAGATGTTTTCCTCTGTCACCTTTCACCAAACTTTCCCATTGCAGAGTGGTGTGGTCCTCCACTAGGTGGTGGTATGGAATAACGAATCAAACAGAACATACTGTAAAGTGAAAACCTAAATGTCTTTATTATTCCTCATTCAGCCATGCAGGTAAAAATGTATTTGTATCACTCACCACATTATAGCGGAATCCTTCGCTGACAGTTGGCTGTGGATTGCAACAGAGTTACTAATGTCTAACAGCAGAAAGCAGTGCTGTTTTACAGGAGCCACATACTGAAATGTACAATGGCATGTGGATCCATTTTAAAGAATGGTTTCTATACATATTTCCATTCCTGTCAAAACAACATGGGAGTAATGGTAGCAAGGACACAATGAATGGTTGAATTGTTTGTAGCAATAGAAGTAGTAGTAGCTGTCGTATTGTTCTCATAATCGTTGTTGTAGTTATGGAGTTGAGTGTAAGCCCCCTCTGAGAGGTGGAAATGTATTTGGTATTTTATTAGGATCCCCATTAACTCTTTCTGGGGTCCACACAAAACACGAAACATAATAACGTAATACATCAATAGACAAGAACAGCTCAAGGACAGAACTACATAAAAAAAAATGTAAAGGCTCACGTAGCCTATGTATCAATGTATACACACAAACTATCTAGGAGATGAATGGGATCTGGTTGACGGTCCACTGATATTTATTTTAACGTCATATTAAATCGAAACCAGTAAGGTGCAAATACTACCTTTACGTCTGTTTTCCCTTTATTCATTTTTTTTTGCATTAGGATTATTGGCAGTGATTCCGCCGTCAGCATGAACTGTGATGTTTTCATCACTCCATTAACACCTCCATGCCGAAATCGTACATGCAGTTCAATATGGACTCCACACGTGCACTCTACAGGAGGGCCTAAGGGGCGTCACTGTGGACTCTGGAGCTGTCTAAAAGGTATGCGGATGCCCACCTGAAACAGTTTGGAACAGTTTGTGCATATATTATATGGACATTTTGGGATGTTTTTGTTCGTTTTGGTCTTCGGCAAGCGTTTTTTTCAGCTGTTCATGCACAATAAATGTTTCCTCAAGACAAGCCGAAGTTGGTAGCTGAAGTCTACGCCCTTTCGTCTGCGATTGGCCATTAAAGTGTTTGCTGTCATTCCACAAGAGATGAATTGTTTTCATGTACATTTTTTCACTTGAGAAATACTGCACCAAACATCTTAGTTAGAGGCAAAATTGTGTGACAAAGATCTCCTCGAGTTGTGCGACAAAGATTTCTTGAGTTATCTTGGATTAATTCTGACATTTTCTTTCAGACTACGGCGTCTCAAAATGTACAAACAATACTATTTCTGCTTTAATCTCGTTTTTGAAGAGGTGTTTTAAGGGAGTATGCGAGCACACTTGTTCGGTTCGCCGAGCCGAGTTCAACTAGGCGCCAGCTGAACCGAAGCATGCTGACGCTTTAAGGGGAAACAGTCCCCTCTAGCTAAAGCCGCTAAATCTGTGACTTGAGAATCAAACAGTTCTGCTGTTCACTGGTGAGGTTTTATTCCAATTTCCTGTCTTATAAATGTTTGGTATTTGTCATTGGGAGTATGAGACGGTTATATCAATGGTGGTGTGGATCATTGGATTGAGTATTTTGAATTAGAGTGTCTAAACTCAACAGAGGGGACTGTCCTAGCTTCTCTGAACCTGAGGATAGGTATTTCCAGACCCTCTGGCCAGCATGGTGGAAACTCAGGGCTAAAAATACATGTCCCTGGGCCTGGGCTGTCTGTCTCTCTACACCTGTTGCCAGCCCAACAACCAACAGCTGTTGGCCTCAACGCTACTTTCACTTTTCTCTTCTCCAACACTCCTGCAGCACCTCTGTGTGTGATCTCTGACACTGTCACCATAGGCACAACCCATGAGAAGAGAACATGGGCTGACTGGTTGTATGCCAATGAAATCATGTGGGTGTCGTGTCACTCAAGGACTTCCATTGAAACAGAAGTGTGATTTATGATATTGTTGCAGGCATTTATTTATTGTTCATTCTCCCACACCATTCTCATACACTCTCTATCCTACACTTTTAGCATGACTTGTATTGCTTTACTCCTACTGTTTTAGCATGAATTGCATTCCTTTTACTCTGCCAAGTGTAAACTTTATATATTTACACAATGACTTGTGGTGAAAATTCATTGCCCAACACAATACTCCAGAAGTATATCTACAGTGCATTCGGAAAGTCTTCAGACCCCTTCCCTTTTTCTACATTTTGTTATGTTACAGCCTTATTCGAAAATGTATTACATTTTTAAAAAATGTCCTCATTAATCTACACACAATACCCCATAATGACAAAGCCAAAATAGATTTTTTGTCATTTTTGCAAATTTATAAAAAATATAAAACAGAAATATCTTATTTACATAAGTATTCAGACCCTTTGCTATGAGACTTGAAATTGAGCTCAGGTGCATCCTGTTTCCATTGACCATCCTTGAGATGTTTCTACAACTTCACCTGTGGTAAATTCAATTGATTGGCCATGATTTGAAAAGGCACACACCTGTCTATATAAGGTCCCACAGTTGACAGTGCATGTCAGAGGAAAAACCAAGCCATGAGGTTGAAGGAATTGCCCTTAGAGCTCCGAGACAGGATTGTGTCGAGGCACAGCTCTGGGGAAGGGTACCAAAAAATGTCTGTAGCATTGAAGGTCCCCAAGAACACAGTGGCCTCCATCATATCATTCTTAAATGGAAGAAGTTTGGAACCACCAAGACTCTTCCTAGAGCTGGCCTCCCGGCCAAAGTGAGCAATCGAGGTAGAAGAGCCTTGGTCAGGGAGGTGACCAAGAAACCGATGGTCACTCTGATAGAGCTCCAGAGTTCCTCTGTGGAGATGGGAGAACCTTCCAGAAGGACAACCATCTCTGCAGCACTCCACCAACCAGGCCTTTACGTTAGCGGGCAGACGGAAGTCACTCCTCAGTAAAAGGCACATGACAGCCCACTTGGAGTTTGCCAAAAGGCACCTAAAGGACTCTCAGACCATGAGAAACAAGATTCTCTGGTCTGATGAAACCAAGATTGAACTCTTTGGCCTGAATGCCAAGCGTCACGTCTGTAGGAAACCTGGCACCATCCCTACGGTGAAGAATGGAACATCTCTGGAGAAACCTGAAAATAGCTATGCAGCAACCTGACAGAGCTTGAGAGGATCTGCAGAGAAGAATGGGAAAAACTCCCCAAATACAAGAGTGCTAAGCTTGTAGAGTCATACCAAAGAAGACTCGAGGCTGTAATCGCTGCCTAAGGTGCTTCAACAAAGTACTGAGTGAAGGGTCTGAATACTTATGTAAATGTAGTATTACATTTGCAAAAAGTTCTTAAAACCTGTTTTTGCTTTGTCATTATGGGGTACTGTGTATAGATTGGTAGGGAAAACAACTATTTAATCAATTTTAGAATAAGCCTGTAATTTAACAAAATGTGGAAAAAGTCAAGGGGTCTGAATACTTTCCAAATGCACTGTATGCCAACAAAAAAATGCTGCTTGAAAAACTGAATGCAGGCCTATTTACGGTAATCTACTTTATGTACAGATGTAGGATCTTGATCTTATCTTGATCACACTTTTGTTGCTGAGAATTTTCCTGCACAGTTGGAAATTCAAACTTGTAGTGTATTCAAGGTTTAAAAAGGCTTCTGAAGTTTGTAATTTCCACTTTAAAATGTCAGACTTGATTTGCCCTAATGAAAAATGTATCAACCCCTACAAAAAAAATGCCATTATGTTATAATCCACATAATAATTCACATTTCCTGTTTCTGCAGGATTATTTTCCTGCTGTAGCAAATGAACTCAAATTAAAATCCTACATCTATCTGTATCTATTAAAACTAGTCGTAGGAACCAAATTCACTGTGAACACTTGTAGGCCTAAATATCATCACGTTTACATGCTGAGCCCAGATAAATTGTCACTTCCCCTGATAAGATCCTCAAAGTCTAATCTCACAAGTGCGCTAGTGTTCATTCACACCACTATCACTGAAGCTCCAGTTGAAAGCAACCTTCCCCAGGCCGCGTCTTGAGCACCGTCTGCCCTTCAGCTGCTTGGGATACCTGTAGTAATAAAACCAAATGAAATAATATCCTAAGATGCAGTGGAGGCTGCTGAGCGGAGGACGGCTCATAATTAATGGCTGAAAAGATGCGAATCGAATGGCATCAAACACATGGACACCATATGTTTGACGTATTTGATACCATTCCACTTCTTCCGCTCCAGCCCAGTACCACGAGCCTGTCCTCCCCAATTAGGGTGCCACCAACCTCCTGTGCTTAGATGTGGCCCTCAGTGCTGCCACCTGGGAGCCGTATGTGGAAGCTGATCTTGTTAAGCAGATGGTGGGTATAGTATCCATCAAGCTCTCATATGTATGGGCGCACTCCAACCGTTGAGGAGTTTCCTATGTGTTTCTGTAAAGCAGTGGCAGTCATTCAGGGTTTGTTAGATATGAAGGACCTCCTCTCGTGCGTTAGTTCATGACTCCTCTAGCCTGGTCCAAACAAAGTCTCCATCTGTTTCCCCGTGCTGAGTTGTGATTCCTACAGGATGAAGTCCCGACCAACCTAAATGTCATAGATGTGAAGTGGATCTTAGTCCAGAGGGAGTAAACTGCACAGCCATTACACCTAATAATTATTTAGTACATGGCATGAGAGATACAAGGAAATGGTGCGTATTTTACCCTTTGTCTGATGGCAATAACATTTACTGCTGAAGCCAGCCTTTGCTGAAGCCAGCCCTATCAGAAGAAAACACGTGTGTGTGCAATGCATGTGTGTGTGTTTGAGCAGACACATATCCGCACCATGACTGAATGTGTTCAGATCCACCATCTGTTATTACGCTGCCTTCTGACCCTTTCATAAAAAAATACATTACATAATCGTACTGAACTTGATTGATGATGGCTTTGGCTTACAGTTGCTCTGTGCCAATAGTTTCTTCTCTGCTTGTATTCTCAACCTTCCTTTTCTTCCCAGTCTTATCAAATTATGGAAAACAGAGAGCTGAATACAAGGAGAATAGCACATAGGGAACCGGATATAGAGAGGAAGGGCAACATGTATTTACATTTTTTTTTTAACCTTTATTTAAATAGGCAAGTCAGTTAAGAACAAATTCTTATTTACAATGACGGCCTACACCGGCCAAACCCAGACGACGCTGGCCCAATTGTGTGCTGCCCTATGGGACTCCCAATAACGTCCGGTTGTGATACAGCCTGGAATCGAACCACGGTGTCTGTAGTGATGCCTCTAGATCTGGTTACGCAGTGCCTTAGACCGCTGTGCCACTCGGGAGCCTGAACAGGCTTTCCTTATGAAATGAAACCCTGAACCGTTTTCTTTTTTTTGTTCAAATTGACTTTCGATAAGATTAGAGTGGGTGAATGAATTAGATTAGAGTGGGTCCGCAGTGGTCAAGTTAGGGTCTAATACTGGGCGGAGCAGCGTCAGCATGTTGGCTTGAGGCGGACTTTCTGACAGATGCTGCCAGCAGGAAATCAACCCTACTGTCCATTTGCATTCCTCTATCCTCCTCAGTTTCACACCGTCCTCTGCTTTTCCGCACATGCTCTCCCCAGAATAACAGCAGGTGTTAACAACCCTTCCCCCTTTCACACACACTCACTTAGGCACACTTTCACACACATGTACATGTACTCCTGATGGTAAGAAGAGCCCGGATACCCCTGACCCTTACGGGAAAGGGGAATAGATACCTATGATCAAACTTGAATTACAGTAGGTGATTGAAGTTGTAGTGATTGAAGGCAGATTCATTTTCATTGATGGTGATTTAATATCTGCCTTACTAATTGCTGATAAATGTCCTTGATGAAAATTAGGCTAGTTTGTTCTATGTGTTTGTTCTGCAGGGTTTCTTTGATTAATCTCACAGCACCATGGCAAGCTGTGAGCTGAAGAGATCAAAAGAACCTGGAAAGTAGCATGCTGGCAAACATAATATATTTTCAAGATTGACCCTGGAAGCTGAGGGATTGCTTCATGTATTGCTGACATGTTCAAATCAAATAACAAGGCTGGATCTCTCTGGATTCCTGGTTCTCTCATTCCCCTCTCGCACTATGTAGACTAACGTTTGACTATGTTCATGTCAAATTGGCAGATATCCTTCTAGAATTTCCCAGGACTATGTTCTGATCTCCAAAATAGCTCTTTTTATTTTGGGGGAATGGAGTGTTACATAACAACACGTTATTTACAATCTAAACATGTAATGACATAATAATGTATAATATATTTATTCAGCTAGCTCGGTGTTCCTCCCTGCACAATGGACTAGTGTTCCTCCACAGACATACACACATGCATAATGATGTGTTCAATGATGACAATCTTTCAGTATTTCAATAAATTTAACTCTGACTAATTAAAGATCAGTTTGGGAAGCTGAGATCGCAAACTATTAAACACTGCCTTACAATTTTGACTCTGATTTCCTTACCCTTAAAGTAGTGGGTGGAAAGATAATACCATTGGCTCCTTCCGTATTGTGAAGAGAACTAGCCATTAGAGCTTTGCAGGTGATTACACTAAATCATATACATTAGCATGATTATGAGTACAGGCTATGCCCTATAAATATAAATTCATTCAATTATTCACACCCAAGGGAATTTCGGATAGTGCACAGGAAAAAGATAGGCCCTACTTTACTTATTCTCAGTGGTTAGAATGGTTGCAGGGCTGTGGCGGAGAAGCATTTACCCTGGACAAAATGTTTTTGTCCAGTCTACCGTGCACCTGGCAGGCTACACACCAGGAAACATGATGTTTTGGTGGAAAAACGGGCCCGAGGGTGCTGCGACCTACGTGTGTTGGCTTTGACTGGGCTACTGTAGACAAGTACTGCTGGACAAGATGTGGGTGGATGACTGGATAGCCTGGGTATTGAGAGAAACCAGTGGTGTGTGTGTGTGTGTGGTGTGTGTTGTGTGTGTGTGTGTGTGTGTGTGTGTGTGTGTGTGTGTGTGTGTGTGTGTGTGTGTGTGTGTGTGGTGTGTGTGTGTGTGTGGTGTGTGTGTGTGTGTGTGTGTGTGTGTGGTGTGTGTGTGTGTGTGTGGTGTGTGTGCGGCACATGTGCACGTGCGTGCGTGTGTGTGTGTGGGCATGTGCGTGTACGTGCATGTTTGTCAATTTTACTTTTTTCTTGTGGCTTTCAGCTCCCAAATCTTCCAATAGTAAGTAGCAGAGGAGGCTGGTAGGAGTAGCTATAGGAGGATTGCCTCATTGTAGTGGCTAAATGGAATGGTATTAAACACATGAACCATATGGGAACCACATGTTCCATTTATTCAATCCCAGCCATTAAAATGAGCCCGACCTCCTATAGCTCCTCCCACCAGCCTCCTCTGGTAAGCAGTTTGTTTGTAGATCCTGCAGATCTGTATTAGTGCTTTGGACATTTGTTTGATCACAACTTAGTGTAAGTGCACAGAATTAGATCACAATGACACCACAGCATGTCTAAATTATCTGGCCACTCTTAGTTACATATTGGACAACGTTCAAAGTGAGAGAGCCGAGGAAACGGGGACCTGGTCCTCATTTACAGGCAAAACAACACTCTGAGCGCCAGGACCTTGGGCTATGCTATTCAATATAATCAATGCTAATGAATCAAAGATTAAAACAAGATTAGGTGGAGATTAAAAAGGGAAACAAAGTCAACCTCACAATCACAATTTAATGTTTCCCTCACTAGCATTTCATTAATCGTGTGACCCATTGGCCCACAGGTTTAACTCTGACACACACCAAATGCATGACACCCTGAGTCAAATTGTTGGCAAGTCCTGCATCTAGTATCACTATGGTGTGTGTGCTCGCGCGTGCATGTGTGTGTGCATCCGTGTGTGTGCATATGCACGTATGTGTGTCTGTGCATTACATAATCTTCTGGGTTTGGCCCTTTCTGTCGGTACTTCTGGAATCCTCCACATTTTATGCTGCTCTTCAAAGGAATATCTTAATATCTTACATATGACTCTAAAATGGCCCCCTCCCCATCACACAAACACAAACACAAAGAGATCCCTCTCTAGGCACACAGGCCTCTGATCAGTCAAGGAAAATCTCCCCAAGAAATCTCCTGAATTTGATTTTGTCAGCTCATTAAGGCATTTAAGCATGATGTCGTGTTGGTTACTGGCTCTCTTGGAAATATACAGGGCTGTGCTGACAATCATAAAATGGAAAGAAAAAACAGAGAACATTTTCAGAGCATGGACGGGGAACGTTATCCTGGATCTAGTGGATTATGACAGTCTCTATAAAACACATTTCTGGCATCATCTTTAACACGTTGCATAAATTGGTTTGACAGACATTGTGCATTGTATTATGCACCGATGGTGTGCATTCATGTACATTTCCCTTTGCGTGCATGCGTGCGGGTTTGTATGTTTATGAACCACTATCAGTCTTTGGCATTGGTACTTGTTGACTCAAAGCACACAAGGCCTTTCAGTCCATCGCCAAGCTTACTCTAATCAGTCTTATAATTAGTCTAAACCATCAACACAACACTGGACATTACAATTGCAATCTGGTCTGGACTGTTGTGGCCACAGTCCAAACGGAGCCAGCTCCTTCTCTCGCACACATCTGGGATCCATCACCATGTGCTTCCTTGCATGTGGTAGTGTTTAAAAGAACTCTGTCTTGACGCAGTGAGCAGAGGCAGCAAGGTCTTTCTCACTTTCCACTGCCAGCCATTTATCAAAGGTGGTCTATCTCTGCTTGTTCCGACCTGCAGCAGTGGAGTGGCAAGGTCTGTCTTTGTAAAGTCCCCCCTTTACAGGAAAAGCAGACTTCCTAGGAGCCATAGCACATTATTAATGTACACATAGTAAAAGTGGGAGTTGTGAGTCATGCCATCGTGATGTGCTGTGCTTGGCCACCTCAAAAAAAAGAAAAAAGAAGATACTTCGGGATTTTGCCAATAACATATTTGATCTACCTCTCCAGAGTCAGATGAACTTGTGGATAAAATTTTTATGTCTCTGTGTCCAGTATGAAGGAAGTTAGAGGTAGTTTAGCGAGCCAATGCTAAATGCTAGCAGATACCCATAGACTTCCAGTCATTGCGCTAATGCTAGCTAGCAACTTCCTTCAAACTGCATGCAGAGATATAAAAATGGTATCCACGAGTTCATCTGACTCTGGGGAAGTATATAAAGGGCCTCATTGACAAAATCTCGAAGTATCCCTTTAAGATCTGTCTGCTCCGTTCACCTGTTCTGATCCAAGGACCCAGATTAACTGGCTGCATTGGCCTCCATTGATGACAGGGGGAGGCATCCATCCCAGCTCCAGCTCTAGCTCCGGTCTTAAATCAAGCTGCTTGCCGGAACCTACCGTACCGGGGGAAACAGATATTTTACTGTCCGGCACTCTGAGTTCACAGTTTGAGGGGGCAGGGAGAGAACATGTGTGATGCAGTATCAGTAATGTGAATTGGACCGAAGGCCCTTGTAATTACACATTTGGCAGAACACAGCACAATTACATGAAGAGCTCAAATTCTATCTTGTGAATAGGGTGAGTGTGTCCATGCGTCTGTGTGCATGTCTTAGATAGATAGATAAATAGATAATGACTGAGAGAAGTTGAAGAGAGAGATTATTTTCACATAAGCATTTGTCTGTTGTGTACTTGTTTGCGTCTTTCATCCATGTACAGTATATCCGGTATTTCTGGTTACTTCAGAGAGTACACAGTCTGAAATAAAAAACAAAAGCCCTATATCACAGATTGATACAGACTTGCAGAAAATCAACTTACAACCAAATATCCAGGACACATAGGTTTAACAGTGACATAAAGCTGATACCCGATCAGCACCAGTATCAGTCAGCAAGGGTGTGTGTGTTTATTAATGTGCATATCTGCTTTGGGAAACGTTATGTCACAGTGAGCTCAGCTGTCCAAACAATCCAATCATTTCACCTGTGCTTCATTCATGCATCATATGCATGCAAAAGCCCAATCGTGTGAGGTGTGTTGGAAAGAAATAAAAGCATTGCTTCACCATCACACCTCTTAGCATTCAGAATGTGCTGAACAAAGAACTCTTAGCATTCATAATGTGCTGAACAAAGATCTCTTAGCATTCAGAATGTTCAGAATGTCTAACAAAGACCTCTTGGCATTCAGAATGTGCTGAACAAAGATCTCTTAGCCATTCAGAATGTGCTGAACAAAGACCTCTTAGCATTCAGAATGTGCTGAACAAATCTCTAGCATTCAGAATGTGCTGAACAAAGACCTCTTAGCATTCAGAATGTGCTGAACAAAACCTCTTAGCATTCAGAATGTGCTGAACAAGAACTCTTAAGGAAAATGATCTGCTTATAGTAGCTATATTCACTTAATTCTAGTGTAAATGCTGCTGATGTTGAAACAGCCAGAGATTGAAAGTGCTTGTTTCCACATCCAAAGTGGCAAAGAGTTGAGTAATGAAGAGAAGGTTCAGCTCATAGTGAGCAGGGAAACATGCCGAGTGGACTCACTGGACTGCCACAGGGAGCTGGGCGCGTGACTGATGGGTCATAGGGTTAAGCAAGGTTAATGTAAAAACAATTAGATGACCCAGGTATTGTGCACCAAAATGATAAAGCTACTACATTATGCCAAGTATTTTACTCTTACTTAGAAAGAAATGAGTGAGAGAACAGAGAGAAGAGAGAGGAGAGAGAGAAGAGAGAAGAGAGAGAGAGAGAGAGAAGAGAGACGAGAGAGAAGAGAGAGAGAGAGAAGAGAGAGGAGAGAGAGAGAGAGAAGGAGAGAGAGAGAGAAGAGAAGAGAGAGAGAGGAGAAGAGAGAGAGAGAGAGAGAGAGAGAATAGGGTTAGTAGTGTTGAGATGACAATGTATTAAATTAAGGTATTTTCAGTCTAAAGGGAGGTGATATCAGAGCTGGACAGAGGCTGTCTGCCACACTCAAGCCACATACCAAACCAAAGCACTTGTGATAAAACTCCATGCGTGCTATGGTCAGATTACTGTACATGGAAAATAGAGCTCCTTGGCCAAGCAGCACCAGTGGTGATTTGGCGTAAAAAAACTGAAGCATATGCAGAAAGTATCTCATACTTTACCTACAGTAAAATATTAGTGCATCTTTGATGTCATGGGGCTTTTTTTGCTTCACACTGGTCCTGACGAAGGTCAACAGCTGTCACGTTCCTGACCTGTTTTCTGTTTGTTTTGTATGGTGTGTGGTCAGGGCGTGAGTTTGGGTGGCAGTCTATGTTTGCTGTTTCTATGTTGTTTTGGTTGCCTGTATGGCTCTTAATTAGAGGCAGGTGTTTTGCGTTTTCCTCTAATTGAGAGTCATATTAAGGTAGTTGTTCTCACTGTTTGTTTGTGGGTGATGTCTCCTGTGTCAGTATGTTACGCCACACGGACTGTTCCGGTTTTTGTTAGTTCGTGCGTTATGTAGTCTGTTTCCTGGTTCATGCGTTCTTCACGTTGTATGTAAGTTCGTGTCCAGGTCTGTCTACATTCGTTTATGTTTTTGTAATTATTCAGTGTTTGTCGGTGTTTTTTCCGTTTGTCTATTAAATCAATATGTATTCACAACCCGCGTCATTTTGGTCAAATCTCCTGCTACTCCTCTTCGGATGAGGAGAAGAGGAGCCGTTACAGAATCACCCACCCAAACCCAGATCAAGCAGCGGGTTAACGGACAGCCACGACAGCAGCAGTGGAAAAGAAGGATTGGACATGGGAAGAGATCCTGGACGGAAAGGACCCTGGGCAGAGCCAGTGAGTGTCGCCGCCCCAAAGCGAGCTGGAGGCAGCGAAAGCGGAGAGGCACGTTATGAGGAGGCAGCACGGAAGCAGGCGAGGCCCGTGAGTAACACCCAAAAATTTCTTGGAGGGGGCTAAAGGGGAGTGTGGCGAAGCCGGGTTGGATACCTGAGCCAAACTCCCCGGGCTTGCCGTGGAGTAAGAGGCGTCGTACTGGTCAGACACCGTGTTATGCGTAAAGCGCACGGTGTCCCCAGTACGCGTGCTTAGCCCAGTGCGGGCTATTCCACCTTGCCGCACTGGGAGGGCTAGGTTGGCATCGAGCCGAGTGCCATGAAGCCGGCCCAACGTATCTGGTCTCCAGTACGTCTCCTCGGGCCGGCGTACATGGACCAGCCTTACAGGTGTGTCCCCGGTTCGCCTGCATAGCCCAGTGCGGGCTATTCCACCTCGCCGCACTGGCAGGGCTACGGGGACCATTCAACCTGGTAAGTTGGGGAGGCTCGGTGCTCAAGAGCACGTGTCCTCCTTCACGGTCCGGTATATCCGGCGCCACCTTCCCGCCCCAGCCTAGTACCACCAGTTGCCGACACCACGCACCAGGCTTCCAGTGCATCTCCAGAGCCCTGTTCCTCCTCCACGCACTCTCCCTATGGTGCGTGTCTCCAGCCAGTGCCTCCAGTCCGTACCGCGCACCAGCTGCTCTCCGTCTCCTCCCTACAGAACTGCCCGTCTCCAGCGGCGCCTGAACTGCCCGTCTGCCCAGCGCACCTGAACTGCCCGTCTGCCCAGCGCGCCTGAACTGCCCGTCTGCCCAACGCGCCTGAACTGCCCGTCTGCCATGAGCCTGCAAAGCTGCCGTCTGCCATGAGCCTGCAAAGCGCCAAGAGCTACAGAGCCGTCCGCCAGACCGGATCAGCCAGAGCCTTCCGCCAGACCGGATCAGCCAGAGCCTTCCGCCAGACCGGATCAGCCAGAGCCTTCCGCCAGACCGGATCAGCAGAGCCTTCCGCCAGACCGGATCAGCCAGAGCCTTCCGCCAGACCGGATCAGCCAGAGCCTTCCGCCAGACCGGATCAGCCAAGCCTTCCGCCAGACCGGATCAGCCAGAGCTTCCGCCAGACCGGGATCAGCCAGAGCCTTCCGCCAGACCGGATCAGCCAGAGCCGTCCAGCCAGGACCAGCCAGAGCCGTCCAGCAGGACCTGCCAGAGCCGTCCAGCCAGGACCTGCCAGAGCCGTCCAGCCAGGACCTGCCGGAGTCCTCAGCCAGGACCTGCCGGAGTCCCTCAGCCAGGACCTGCCGGATTCCTCACCGGACCTCCGGAGTCCCTCAGCCCGGACCTGCCGGAGTCCCTCAGCCCGGACCTGCCGGAGTCCCTCAGCCCGGACCTGCCGGAGTCCCTCAGCCCGGACCTGCCGGAGTCCCTCAGCCCGACCTGCCGGAGTCCCCAGCCCGACCTGCGGAGCCTCAGCCGCCTGCCGGAGTCCTCAGCCCGGACCTGCCGGAGCCCTCAGCCCGGACCTGCCGGAGTCCCTCAGCCCGGACCTGCCGGAGTCCCTCAGCCCGACCTCCGGAGTCCCTCAGCCCGGAGCGCGTGCCCTTATCCCGGAGCTGCTGCCCCTTATCCCGATGCTGCCCCTTCATCTAGGTGGGTTTAGTTGGAGGTCATTGGGAGGGGATACAGAAGCGGAGTGACTGATGGTGGTGGGGGACAGCGTCCGGAGCCTGAGCCACCACCGTGTCAGATGCCCACCCAGACCCTCCCCTGGACTTTGTGCTGGTGCGCCCGGCGTTCGCACCTTGAGGGGGGGGGTCTGTCACGTTCCTGACCTGTTTTCTGTTGTTTTGTATGTGTGTGATGGTCAGGGCGTGAGTTTTGGGTGGGCAGTCTATGTTTGCTGTTTCTATGTTGGTTTTGGGTTGCCTGTATGCTCTTAATTAGAGGCAGTTTGCTTTCCTCTAATTGAGAGTCATATTAAGGTAGGTTGTTCTCACTGTTTGTTTGTGGGTGATTGTCTCCTGTGTCAGTGTCTGTATGTTACGCCACACGGGACTGTTCCGGTTTTTGTTAGTTCGTTCGTTTTATGTAGTCTGTTTTCCTGGTTCATGCGTTCTTCACGTTGTATGTAAGTTCGTGTCCAGGTCTGTCTACATTCGTTTATTTGTTTTGTAATTATTCAAGTGTTTGTCGTGTTTTTCCGTTTTGTCTATTAAATCAATATGTATTCACAACCCGCTGCATTTTGGTCAAATCCCTGCTACTCCTCTTCGGATGAGGAGAAGGAGGAAGCCCGTTACAACAGCATCATTCACTTTTAGCCAAAAACATGGTTGATTCTGCCAGGAGGCTGACACTTGACTGCAAGTGGATCTTCCAGCAAGACAATAACTCCAAGCACACATCAAAATCCACAAAGAAATTGTCAATTGAGTCTGCGGACTTGAACCCCATTGAAAACCTGTGGTTTGAATTGAAGAGTGCAGTCCAGTGCAGATGACGGATATCAAGGATCTGTATGGAGGAATGGTCTAAGATCCCTCCCAAAGTATTCTCCAATCTCATAAAACATTTTAGAAAAAGCTTCAGTGTCATTATCCTCGCAAAGGTAGGGTGCTGGAGTACTGAAAACAGGGGTGCCAATAATTTTTAGATTTAGTTTTGTTGCTTGTTCAACAAAAGCTCTTTCTCTGAGCAATTGTATTAGTACAAAATAATATAACTTTCACATTTTTTGGAGCATGCAATATAGCTCAGTTCCGGTTTTCAGGGTAAATGGAAAGAGAGCCTGTGACGTGACTTCCGCTTTTGGACACTAACAAGGCAACACATCTTAACTTAACTGGTTGAACAGTGCAGAAGAGAACCTCCCCCAGACTGTTTTTTCCATTTCTCGTCAAGACCAGTACGTAGGGCAGGGATCAGCAACTAGATTCAGTCGTGGCCGATTTTTTTTTTTTCTTGAGATGATGGTCAGGGGGCCAGAACACAACTACAATAATTTATAGACTGCAAATTGACTGAAACATCCTCATTTCAAATCTTGCTTACATTTGTATACAATCACATATATTTCTCTATTATCCGTAGGAATACTTTGGAACAGATTTCCAAAATGAAAATCACTTGGAGCTGATTTGCTGGCGTTTTTAAAGTATTTTATGTCCAACCATAAAAAAAAATACAATATTATTTTTTGCTCAGAAAAATTGGAGGGCCTAATATGGACCGCGAGCCACCAGTTGTGGAACCCTGATGTAGGGTATCTAGTTAAAGGTGTTTATTTTACGGCTGCTACGTTAGGTTAATTTTATACACCATTTTTTTGCTCATCTTTATAAAGGGTTCCAATAATTATGGACCAGACAATATATGGCAGACCCAATATTTAATTTGGAGAGGAGAAACACTGTGGGCATAGCAATTCATACTGTAGCTACTAAAGAATACATTTTACAGATTGCAGCACTGGGGCATTGTGACTTCTAAAACCGAGCCAACATGCTGGAGGGACTGGAATGTGGTGGTTGTTTTAGGATCCCAAACTGCACAATGCCTTGGCGTGGGTCTCTTGTGGTGAAGCAAATGTTTTCAGACACCCTGAGACATGCCCTCAGTGCTTTTTCCGCCTGAAGTCACCTAGTGGAATCGATCAAACACTCTGTCAGCATAAAGTTATTAAGGGAATACAAATGCAAAAAATTTACTGAATTACTGTGAAATGTTGAAACAGATCCATTGAATCAGTGCCCTGTCTCAACTGATCAACACATCTCTTTTATACCCAGGTGCCCACAACTGAAGATGAAATTATGGAATCGGCATACTGAACATACCATACCTCCCCAAGCATTTCAACCAAAGGAAACTCTAATAAACGAGTGCAACAAAGAGAAGGAAAAGTTAAACAGAAGCCTGTCTTATGAATGTGTTCCCTCAGCATTATCTCTTTACTGAGAGTGCTTTTTCTTTTACGACCGTTAGATCTGAGGACATTGTTTTCTCCTTTCTTTGTTACTTGAAACCCCCCTCTGTCCTCCCTCTTCCCTCCTCACTCCCTCCCTCCCTCCATTCCATTCTTGCAACAATATAAGTCTGTTTACCATCTCGCCAGAGCCCGAGTTGTTCGGAGGCCCAATTTTGAGATTCCACCACAAATTATATGGTGCCAGTGAGCAAACCCATGTGTGTGTGTGTTTCTATGTTTACTTTCACATCCAGAGGCTCTTGTGGGGCAGTCAATTCTGGCACAGAGTCCTTTCACTGTCATCAGTTGGGTTTCTTTCCTCCTGTTTTCAACTGCATATAATGTTCTTTCTTCTTTCCCTCTGTCCCTGCTGTGTCACTTAATATCTCCATTACAAAGACAAAGCGAGCGAGAGAGAAGAAAATATGCCGCTTGATACAACAGCGACAGTATTCTTGCAGGGAAGAACTGAAGTGCAAATGCAACCCAAATGTGAATGTACTGTAACTAGAGAACTATGGAGTGTCTTTTATACACTGAGCATACAAAACATTAGGAACACCTTCCTACTATTGAGTTGCAGCCCATTTGGCCCTCAGAACAGCCTAAATTCGTCGAGGGCGTGGACTCTATAAGGTGTCGAAAGCGTTCCACAGGGATGCTGACCCATGTTGACTCCAATGCTTCCCACAGTTGTGTCTAGTTGGCTTGTTGTCATGTGGGTGGTGGACCATTCTTGATACACACGGGAAACTGTTGAGCGTGAAAATCCCAGCAGCTTTGCAGTTCTTGACACACACAAACCGGTGCGCCTGGCACCAACTACCATACCCCATTCAAAGGCACTTAAATATGTGGTCTGCTGATTCACCCTCTGAATGGCACACATAGTCAATTCATGTCTCAATTGTCTCAAAGCTTAAAAATCCTTCTTTAACCTGTCTCCTCCCCTTCATCTACACTGATTGAAGTGGATTTAACAAGTGGCATCTATAAGGGATCATAGCTTTCACCTGGATTCACCTGGTCAGCCTATGTCATGGAAAGAGCAGATGTTCCTACTGTTTTGTACACTCAGTTGCACATGAGGTGTAACAATATTGCGTTCATATTGTGTCTTGACCTGTATGAAGCGGTCTATCATGTTGCAATATGTAACAAAACAGTAATAAACGCATACTGCCAAGTTTTCTCCTATCTCCCATCTGTTTGCATTGTGGAGAGACCAGACCAGTCTGTTAAATTGTAACAGATACTATGGACTATTGAAACGGGTCAGACTTTCCACATAGTCTTGCAAAGGGGGATGGTATAAAGGATCTGGTTTACAGTGTGATATTCTCTGCTCCTCTTTGCACACTGATATTAAATAGACAGTGTTGACCACATCATGGTTAGGTAAGCATTGAGAGAAGTTGTCCATTTAAATAAAACAGTAACAGGTGTGCATGCATGCGTGGCTGTGTTTGACTGTGTGTGTGTGTGTGTGTGTGTGTGTGTGTGTGTGTTGTGTTGTGTGTGTGTGTGTGTGTGTGTGTGTGTGTGTGTGTGTGTGTGTGTGTGTGTGTGTGTGTGTGTGTGCATCCCTGTGCGTGTGGATTTCGGAGAGAGAATCTGTGTTTGTGAAAGCAAAAGCCTAACCATATGGAGCTTCAGACGGTAATGTGATATTCTAAACTCAAGGAAGAGAGTCCCTTTGTTTTTATAGGATGAATGAAAACATTGAACGGTGCACAGGAATGTGGAGAAACCAAAAGACGAAGAAAACTCAAAAGCTGTCTAAGAAAAAACACAATAAAACACAGCTCAAAGTAAAAACGTTAAATTGACTGAGAAATAGCTTAGTGACGGGATTTCATTTCTGTTGGAAATGTATGTTATCGTCATGGTACCCACTCTGTGTTTTTTTTCTGCACTCATTACTTTAAACTAAGTGTTTGCTGGTACTTAAAAAGTCAGTCTATTGAGCCCAGATCCTGCTGTGCTGCACATGGGTAAGGTGAAGAACTCTGTCATCAACCCCACAAACGCTTTAATATTGCCCCTCTGGATTGGATTTGTTGATAGCTTTTTGCCAGTGCTGTTATTCGTATTTTTCGATGTAGCTCACATAATCATATTATCCCTTGCCTTTAATGAATAACAGCAAGTGCATAGTTAATAGATTTCAAGTAATGAAAATGATTGCCCTTTTCGTGACGACAATATTATTACCTTAAATTGCATTACACTAGGAAGTGTTGGGGTAACAATGTCCTCTTTATTGAACAATGCATGTAGAGGCTCACTGCTGTACAGGGAAACAGCAAACAAACACAACCAGGAAAACATTATATGGCCTGGTAGGACATTGGAGGTATTAGTCGGACGTGGTAACCAATGGAGCACTGGAGCCTTGGTCGATGAGTAACTCAAATATGAATCAACAGACTGAATTCATTGAACATTAATTCAGACGAGTAGACTACAGTGGTATTGCCACACAGCATTTGCTTCCATAACACAGCTTGACACTATATAAACTTTGATGGCCCTGTTTAATCAGCACTAGACTCTGAGATACAGTGTCTATCCCCAGCACATAAAGATGGACTTTGTTAAACCCTTCTGCCCCTAACTGTGTATGCTGTTCTCTGTTATGTTGCCATCACCCAATCAGGGAGCAGCCATCATAATAACCAACCAAACCAGAGACTGGTCTATAAAAGCCTCCTCATTGACACTGCTGATTTGCTCCCTCATTCATCCTTCAGCTGTTACACGACACGCTTTTGTTTGGTCCTCACGGCAATGTCGGAGTGGCATTGACTAAATACAGTAGTCCTCACAGGGGCCTGTGTGTGCAAATCCTCACAAAAGATTTACAAACACATCATGTCATTCTCAAGTCCCACTTTTATGAGGATTTGACTGTACTTTTACACTCGCCACTGATAAATGTTGCTATTAAACGGAAGCTATTTGAAGTGCTTTCTGTTAGTCCTATACACCGAGCAGGAAACCATGGCCTCTGAAGCACACATCGTCAGGGTAAACTCAAATCAAATCAAAGTGCATTTGTTACGTGCGCCGAATACAACAGGTGTAGTAGACCTTACAGTGAAATGCTTACTTACAGGCTCTAACCAATAGTGCAAAAAAAGGTCATGTTTTGGCTAATTTCAGTGGTCGACAGTTATTTTATCTCTCTTCCCATTACAATCTCCCCAGCACTGCTACGGTATCAGGAGTGGCGACAGTTGTATTAGAAGTAGTAGTAAAGGAACAGGGTTACACCCTTATCTGCAAGATCAGGATTTGCCTGGTGTAATGCACCCACTACTATTTAACATCTCCTAATGCAAAGAACATGGAGTCCTCCTCTCTAGAGTCTAAGACGAAGATAAATGAGTCCTAATCAGGATCTTACCTAAGGCTGGAAATGTAACGAATGTCTTAATTGTGCTATATTTTGCATGAGGATGAGGCAATTAACATGAAGGAACAGTTTGTGCCACATGCAGTTTGGAGGAGCAAATTTGCTGTTAATAATAAAATAAAATAAATTCAAATCATGTCCTCTGAGCAGGGTTAATTGGACACGTAGAAATGGTTTCTCATTAGTGTGATATTAAACATACTGACCTTAGACCTACACTTCCATTCAAAAGTTTGGGGTCACTTAGAAATTTCCTTGTTTTTGAAAGAAAAGCAATTTTTTTGTCCATCAAAATGACATCAAATTGATCAGAAATACAGTAATAATGTTGTAGGCAGACATTGGCCTTCTAGGCCTATGTAGATATTCCATAAATCTTCCGTTTACAGCTACAATAGTCATTTACAACATTAACAATGTCTACACTGTATTTCTGATCAATTTAATGTTATTTTAATGGACAAAAAATGTGCTTTTCTGTTGAAAACAAGGACATTTCTAAGTGACCCCAAACTTTTGAACGATAGTGTAGGTGTCCCTCTACTGTACCCACCTACATGTCTCCATTAGAATAACTGTTTTCAGCTCAAGGGAAACCCATACATATGAGTTCCCCTTGAGCTGAAAACAATTATTAAGAATCACCAATGGGAGTATGACTAAACTAAGGCTAAAGCCACAATGGCAGGATCAAAACAGCACCAAAACAATCCTCTTTGAGGATGACCATCTCCATCTCATATGTGGGTCAGATCAGTTTATTGTTGAAAAATTTATTCATGCTTCCTTTCATTTCTCCCTCCACACCTCTTATCAGAACTGGCACAAGACAGGGCATGCTTCTAGTGTCTGCCACGTGCTCCACTGCTACAGTACAGCACACAATGTCCACACACCTTAAGAGCGGAAGCAGGCCAGAGAAACAGAATTACCCAGCAGTTTTTCAATATCAATTCCATATCTGGATATGTCAACAGCTATCCCTCTCTGTGAGCTGACAGCGAACTCCTACTTACGATCAGTGTAATCATAGCCATGATGGCAGGGCTATTACTAAGGCGGCGCTAGGCCAATTGTAATAGCTAAATTATTCTTCACAATCACAGGCATTCTCATTCCCAGAGACCTGAAACCCTTAAAAGTTTTGAAATATTTTGATTTCAGAGACGATTATAAGCTGACTTGAGGCACACAAACATATCTCAACATAATGTACAAACTATTTTCTTTTTACTCTGGGGTATTCATCAATACGCCTCATTTGGTCTGGCTGATAAAGAGTGTGTACTCTCTTGTGTAAGACTTGTGTGCCATTGCTATAGCCTAATTCTAGTCCCAATGGTAAATATTATGTCTTATTTGCTTTGTACCCTAACGACATACACTATAACGCAAGCACGTTTCCCATTACAGCTGGCTGGAGCATCACTCCACCATAAGTATCTATACTTAGCCACAGAGCCAAGACCCGTCATGGAGAGCTAGCCCTGCTGATCCAACCTGCTGACCCAACCACCCTGCCTGCCTGCCTGCCTCCTTCCCTCCCTGCCTGTCTCTTTCACCCACCCTGCCGTGCTGCCTGCCTATCTTCCTGGCTCCTCTCCCCTTGTGTTTCTGGCCTGGTGTCAGTGACCCGATGGAAACAGCCCTGTGCTTGCCAGCCCCCATCACCCTGCACAGCAGTGAACAGTGCTGCTGATACCCCACCTCTTCCATATTAGCTGAGCGTCACACCGCCGCTGTGCTGTCCTGCTCTCCGTAAGGACGTCATCACTGCTGCCTGTCAGCTGTCAGGCCTGACTGGGTGCACATGACTCAAGTTTCACTTGACTTGGACCAGTGTTGTCGTGACAAACCACTTGAGTTTTTATTTGGTGTAGTGACATGGTATTTGAAAGAGAACATTCCCTTCAGGGTTTGAACTGTTGTCATTGATTGCTATGCTATTGTGCTATGACATACTGTGCATTTTAACTTGTGTTCTGTAAAGCGTACCTGTTCATTTTTGGATGCTTTGAAGGCAATCCTGGTATTTCAAACAATTATACTGGGCATTGTGGACACGTTTATATATTTTTATTGTGTGGTCTAGTTCCCAGAAGGAATGAAAAAAAAGCACCAGGTAATTCTAGTACAACTATTAAAAGAATCAACTTCAAAAGTTAGTAAATTATTCAGTTACTAGGAGAACTCCTACAATAGTTGTACATATCCATTTTTTTTTTTTTTTAAACCTTTATTTAACTATGCAAGTCAGTTAAGAACAAATTCAAATTTTCAATGGCGGCCTAGGAACTGCCTTCTTCAGGGGCAGAACGACAGATTTTTACCATGTCAGCTTGGGGATTCGATCTTGCAACCTTTCGGTTACTAGTCCAACGCTCCAACCACTAGGCTACCTGCGATTTGGGCTGATCTGGCAGGAATACGGCCAAAAACAGTACGTAAGTTTGACTAAGACGTACAGCTCGTTTAGGAGTTCACCTTTCAACCTATCATTTGCTCACTGATTTTCTTGATAATTTGAAGTCATTTTTTGGAAGAATAGTGCTAGAATTAGCTGGTTGTAGATCGACTTTCGGAAAATGGTATGAAAAGTTTGCTTCAATGGTGAAACATCCCTTTAACCCTGAGGTCATAGAACTTTGTATGACAGAAATCCATCTGCAGAGTCAAAACAGTTCAGTTTAGGAAGAAGCCAATACACTACCAACACCACCAACTCAACTCTCTCCACTAAGACAGACATTTACTGTCAGACTGTTTTAAAAGTTATCAACTCGTACTGACACTTTGTGTCACTTTACTCAGGTTTGTTTTATTGACTTTTCCTAATGGTGGTCTGTATTTACAGAAAGCCTAGCCACTGACGAGGACAAGAGATAATTTGACCTGAGATCCAAATAATTACCTTCATTATTGCAATTTTAAATAATTTTGTTTAATGGCTTCCAATAAACACTTGAATTTCAGTTGGAGCCTGGGGTGTAAGGAACCACATATGACTTCCTTACAGTCACGTCCTGCGGCCTACGGGTGTGGCAGCCCACTTAATACCCACACTACTTCTGGACAGAGACACCAGTCAACCTGACACTCACAGTCTGTCTTTCAGAACTTCTAGGGCTGCAGGGCTGCATCATGAATGGTACTCCACCCCATTTCTCAAACCCCACAATCTCTCTTAAGTAACGCAATGATATCGGATACATTTGCATGTTCAATGTGTCAAATAATGCATTTGCAACTTATGTGGTTCTATTCTAATAATGTTCTATTTCTATAAATAGTTTTTTGTTCAGTTATTTCACCATCTGGAGAATGCTTCATAGTCACGTGCATGTTACTTGTACAGTATGAGCATGTCCCCATACATTCAGATGAGATCCATAGTTTGATCAACCCTAATCAGATAATGAAGTATACGCTGAGTGTACAAAACATGAAAAACACCTGCTCTTTCCATGACATAGACTGACCCTTATTGATCACATGTGAGGTTGAAATAATATCATTCTCCTTACGTGCAAAGATGGTGATAACATGTTGCAGTATCAATGTTTCCTCCAGTGGAATTAGATCTACATCACATCTAAAAAGCCCAAATGCAGGACAAGGAAACGATTTTTGCAGGACATTCGGAACAGTGGACAGAATAATTTTTCGGGTGGCAGGTTAATGAATCACATTCAAATGGCTGTATGAAGTTCACTGCCTGTTAAAGGGGCCATCCTTAGTTGCACCATACATTTTTGGACTTATAAATGAATGATATGAACCCATTGATTCTTGAAGAATATAACGTATAATTCCCTTATGAGCTTAGTACAACTGTTGTACCCCATCAGAACCCAAAATAGTGTGGTTTTTGGATTTGAGTGGTTGCATTTCTTCAGCACCATCCCTCAGCTTTTTACGGAAACTGTGGAGTAGAATAATAATGTTTTTAGATGGTGAAATCCTCTAGTGAGTGAGTTACATTTGTGCCATTATTATCAAGCAAAACAAAAGATAACACAATTATTAGTATTGCAAACAAAAATAATTATATTCAAAGCGAAACATAAACCCAAAAGTATTGATAGCAAAACTAAATATTGCAAGGAAATAATGTTAATGTGAATAATTTTTGTTGTTGTTGTAAATGTTCTAAATTGTTGAATAATAGAGAAGACATCAAAACTATGAAACAACACATATGGATTCATGTAGTAACCAAAAAATTGTTAAACAAATCAAAATATATTTTATATTTGAGATTCGTCAAAGTAGCAACCCTTTGCCTTCATGATAGCTTTGCACACGCCTGGCATTCTCTTAACCAGCTTCATGAGGTAGTCACCTGGAATGCATCAATTAATAGGTGTACCTTCTTAAAAGTTAATTTGTGGAATTTCTTTCCTTCTTAATGCATTTTGAGTCAATCAAATCAAATCAAATCACATGTATTTATATAGCCCTTCTTACATCAGCTGATATCTCAAAGTGCTGTACAGAAACCCAGCCTAAAACCCCAAACAGCAAGCAATGCAGGTGTAGAAGCACGGTGGCTAGGAAAATCTCCCTAGAAAGGCCAAAACCTAGGAAGAAACCTAGAGAGGAACCAGGCTATGAGGGGTGGCCAGTCCTCTTCTGGCTGTGCCGGGTGGAGATTATAACAGAACATGGCCAAGATGTTCAAATGTTCATAAATTACCAGCATAGTCAAATAATAATAATCACAATCAGCACCTCAGGAGTAAATGTCAGTTGGCTTTTCATAGCTGATCATTAAGAGTATCTCTACCACTCCTGCAGTCTCTAGAGAGTTGAAAACAGCAGGTCTGGGACAGGTAGCACGTCCGGTGAACAGGTCAGGGTTCCATAGCCGCAGGCAGAACAGTTGAAACTGGAGCAGCAGCACGGCCAGGTGGACTGGGGACAGCAAGGAGTCATCATGCCAGATAGTCCTGAGGCATGGTCCTAGGGCTCAGGTCCTCTGAGAGAGAGAAAGAAAGAGAGAAATAGAGAATTAGAGAGAGCATACTTAAATTCACACAGGACACCGGATAAGACAGGAGAAGTACTCCAGATATAACAAACTGACCCTAGCCCCCCGACACATAAACTACTGCAGCATAAATACTGGAGGCTGAGACAGGAGGGGTCCGGAGACAGTTGTGTTGTGACAAGGTAGGGGGGGTATACAGAAGATAGCTCTATTTGATGCTATTTTGTTAGTTTTTCTCGCATTGTTTGTAACTTATTTTGTAGATAATGTTGCTGCTACCGTCTCTTACGACCAAAAAGAGCTTCTGGACATCTGAACAGCGATTACTCACCTTGAACTGGACAAATAATTTTTCGTTAATGAGTTGGACTGGAAGGATATACTACAAACACCTGAACAGGCCCTCATCCCCGTCATTCGCTGGAGAAAGAAGCTGAGATTTCGCAGAAAGAGATCGGGGTGCATTGTGAGGATCAGGCCACGAGTGGCTAATCTGCCTTTGTCATCCGTACTGTTAGCCAATGTTCAACAACTGGAAAATAAATGGGATGAACTGAAAGCACGTATATCCTACCAATGGGACATAAAAATCTGTAATATTATATGTTTCACCGAGTCGTGGCTGAATGACGACATTAATAACATACAGCTGGCGGGTTATACACTCAGGATAGAACAGCAGCCTCTGGTAAGACACAGGGTGGCAGCCTATGTATATTTGTAAACAACAGCTGGTGCACAATATCTAAGGAAGTCTCAAGGTTTTGCTCGCCGTAGCTGTCCACATATCACCACAGACCGATGCTGGCACTAAAACCGCACTCAATGAACTGTATATCGTCAAAAGCAAACAGGAAAACGCTCATCCAGAGGCGGCGCTCCTAGTGACCGGGGACATTAATGCAGGGAAACTTAAATAAGTTTGACCTAATTTCTATCAACATGTTAAATGTGCAACCAGAGGGAAAACAACTCTAAACCACCTTTACTCCACACACAGAGACGAATACAAAGCTCTCCCTCACCCTCCATTTGGGAAATCTGACCATAATTATATCCTCCTGATTCCTGCTTACAAGCAAAAATTAAAGCAGGAAGCACCAGTGACTCGGTCTATAATAAAGTGGTCAGATGAAGCAGATGCTAAACTACAGGACTGTTTTGCTAGCACAGACTGGAATGTGTTGCGGGATTCCTCTGATGGCATTGAGGAGTACACCACATCAGTCACTGGCTTTATCAATAAGTGCATCGATGACGTCATCCCCACAGTGACTGTACGTGCACATCCCAATCAGAAGCCATGGATTACAGGCAACATTCGCACTGAGCTAAATGGTAGAGCTGCCGCTTTCAAGGAGCGGGACTCTAACCCAGAAGCTTATAAGAAATCCTGCTATGCCCTCCGATGAACCGTCAAACAGGCAAAGCATCAATACAGGACTAAGATCAAATCATAGTACACCGGCTCCGACCCTCGACAGATGTGGCAGGACTTGCAAACTATTACAGACTACAAAGGGAAGCACAGCCGAGAGCTGCCCAGTGACACGAACCTACCAGACGAGCTAAATAACTTCTATGCTCGCTTCGAGGCAAGTAACACTGAAACATGCATGAGAGTATCAGCTGTTCCAGATGACTGTGATCACGCTCTCCGCAGCCGATGTGATTAAGACCTTTCAACAGGTCAACATTCGCAAGGCCGCAGGGTCAGACAGATTACCAGGACGTGTACTCCGAGCATGCGCTGACCAACTGGGAAGTGTCTTCACTGACATTTTCAACTTCTCCCTGTCTGAGTCTATAATACCAACATGTTTCAAGCATTGCACCATAGTCCCTGTGCCCAAGAAGACTAAGGTAACCTGCCTAAATAGCTACTGACAAGTAGCACTAACGTCTGTAGCCATGAAATGCTTTGAAAGGCTGGTCATGGCTCACATCAATACCATTATCCAAGAAACCTAGACCCACTCCAATTCGCATACCGCCCCAGCAGATCCACAGATGATGCAATCTCTATTGCACTCCACACTGCCCTTTCACACCTGGACAAAAGGAACACCTATGTGAGAATGTTATTCATTGACCACAGCTCAGCGTTCAACACCATAGTGCCCTCAAAGCTCATCACTAAACTAAGGACCCTGGGACTAAACACCTCCCTCTGCAACTGGATCCTGGACTTCCTGACGGGCTGCCCCCAAGTGGTGAGGGTAGGTAAAAACACATCCGCTGATCCTCAACACGGGAGCCCCTCAGGGGTGCGTGCTCAGTCCCCTCCTGTACTCCCTGTTCACTCCAACACCATCATTAAGTTTGCTAATGACACAACAGTGGTAGGCCTGATCACCAACAACGACGAGACAGCATATAGGGAGGAGGTCAGAGACCTGGCCGTGTGGTGCAAGGACAACAACCTCTCCCTCAACGTGATCAAGACAAAGGAGATGATTGTGGACTAAAGGAAAAGGAGGACTGAGAATGCCCCCATTTTCATCGACAGGGCTGTATTGGAGCAGGTTGAGAGCTTCAAGTTTCTTGGCGTCCACATCACCAACAAGCTAACATGGTCCAGTCACACCAAGACAGTCGTAAAGAGGGCACGACAAAACCTATTCCCCCCTCAGGAGACTGAAAAGATTTGGCAATGGTCCTCAAAAGGTTCTACAGCTGGTTCTACAGCTGCACCATCGAGAGCATCCTGACCGGTTGCATCACTACCTAGTATGCACCCGGTGCACCTGCACATTGACTCTGTACCGGTAGCCCCTGTATAAAGTCCCGCTAATGTAATTTTACTGCTGCTCTTTAATTATTTGTTATTTTTATTTCTTACTTTTTGGGGGTATGTTCTTAAAACGGCATTGTTGGTTAAGGGCTTGTAAGTAAGCATTTCACTGTAAAGTCTACACCTGTTGTATTCGGCGCATGTGACAAATACAATTTGATTTGATGAAACTGACTCTCATGAGGACTCCCACAGGAAAGGAAGACCCAGAGTTAACTCTGCTGCAGAGGATAAGTTCATTAGAGTTAACTGCTCCTCAGATTGCAGACCAAATAAATACTTCACGGAGTTCAAGTAACAGACACATCTCAACATCAATTGTTCAGAGGAGACTGCATGAATCAGGCCTTCATGGTCGAATTGCCGAATAGAAACCACTACTGGAGGACACCAATAAGAAGAAGAGACTTGTGGAAATCTGTCCTTTGGTCTGATGAGTTCACATTTTTGATTTTTGGTTCCAACCACCGTGTCTTTGTGAGACGCAGAGTAGGTGAACGGATGATCTCTGCATGTGTTGTTCCCATTGTGAAGCATGGAGGAGGAGGTGTGATGGTGTGGGGGTGCTTTGCTGGTGAAACTGTTTGTGATTTATTTAGAATACAAGGCACACTTAACCAGCATGGCTATCACAGCATTCTGCAGCGATATGCCATCCCATCTGGTTTGAGCTTAGTGGGGCTATCATTTCTTTTTCAACAGGACAATGACCCAAAACAAACCTCCAGGCTGTGTAAGGGCTATTTCACCAAGAAGGACAGTGATGGAGTGCTGCATCAGATGATTCTGGCCTCCACTCGACCTCAACCCAATTGAGATGGTTTGGGATGAGTTGGACCTCAGAGTGAAGGAAAACCAGCGATACAAGCACTGCGCATATGGGGGAACTCCTTCAAGACTGTTAGAAAAACATGGCAAGGATGGCAAGAGTGTGCAAAGCTATCATCAAGGCAAAGGGTGGCTACTTTGAAGAATCTAAAATCTAAAATATATTTGGATTTGTTTAACACTTTTTTGGTTACTACATGATTCCATATGTGTTATTTCATAGCTTTAATGTCTTCACTATTATTCCACAATGTGGAAAATAGTACAAATAAAGAAAAACCCTTGAATGAGTAGGGGTGTCCGAACTTTTGATGGTACTGTATATATGTATATTATTCACATTACATTTTTCATGTGATTTGTTCAGATGCATGTTCACACGTGTTGAAAACCACTTTTTTTCTCTTGTTTTCATGTGTTTTGTTTTTGTAAAGGTCTGACTTTTTGTGATATCCTCGTCACTTTTTGAAAATGTTTGCACTGTGTGTATATGTTTTTGTAACTGGCAAATAAAATGAATCAATCAATTCAAGGTGCAGCTGTGTAGAAGGTAAAGGGCATTTGCAGATACTGCAGATTTTCAGTCTTATAAGGTATAGGTATATAACCTCTTTGATCTGCTGTCAAGCGTGCTTACAGTAATAAGCTCACACTAGTGATGGGAGGCACGGATCTGGACCACATCTGATTGCTGACTGTTTGATTAAACCTCAAGTTGCCTGGGAGTGCTGAGAACACCTTAGTAAAGCAATAATGAACGAGAGAGGGTATGTGTCACTGTGATTATTAGCACAAAGTGATGTGTTCGCCAGGTTCAAGTTAAGACGGTTGACAACTGAAGTATGTTTGTTTTTACAAATACATTTATGCATCAATGAAGTGAAAATGACAAAACTAATTAGCTGTGCTATGTGTTGTTATATGAGTTTTGGGTGGACCTGGGGAACTCCTTTGGTTAGAACACTTCCCCCCCACTCCACAAATACACACTACCACACTACCTCAACCACGAGACACACACACATCAACGCACACCAACACACATAGGGGCTGGTGGGGTAAGTTGAAACTTTTTTTTACAAGGGAAATATAGTATTCTTTCTGTTATGGCGTGTACTGGAGGCGAAGTCAGGTGCAGGAGAGCAGAGTATAGTTAACAGGCGCACATTTATTTTCCGTTCCGAAACGAGAGCACTACAATAATCAAACAGGCTCAAAACACGAAACATAAATAAAAGACAAGCGCATAAATCAAACACCACATAACATGAAACAATTACACACAAATACATGATGGGAAACAGAGGGTTAAATACAAGTATATTGATTGGGGAAATGAAAACCAGGTGTGTATGGAACAAGACAAGACAAATGGACATATGAAAAATGGAGCGGCGATGGCTAGAAAGCCGGTGACGTCGATCGCCGAACGCCGCCCGAACAAGGAGAGGAGCCTTCGGCGGAAGTCGTGACACTTTCTAACAAAGATAGCTACATATATTTCAGGATGTCGTGTATCCCTGGAAACAATCAGAATTCATGTAAACATTACAGTTTTTAAAACATAGCTTGTCCAAAAAAAGTGGTCTCTTCGCACAACTTACCCCGGGTATGGGGTAAATTGTGCATAGGGACATGGTGAGCCACCTTGGGGTAAGTGGGTGATGGTGTCCTGTGACAGTGGGTGTTGGTGCTGGTACGGTACATAGGTCAAAGTTGAGTTCATGGAATGTGAGGGTGGTATGTTGTATATCTTAAATGTATGCCCACATTCAGATATACAGATATACTGAACAGATATCTCTGTTCAATATCACTTACCTTTCCATTTCTTGAACAGTGCTCTGGGACAGGGATGTTGTTTTGATGTGCAAATTCGTAGGCAAGTTCTCTGCATTTGAGGCTACTAAGACCATGAAACTGGTCCATCTTGATATGTTTAGTAAGTTACGACTCCATGTCATCAGATGAGACCTTGTGTGCCTCTGCTACTCTATCATAGCTTCTCGTTCACATAGGTACATGTTCATAATCTTTTTTTGTCAATGTACGTCTTCAGTATCATTCAGACTATTTTTCCCTCTCTTGCTGCTGCTCTAATGGACTTCTTCCCGTCTCTGACTTCCTTGGCTGCTCTCTCAAGAACCTCAAGGGGGGCTGGACCCGTGCTTGTTTTTCGGTTTGTACCACTGGTCATGAGGATGTCTGCTCTGTTACAATAACAAATTCACTATATTGAGTTCATATGCATGACACATTGCAAAAATTCTATGCACAGTATGGATGAAAATGTAATCATCACTTGTATGGTGGCCATTAGCTCAACTTAACCCAAGGCAAACATTTAGACTTTATGTGTCCACACTGCTACAATGATGCACTTTCAGGCTAGGTTTAGGACCTCATATTGTAGCTTATAGAGACCCCAACTGATGTATAAAATGATCTTAAAACGATCTACTTTAGTTTAGATACAAGCTTCACGAAACCTACAGTATAACACAATACATTGATTTGACTTGGTGAAAATCCTTTTTTTTGGATCTAGCCATGTGGCTTCTTCCTTCACAGACTCCATGAAATGAGTACCTCTTCCTAAATGGCCACATCACTCATTTTGTGTATGGTTTCCTAGAAATAAGGGGTGGCTCAACACTGTGGCTCATCTTACCTCACTCTCCCCACTGTAAACATTCTAGGTTCTATGAAAAAAGACATTGTTACCAGTATATTTTCCACTAAATATTCAACTCTGTACAGTGCAAACAGGAAGCTCCACAGGAAGCTGCTTGCCTTCATTCTTGAAAGTATGGAAAGAGAACAAACAAGCCTTTTAGAACTATGGTTCCTTGGGCCACAGCAAGTATAGGTGATGAAATGGCCAAGAGGAATATTTTAATAGAATACATGAATGCTTAAGATAGATGTGAAGACACTTTGATAGTCCATAAATATGTTTAGATAGTTCACATACCTGTAGGATATTCTATTAGACCAGTCAGGAACAGTCAACCCTATGTGGTAGAACAGGCCAAAACAAACCCAGCTGTGAAAGTTGTTATGGGTAGTTTTAAAGGTCTCCTGGTGTGTGTACAATGGGGGGGATTCCGACCCAAGTTAAGCACATGTAAATAGACGTAATTCCCTTTTTATGCACTTTTCTCTCTACGCGTATTCTGACCTTGAATTTAAGCATGAGAATAGCATGCTATTCATGCCGCTATATGCATGTATTTAGGCCTACATTTAATTTTTTTTTTGTCTCTGATCATTTGAACCGTTCTCGCCATATATTCAAATTAAAGGTATACCAAATTTAAAGGGATGGCTTTCGATACATGTACTAAAAACCCCATTAAATGAAAACTCCACAAGAGAATCTGTTGGCCAGCAACAGGGTTTTCAATGGTTGAGTTAAATTTATTCAGCATGCGCAATGGCACCAGCTACTAAGAAGTGCATAGGAAAGGCTTACAATTCCTAAGTCTGAATCGGCCCCTAAAAGCGTAAGCAGTGTAGCAGGGCCTGTGGTGAATACGTTCAACTCTACCTTGTGATTTCTGTACATTCATAAGCCCGGAGGGCCACTTTGAATGAAAAATTCTTCCTGTAAGTGTGTTGTGTTTCCATGTTTTATGGCAGTCTAATGTACCCTTTCAGAAGTGTGCTGGTAATTGACAGTCATTTTAAAAAAAAAAGTGCTCTAAGTGTGTTTCTAGCAATAATGTAGCTGCTGGCTCCCGGAGGCCATAAATAACTAGTGTAAAAAATGTAGTGGAGTTCTTAAATCACAGTTGGCCCCTCCTCCCCCTGGCAACCCCCCTTCCATCACCATTTGGGATCTCCAGTTTTCTTTTTTTTCTCTACTTATTTCTCTCACTCACTCATTCACTTAGGTTACTCCTTCTCAAATTGACCCTGTCTCTTTATGTTTCGCCTTCAGTTTCTGCGCCAGTGTCTTCCTACTATCTTGAGCTGTCAAATTGTAAAGAAAATGCTGGATCTATGTCTTGTTTTGAAGATGTGTCATGTTTGAACCTGCTAAATTGTACTCTGTACTACTAAGTACATACCGTCATGACTGGCATACCACATCCCCCACAGCCCCCACAGGCTCTGGGGCCCCCCCAAAAAACATTCTAGCACATGAACACGTCATAAGCCATGCCAAAAAAATAGAATTACAGGAAATTTGCTGTAAAACTGCAACATTTTCTCTCAGCCTCATGACAAAATGTGTATTATATTATATTTATATTTATATATTTATATTAACTATAAAACGGCACAATTTTCACTCTGCCCCATGGCGAAATGTGTAGAATTGCAGGAAATTAGCTTTACTACAGCAACTTTTTCTCTCAGCCTCATGACAAAATGTGTGTCTAGCAATGATCAACAAACAACTTGACAGAACTTGAAGAATTTTGAAAAGGATAATGTGCAAATATTGTACAATCCAGGTGTGCAAAGCTCTTAGAGACTTACCCAGAAAAGACTCACAGCTGTAATCGCTTCCAAAGGTGATTCTAACATGTTTTGACTCAGGGGTGTGAATAATGAGATAATTCTATATTGAATTTTCAATACATCTGCAAAATGTATGGAAACATGCTTTCATTTTGTCATTATGGGGCATTGTGTGTAAATGGGTGAGCTTTTTTATTTATTTAATCAATTTTGAATTCAGGCTGTAACACAACAAAATGTGGAATAACAAGGGGTATGAATACTTTTTTGAAGGCACTGTATGTGACAATCATTGAAAGAGTGGTCTTTGGAATGTTAATCTTTTGAGGTGCTAGCTCAAAAAAACACAGAAAGTATTTTGAGGACAGGGAATAGCCATCCTCTGACTGACATTCTGACATGTTTACGCTTGTGAATGGGCCTCTATCAGTCAGTCAGTCAGTCAGCAGTGGGGCCCCACTGGATGTGGTGGTGTGTGTGTGTGCACTCATTCACAGCGGGATACATGGGGGGCAGGATAAAGGTGCAGAGTCATGACCGTAAAAAAAAGCTGTTATGGGGCCCCCTTGGAAAGATGCCCGTAATCCTCCGATCCTTCCCGTGTGGAGGATGAAGGGAGGAGGGGGACAGACGGAAGAGAGGGTAACGAGTACATGTTTTCCAGAATGACCATTCTCTTCTTGGCCCATTGGTCTTCTTGTTGGAGAAATGGAGCATTGCAGTCTTCATTATCCTGATGACTTATTTAAATCAAAATGTTAGGACAGTAGCTACGTAGATATTACACAATTCCACATGTTTGACACGCACTTCCTAAAGAGCAGCACATTTGTATGAGAGTACATCCAGTATTTTTTGTGAATCCACACTGTCATCATCATCAATGCCTAAGCATATTCCAAAGATTGATACAAAACATGACTTTGCCACTCGGAGTGTTTAGGACTTCTCCTGAGGGGGGAAGGGGAGCCAGGGATTGATTTAGAGTGTTTATCCTAACCCTGAATATGGTTTTGGTGAAGGGAGGGAGACATTTGAAATGTGAGGAGTGATTATGCAATGGAGCATGACTGGGTGAGGGCTAGGTGGCCAAGCATAGACCCACAAACGAGAGGCAACAACAGTAGCTTCATCTGCCTTTTCCGGGGAAGAAAACTAGACCTTTAAAAAACCCACTAAAGCTCTAAAAACAATAGCATCCACAGAAAGTACACTCCTGTCCCGGACGATGATTGAGACAGTTAGTCATTGTCCCACACTCTTAGCCCCAGCCATGCTTGTGTTTCCCTGTCCATCCCATGATCCCATGCTCCAGTTCCACCAGCCTGGGAGCTGGCAGCTAACAGCCAATCTCATCTGCCAAGTCTGATTAGATGTCTGATGAGCTTGTGTTAATTGGGTTATGAGATCATTCCTTCACCCATCTGTTGGTCAAATACAGTAACTATGTAGTAAATGTATCCAGACCAGTCATTTTTTCCAATCTCATCTAATGTCCATAGGCTTCGGCCAACAGATGGGTGTTACCTGACATCTCAGTCTTTAAATACTCCATTACTACTGTACTCAGCCAACAGGTCTGGCTGTGTGTAAATTACTTTCCCTTCAATGTTTCTGCATGAAAAGGTTTGAGGTCATTAAACCACCTTGAAAAATAACTTCCTCATATGCTATTTCAAGCGAAAAAATTATTGACATGACGGGAAGATAAATAAGAAGAAACGCAACACTAAAAACTTGCAAATAACACTTACTTGGCTGAATCAAGAAACACTTTAAAAGTGTAACTGGAAACCCAATTAGTGCTAATGTGTATGCAATGGTCATCCATAGAGTTCAGGTTTAAGGTAAGGCATGTATATTTCTCCTCTCCTTTGCTTGTTAAAATGATGCTTTGTGTAATGTTACAAAACAGTGGGTAATTCTCTACAGGTGTGCTGGCACACTGGCTGCGGTCCGCCTGGCTCAGTGTCTTTGTGTTGGATATCCAAACCTAGATTAAATGATCAGAGCTTCCCTCAGGGGATGCAGGCTATTACGCCAGGATAAAGGGGGCCAATATTTAGGTCATATTTTTCCTCAAGAAAAGGTAAGCTCTGCGTGTGTTTATGAACTTGTAAAAGAAGGTAGATTATGGAGAAGAAAGCGTTTCTACTACCTTCTGACTGGCCATATATGATGTTTATGGAGATTCCAAATGCTTTTTATTGAATATAGTGGATCATTTCATTTATCAAACTTTTACTTTGGATTACTTCAAAAGTAATCCAGTGGATTTGTAATTCTCTGGCAATGCACACCTAAAGGAACATGAAACAGTTGTTTCGAAGCAAATGTGAACGGATCAGCTCGTCGGAAACACCTTAACACAGGCGGGAGGAGTCACGGCCGTCGAAAGAACTGGACCAAAGCGCAGCGTGGTGAGCGTACATATTCCTTTTATTTAGGATGACGCCGACAAAAACAATACAAAAACGACCGTGAAGCTTAAGGCTATAGTGCCACAAACAGAGACAACTTCCCACACTGAAAGGAGGGAAAAGGGCTACCTAATTGTGGTTCCCAATCAGAGACAACGATAGACAGCTGTCCCTGATTGAGAACCATACCCGGCCAAAACATAGAAATACAAAATCATAGAAAACAAAAACATAGAATGCCCACCCCAAATCACACCCTGACCAAACCAAATAGAGACATCAAAAGGCTCTCTAAGGTCAGGGCGTGACAGTACCCCCCCCAAAGGTGCGGACTCCGGCCGCAAAACCTGAACATATAGGGGAGGGTCTGGGTGGGCATCTATCCGCGGTGGCGGCTCAGGTGCGGGACGCAGACCCCGCTCCACCACTGGCTCACCCCACTTTGGTGGCACCTCTGGTGTGGGGACCCTCGTCGCCGACCCCGGACTGGGCACCCTCGTCGCCGACCCCGGACTGGGCACCCTCGTCGCGGGCCCCGGACTGGGCACCCTCGCTGGAGGCTCCGGACTGGGCACCCTCGCTGAGGGGGGGGGGCCCCCCCTTTTTCCCGGACTGGGCAACCCTCGCTGGAGGCTCCGGACTGGGCACCCTCGCTGGAGGCCCGCAGGACTGGGCACCGTTTCTGGAGGCTCCGGACTGGGGACCGTCGCTGGAGGCTCCGGACTGTAGGCCGTTGTGGGAGGCTTCATGCCATGACTCCTCACTGGAGGCTTCGTGCCATGGATCATCACTGGAAGCTTTGTGCCATGGATCACACTGAGGCTTCGTGCCATGGATCATCACTGGAGGCTTCGTGCCATGGATCATCACTGGAGGCTTCGTGCCATGGATCATCACTGGAGGCTTCGTGCCATGGATCATCACTGGAGGCTTCGTACCATGGATCATCACTGGAGGCTTCGTGCCATGGATCATCACTGGAGTGGAGAGACACACAGGAGGCCTGGCTCTGGGAGCAAGGCACAGGACCCACCAGGCTGGGGAGACATACAGGAGATTTAGCATAACACGGTGCCTGACCAGTACGACGCTTGCCACGGTAAGCACGAGGAGTTGGCTCAGGTCTTATAACCCGACTCTGCCAATCTCCCGTGTGCCCCCACCCCCCAGAAAAATGTATTGGGGCTGCCTCTCGGGCTTCCTTGCTAGCCGTGGTCCCTCGTAACGATGCCGTTCCGCATTTGCTGCCTCCAGCTCCTCCTTGGGACGGCGATATTCCCAGCCTGCCTCCAGGGTCCTTTACCGTCCAGGATTTCCTCCCAAGTCCATGAGTCCCCCTTACCACGCTGCTTGGTCCTTTTGTGGTGGGAAGTTCTGTCACGGCCTTCGAAAGAACTGGACCAAAGCGCAGTGCGGTGAGCGTACATATTCCTTTTATTTAGGATGACACCGACAAAAACAATAAACATTACAAAAACGACCGTGAAGCTTAAGGCTATAGTGCCACAAACAAAGACAACTTCCCACACTGAAAGGAGGGAAAAGGGCTACCTAAATATGGTTCCCAATCAGAGACAACGATAGACAGCTGTCCCTGATTGAGAACCATACCCGGCCAAAAAATTGAAATACAAAATCATAGAAAACAAACACATAGAATGCCCACCCCAAATCACACCCTGACCAAACCAAATAGAGACATAAAAAGGCTCTCTAAGGTCAGGGTGTGACAGGAGGTAAAAAAATGAACAGATCAGAGGCAGTGGTTGTGATTCCTTTTCTTGTGAATGTTTACTAAACGGGTTTTCTTTCACCCCACAAAATAACTCCAGTACAGGGTAACGTCCAACGCTGAAACACCAGCGTAACAAAACAAATAAACATCAACTAAGCCGTTGACCAAAAGGCCGTGGCCAAAAAGGGAAAGCAAAACAAAAAACGCCTACTCCTGTCTTTAGACTATCATCTAGACATAATAGTTACAGGAGGAACACTTCTCTCTACCTGAAGCCTGCCTTGCTTAACAGAGAGTCAAGGTGCCCCAGTAAACAAAGCTTTCTCTGAGATAGGGAAATCCGACGTCCTCCCAGGTCCCCGTCTCCATTCCCCATTCTCCCCCAGCTGCTCTCCTGGCACACCTATACAGAGGAAGACACAAAGCAATTAGTGGGCCCAGGTGTGTACTAATTGGCTTTACACTGAGTACCTATCCCCTGAGGAGGGTGCTGTTGTGTCGTCTTCCTCCGGCTGGTCACTGAACTCTTACACAAAGCAAACACATGTCAAGGAGGGCTTCTAAAACAAGAGGACTTCCTATTGAAACTGTATTATGGAAGGCTTTCCCTCTTTATCATTGGCCTATAAACATGCACGTTATGCATTAAACAATGCAACAGTGACTACGCCAAGTTAATCGACTGAGAGGTTAATAATCTTGGGCTTGTTTTACTTTACACCGTCTATGAATGAATGACTGGAAATGACTAAGCTGGCGGCCAGACTGGTTCTCCTGTTTAATAAAGGTACAAAAATGTAAATATGGTCACACAACCCCACAACTCCAAAACACTCTCAGGCCCTGTTCTTCTGCAGAGATTGACTGCCATTCTGCTTGGATACAATCCACATGACTGCTGGGCCCTGGCCCCAGTAGCCCTTAGCCATTTAAAGATGCATTTAATGACCCAGAAAATACCATGAGTCATAAATAACACACTGTGTGGAGAGTGGAGTGATTTGTCGAAAGGAAACCTACCTGCTCAGAGATGGGCCTGCAAGGAGCCTGAGGGAGAATTTACTAACAGCTCTCTGCTTTGCATAGAAGTCCTCAACTTCAAAGACTTTTAACAAAGAGTTCGATCAAAACTCGTTTTGTGTCAAAACAACTCAAACAAAACCTGTTGGTAGGACTTCAGTAATGGTTGATATTGGCTAGGCTGACAGGGCAGCCAACACATGTTATAGGGACATGTGGTTTTACCAAACACCCACTGGGCTGCACGCAAATACCTGCAACTAAAAAATTGTCAAAATACCTCAATGAAATACCAACTCCTTCTGTATGCTCATCAACAACAAGTATGATTGTCTCATGTTGTTTTCCCACCAGGAGCTGCATTTCAATCATTCATGTCATGGAAGGTACAGGCGGTGCATGTGAGGCCTGAAAACCCTCTTCCACTCTGGCTTCTCTGGATAAATATTGACTGGGTGCAGGACCCATTGTCTTCATCTGCAGCATGGAGCAGGGTGGCATAGAGCAGAGAACCAGTAATGAGTATACTATGTCTATAAGGAATGTTATGTGGGAATTTCATCCACAAAAACACAACATTATTAAATAGTGGACAGTTAATGAATGTGGACATGACATGCATCTTGAGACATTATACAGTATTCACCATCAAGGGCATTCCTGCAGATTATAAATCGGGGGATATTAAAACCTAAACAATGGTTACTATTGTTTCGTTTTAAGGAATTATGGAAACCATGTGGATTATCTCATTGTGAATGGATAAATGCTATATTGTTCTATAATGTCCATTCATTCAGTCTTCCTATAATGTGGCCATGCTATCATAGGTCATCAACTTATTGTTGAGGTCTGTTAGAAATGCCAGAGCATGGCTGGTATTCTCCTGGGCCCTGAGAGCAGAGCAGTTCCAGAACAGTTTGGCTGTTATTATTAAGCTGTCCAGCGGAGCAGGAGAACGTTCTGTGCCTAGCTAGGATGCATTGTACTGCTACCATATGGAAAAACTTTCCCATTTTGGTTTTAGCATGCATGCACCTATTCTTTAGGGTGTAATGAAATACATTTATTGGGCATACTTTGGAAGGTTTAGGCTAGACTAGATAAAACAATCAGGTATGCCTATAGGAAACATATGTTGTATGATTATATTTTCTAAGGTCAGGGCGTTTTTCAACCTGATAACAGCTTCCTCTAACTTGTTGCATCCATTTGTTTTACAGTATTCACAGCAGGCTCCGCCCCTCTGGTGACCAAACACTAATCAACCTAAGGTTTATAGAAGTGCTTTATAGCTACTAGCACAATTACTGATGAAAAGCACAGTTAACAAATAATGTTGCATAAGCACTTTTTTAAACGTTAGAATGTGTGCACAGACACATACACCCTTTCCACCACACAAGCAGTCGCAAACGCATGTCATCCCATGCACACAGCTACGAACACACCGCTACAAACACACAGCTACAAACACACAGCTACGAACACACAGCTACGAACACACAGCTACGAACACACAGCTACGAACACACACACTTCTCACACACTGACTCACACTGACTCACACTGACTCACTCTCTCACTCTCTCACTCTCTCACTCACTCTCTCACTCTCTCACTCTCTCCCTCTCTCCCTCTCTCCCTCTCTCCCTCTCTCTCTCACTCACTCACTCACTCACTCACTCACTCACTACTCACCTCACTCACTCACTCACTCACTCACTCACTCACTCACTCACTCACTCACTCACTCACTCACTCACTCACTCACTCACTCACTCACTCACTCACTCACTCACTGAGCCTCTTCCACAGACAGCTTACACTGCAGTCTGAAATGGAGTTTCCACTGCACGGTAAATTGTGCCCGTGACAGTGCGCTGTGGTGACATGACGAATGTGCAATGTTACACGCTCCTCGTCACACTTGGCCGGACCGATCCATTGCACGACGGGGTTCATTTGATCTTCCCCTCCGATTCGGCATGTGGAACCTCACCATAGTTGAAGTGATAGAATAAAAGTTAGCTCCTTGTGACCTTCAGTAGAATGAACAGGACCCCCCCAACTCACCCTCCCATCACATCATCACTGCGCCAAATCAAGACAGCAACCATCAATGCCACTCTCCTTACACAGAGTCTGGTGCTACTTACTTCCACTCTAGAATCTGATTCTGTGCTGTTTCAGATGCAAAATAGACCAGTTTAGAGAAACAATATTCTGGGAATAACGAGAAGGTACTTGGCACTACACTAGCAAAGATCCATGAGAGCAGTGGCCATTTTAGCATGTAAGTCTTGGTGGGGCAAACTCAACAACCCAAAAATGTTGATGTATGCCAGCAATGGAAACTACAAATGTAATGGCTGTGCTCAATGCAATGGCACTTATAAATGTAGATCCTTCAAACACCCCCAAACAGGGAAACAGATCCAAATAAAAGGTGTTATTACGTGCTCCACTAAGGCAGTTATTTATCTTATAACTTGTCCTTGTGGTAAAAATTATGTGGGTAAAACAAAGTGTGAATTAATCCCTAGAATTAATCCCTAGGAGAGCGGGTGACCTCGACAATTTATTGTTAAAACGAGAGGCTGCCTGGATCTTTAATTTAAAGACCCTTGCTCCCTTCGGTCTCAACGTAGACTTTGATCTGAAGCCATTCTTGTGATTGTTGTGATTTTGCTATTGTAAATGGAAACTTGATGTTTGTAGGCTTATGTAGCCAAATTGTATCTATGATCGTATGCTATCCATTTATGTTTTTTGTATGCAATGTTTTTGTATGCTATCCACACCCGGCCATGATTACAGACACCCGTGTGTGTCTTTTGACACTATATAAATGAGTCATCCCGCATTGTTTGTCATTATACCCTGATGAAGACAGCTGTCTGTTGAAACGTTGGACATAAATATTTTTGCATCTGAGCTCCAAGAGTGTGCGGCTCTCCTTTATTTTTTAAGTGGTCCTCATGAGAGCCAGTTTCATCATAGCACTTGATGGTTTTGGCGACTACACTTGAAGAAACTTTCAAAGTTCTTGAAATGTTCCGGATTGACTGACCTTCATGTCTTAAAGTAATGATGGACTGTCGTTTCTCTTCGCTTATTTGAGCTGTTCCTGCCATAATATGGACATGGTCTTTTACCAAATAGGACTATCATCTGTATACCCCCCTACCTTGTCACAGCACAACTGATTGGCTCAAACGCATCAAGAAGGAAAGAAATTCCACAAATTAACTTTTAATAAGGCACATCTGTTAATTGAAATGCATTCCAGGTGATTACCTCATGAAGCTGGATGAGAGAATGCCAAGAGTGTGCAAAGCTGTCAACAAGCCAAAGGGTGGCTGTTATTTCGTAGTTTGATGTCTTCACTATTATTCTACAATGTAGGAAATAGCTCAAATAAAGAAAAACCCTTCAATGATTAGGTGTTATAAAACTTTTGATTGGATTGTGTAGATATATCATTTTTTGCGTATTCTTTTAAAATTATTATTTATTTCACCTTTATTTAACCAGGTAGGCCAGTTGAGAACAAGTTCTCATTTACAACTGCGACCTGGCCAAGATAAAGCAAAGCAGTGCGACAAAAACAACAACACAGAGTTACACATAACAAACGCACAGTCAATAACACAATAGAAAAATCTATGTACAGTGTGTGCAAATGTAGAAGAGTAGGGAGGTAAGGCAATAAATAGGCCATAGAGGTGAAATAATTACAATTTAGCATTAGCACTGTAGTAATAGATGTGCAGATGATGTTCATGTAGAGCTACTGGGGTGCCAAAGAGCAAGAGGATAAATAGACATATGGGGATGAGGTAGTTGGGTGTGCTATTTACAGATTGGTTGTGTACAGGTGCAATTATCTGTAAGCTGCTCTGACAGCTGATGCTTAAAGTTAGAGATGAAGACTCTAGCTTCAGTGATTTTTGCTATTCGTTCCAGTCATTGGCAGCAGAGAACTGGAAGGAAAGGCGGCCAAAGTAAGTGTTGGCTTTGGGGATGACCAGTGAAATATAACTGCTGGAGCGCATGGTACGGGTGGGTGTTGCTATGGTGACCAGTGAGCTGAGGTAAGGTGGGACTTTACCTAGCATAGACTTATACAGTGGGTTTGGCGATGAATATGTAGTGAGGGCCAGCCAACGAGAGTATACAGGTCGCAGTGGTGGGTAGTATATGGGGCTTTGGTGACAAAATGGATGGCACTGTGATAGACTGCATCCAGTTTGCTGAGTAGAGTGTTGGAGGCTATTTTGTAAATGATCGTCAAAATCGCCAAAGTCGAGGATCGGTAGGATAGTCAGTTTTGCGAGGGTATGTTTGGCAGTATGAGTGAAGGAGGCTTTGCTGTGAAATAGGAAGCCAATTCTAGATTTAATTTTGGATTGGAGATGCTTAATGTGAGTCTGGAGGGGGGGTTTAAAGTCTAACCAGACACCTAGATATTTGTAGTTGTCCACATATTCTAAGTCAGAACCGTCAAGAGTCGTGATCCTAGTCAGGCGGGAGGGTGTGGGCAGCAATCGGTTGAAGAGCATGCACTTAGTTTTACTTGCATTTAAAAGCAGTTGGAGGCCTCGGAAGGAGTGTTGTATGACATTGAAGCTCGTTTGGAGGTTTGTTAGCACAGTGTCCAAAGAAGGGCCAGATGTATACAGAATGGTGTCGTCTGTGTAGAGGAGGATCAGAGAATCACCAGCAGCAAGAGCGACATCATTGATATATACAGAGAAAAGAGTCGGCCCGAGTATTGAACCCTGTGGCACCCCCATAGAGACTGCCAGAGGTCCAGACAACAGGTCGTCCGATTTGACACACTGAACTCTATCTGAGAAGTAGTTGGTGAACCAGGCGAGGCAGTCATTTGAGAAGCCAAGGCTATTGAGTCTGCCGATAAAAATGCAGTGATTGACAGAGTTGAAAGCCTTGGCCAGGTCGATGAAGACGGCTGCACAGTACTGTCTTTTATCGATGGCGGTTATGATATTGTTTAGAACCTTGAGCGTGGCTCAGGTGCACCCATGACCAGCTCGGAAACCAGATTGCATAGTAGAGAAGGTACGGTGAGATTCGAAATGGTCAGTGATCTGTTTGTTAACTTGGCTTTCGAAGATTTTAGAAAGGCAGGGCAGGATGCATATAGGTCTATAGCAGTTTGGGTCTAGAGTCTCCCCCTTTGAAGAGGGGGATGACCGCGGCAGCTTTCCAATCTTTGGGGTTCTCAGACGATACGAAAGAGAGGTTGAATAGGCTAGTAATAGGTGTTGCAACAATTCCGGCGGATAATTTCAGAAAGAGAGGTTCCAGATTGTCTAGCCCGGCTTTGTAGGGTTCCAGATGTTGCAGCTCTTGCAGAACATCAGCTATCTGGATTTGGGTGAAGGAGAAGCGGGGGGGCTTGGGCAAGTTGCTGCAGGGGGTGCTGAGACGTTGGCCAGGGTAGGGGTAGCCAGGTGGAAAGCATGGCCAGCCGTAGAAAAATGCTTATTGAAATGATAGATTATCGTAGATTTATCGGTGGTGACAATGTTCCTATCCATTGGTTCCTTACTACCCTGAAAGGTTCCATATCGCGGTGGCTATTCGATGCTAATGCAGAACGCCACAGGATGTTTTTGTGCTGTTCAAGGGCAGTCAAGTCTGGGGTGAACCAAGGGCCGTATCGGTTCTTAGTTCTACATTTTTTGAACGGGGCATGCTTATTTAAGATGGTGAGGAATGCACTTTTAAAGAGCAACCAGGCATCCTCTACTGACTGGTTGAGGTCAATATCCTTCCAGGATACCCGGGCCAGGTCGATTAGAAAGGCCTGCTCGCTGAAGTGTTGGTTCTTTGTAAAAAAAAATGTGGGGCTCAAAACACTGCCCTGAATGACGTGTCACCAATGCATGAGAGATATGCAATATTTTACAATTTCAATGAATAATAGGCTGCAAGGGATTTGGAGTGGTTGGATGCCATTGTATAATACTTTGTGTGGTGCTAAGCTTTGTTGTGGTTGCTTGCTCCCACCTAGAATCAATGGAGAGTCTTCTGAGCCACTGGGAGAGAAAGGACAGCTTATACCAAACAACAAATGTTTTGTGATTTGGTCTCCTTCGGTCTCCTGCTTTCCCCAAAGTGCTGCCAGTTAGCTGGCAGAGTTTGGGAGTTGACAATGCCTTGCTTTCACGTTGTGTCCTTTTGTCTAATTCACTATGTTTGTTGTCTTTGCTCTCTCATGCTTTGACTTTATTCTGGACAATCAGGAACCTACTGTAGTATTAGATTTAGGGCATAAGACAGCTGATCTTTACATGACAGACTGACCAGGTGAATCCAGGTAAAAGCTGTGATCCCTTATTGATGTCACTTGTTAAATCCACTTCAATCAATGTAGATGAAGGGGGCAAGACAGGTTAAAGAAGGATAGGTAAGCTTTGAGACAGTTGAGACATGGATTGTGTATGTTTACCATTCAAAGGAGGAATGGGCAAGACAAAATATTTAAGTGCCTTTGAACGAGGTATGGTAGTAGGTGCCAGGCACACTGGTTTGAGTGTGTCAAGAACTGCAACAGTTTCCTGTGTGTATCAAGAATGGTCCAGCACACCAAAGGACAGCCAGCCAACTTGACACAACTGTGAGAAGCATTGGAGTCAACATGAGACAGCATCACTGTGGAACGCTTTCAACACCTTGGAGAGTCCATGCCCTGACAAATTGAGGCTGTTGTGAGGGCACAAGGGGGTGCAACTCAATATTAGGAAGGTGTTCCTAATATTTTGTCCACTCAGTTTAGATATTTCAGCTGTAATTATAAAATATAACATGTATTTAACCTTTATTTAACTAGGCAAGTCAATTAAGAACAAATTCTTATTTACAATGACGGCCTACCCCGGCCATAGCCTAACCCGGGCGACGCTGGGCCAATTGTGCACCGCCCTAAGGGACTCCCAATCACGGCTGGGGTCTGTAGTGACTAAGATGCAGTGCCTTAGACCGCTGCGCCACTCGGGAGCCCAATGAGTGATGTAATACAATCGCTGTGGCTGAGATATAACTCTCTATTTCCAAGTCTTCGATGAATGAATACTGGAGGATGATGCCTCATCTCTTTCTATAACTACTAGACATTACTACACTCTAAGAGTAAGCATAACTACAGTACCGGCCGGAATAGCAAGCTCCCCATATCAGAGGGGTGCCGTGTGCTATCAGCTGTATGTTATGCCCTCTCTCTCTTTCCAGGAATCCACCTGACACCATGGACAGCATGTTCCTAAGCACACTGAATATCAGGGGCGGGGGGCTCCTGTACAGTCCTTTAGTTGAGGAGGGTTGGGCAGAGCCCCAGATGGTTTGGGATTACCAAGGAACTCAATTTAGCCCGTAATAGTTTTTTTTTTACACAATCTTTACCACCATTATTATTTTCCTCCTATTCATCGTAACATTTATGTATGGTGTATTCTGGTCAGTTGGGACAGAGGCCATTTTACCACTAAATGTCCTCTTTACCTTTCTTTCCCACATTTAACCAATGTGTCTTGACATTAACAAAAATCCTAATTGAAACGGAAAGTAATGAATCGTAACTGTGGTTAATCAACGTTGTTTCCATGTCCCTTCAACTATAAAAAAACTATGTGATGACGTTGAATTGATGTGGAAAACATATTGGATTTTCAAAAAGTTAACATACGGGTATTTTGCCTTTTTTTCACCCAACTTTTAACCTAAATCCAATGTCATGGTGAAATGTTTTGTTCATTTCACTTTGAATTCACATTAGTTAACAGCTCAACCAAATTGAACTCAAAAGTAGACATTGCACTGACATTTGTGCCCAGTGGAAGAGCTATTTAAATTTTTAAAAAGATCATACTATTCAGGTTTCTATTTATGAAAAGGGTTCAATATTGCTCTCTGCTTTAGCCCCGCAGCTAAAGAGGCCCTCTAAGAGCCCTCATCTCTGTCCCTCTCTGTGTCTGTCTCCTCTCTTAAACACAAATGCACACACACACTATAATAAACACACGTGCACCATTATACTTGGTAACAGTTATTTATAAATGACCTAGACTACCTGAATTCCACAGCAGATGGGACCCTGCTCCTACACCATCCAATCCTCCTAAAATAAAGACTCATTAATCAGACAGCAGTTGACTTTGGAAAGCCAAGGTGATATGCTGCCTGATTTATCACACTCTCGTGCACAGGTTGCCTTGTGGCTCATTAGCACGCCACCACAGTCCAAATCTAAACCCAGCACTGGAATATATTATGTGACCTCCATATCTATTTCACTCGCAGCAGTTTAATTGTGTGGTTATATTGTGTGGTTATAAATAAATACAGTGTTTCAATGAAGCATCCATCTGTAACAGCATTATACTGATACGTTTCAGACTGGGCATGAAGCATCTGATACACTAAAATTAGTACTAATTATATGAGAGAAGCAACAGCTGTGTATATTGCTATTCAAATCATGCCGTTGATGTAGAGGGGTCATTCCACCAATTAGGTGCCTTTTGAAAAGTGTAATAAAGAGCATACTTTCAACTTAATACAATTTTAAAAAACAAAACATGTTTTCCCATCTCAAGAGGTTAAATAAAAAATTACTAAGTGCCCATTAACTGCCAAATAAATTAACAGGGTTGACCGTAACAGGGTTGACCGTAACAGGGTTGACGATTTCTTCTTAAACAGCCATGAATCCCCTTGTGACAGGGGGAATGGAAGCTTGTTGTGTGCAACAGGGATTGGCAATCGAATGCAAGCTTCACAAAAAAATAAGAAATTGTAAAAATATTTCGAGCCTGTCTATCTATGGATAACAGTGTTGACGTGCTATGCTCAACCTGCTCAATTTTTCACCACAAAACACCAGAAAATTGCCATAAAGAGTAGAACCAGCTCACCTGCTTACTCTATGATTTATTAGATGTAAAAAAAATGTTTATAATTTTATTCTTTAGAAGGAATAGTTTCACCATATTAAAATTAGATTTCAGTTCACATAACAGGGTTTACCTTATAATGAAGGACAGATGTAAATGAATCCCTAATCACATGGAATAAATACTAATCTTCAGAAATGACTTTGTTAAAGCAACAAAATAATTTGGTATTTACAATGATGGTGAAATTTGGGAGAAATGTTGGGATTAAGTGGGTTAAAACATTCCAAGAAGTGACACAGGGTTGACGGAGGGACAGATTTATTGAATTCTCCATGTGGTCTATATTAAAGGTCACTTCGTTTAATATAACATGCTTTTAAAATTCAATATTGGTGCATAATTTCTACATAAAATATCAAAGGACGCAAAAGGCACCCAGAGGTCTCCTACGCCTCAGATCAACACAGTGGTGTCTGAACATCAAGCAGAATGACAACACTTCCTTTGTATAGCCTGAAGACAGGAACAGGGCTGAAGATACTAGGCCTGAAATCAGAATGGCCCCCAAACAGATGTCTTGAATTAAGTCCTCCTGCATCCCAGAATGCCTCTAAACCATAGCGGCTCATAAATCAATGTGGGCTACATAAATAACAGCATCATATAGTCAGGCGTGCTCTCTCTGTTTATACAGAATGACTCAGCAAATGTGTGGCTGGCAAACATGCCTGCAGTGAGACCCATCCAGCCTCCCATTAAAGAAGTAGTTAAATGCACATAGGGACAAGGAGAGAGAGCATGAGAGAGTGGGAGAAAACGAGTGAGTGCTCAATGAATGCTTGCCATATGGTCTACATCTTATTCTGGCATTCCTCGAGTTTTCCAGCTTAATAAAGTTTCTTGTCTAGCTTTAAAAAATGTTTTTCCAACCAACTCACTCGGAAGCAAGGGTATCAAACAAACCTGAAAACAAAAGCTTATTTGAGAAACCAAACGGTCCACTGGAGAGACCCATGGCCATAAAGGGTAATAAAAGCATATCACTGTACCCTTGTGTTGTTTGACTGTTTTCCCCCTGTTGGTAGTGTAATAGCAGATTATGATGAATGCTACAGATAAAGAGTAGGCGTCACAGTGATAGAAAGCAGGGAGTCATGCAAAAATGGAATGACAACAACGGACCTTGCATCAATGACCACGGATTATTTTTGGACAACAAAGCTCTAACTAGACCAAATATGGGAAAAAGCATAACTACTTTATGTTTTGGGTTTGGTTTATTTGTAAATGCATCTTAACGTAGAACAAAGAAAAATATATGATATCTATATAATATATCATTAATTGTCATTATGTACACTTCTTTACATATTTTGCACTAGAAATGTACACAATCCCAGAAATGATAAGAATAATATTTCTGTTTCTTTTAGATGCATATCTAGCGACAGTATATACATACATTCATGGGTTAAAATAACACAGTTTTTACAAAAAGCCTTTCAAATTGAATGGGAGGAATGCATCCCTATAAGCATACTGTTCTCCCTATACCTCGTAGGTTCAGAAGTTGATAATACATAAAAGACATGCCATCATAGACAGTGCAGTTTTTGCAGAGGGAAAAGAAAACACAAATACTGTGTTTATAATGGTTTTTCGTTTCCCCCCCCCCTATCTAAGCCAATCACGTGTCAGCTGCAGGCAAGAAGGGTGACTACGGCCATGTGCATCGGAGAGATTTCTATGACCATTTCCTGTCACGTGTTCAAGAGTAAAGTAACTCATAAATAGCACCATGCAATTCCAGTTCTTATCCACCACATTCAATCCCTCAGGAGCCTTGGCTTACTTAACACTGCTATCAATGTGAAGTAGAAGTCACTGTTGGAAGGCTATAGGTTTGTTCCAGTACCAGGTGTTGATGACACGAGGCAGACCATTGTGTTGATATTGAGGAGACAGTGAACTCAGGCTAGTGAAGCTAGAATCCCTAAAAAACATAGTTCAACTGTTTTACTGAAAACATTGATTACACTGACATTGATTTCATGGATTGGGTCCTTCATTGCTCCTACACCAGCATTGTATGGAACTGTACATTGATCGACTGTCACTGACACTGACATACACACATATGTTCTGATTGACATGCTCATATTGGTGTACAGTATAGAAGATGGCAGACATTCAATGCTCATGTGCTATGGAGATTTTGTACAGCCACCAACTAAGTGCTATAATTATGTTCAAACAGATCCTCTGTACTCAGTTGAGATATTGGCCCCAAAGGACATATGGTGCCTTCGGAAAGTATTCAGACCCCTTGACTTTTTCCACATTTTGTTACGTTATTCGAAAAATGATAAAAATATTTTCCCCCTCAATCTACACACAATACCCCATAATGACAAAGCAAAACCATGTTAATAAAACATTTAAAAACTGAAATATTACATTTACATAAGTATTCAGACCCTTTACTCAGTACTTTGTTAAAGCACCTTTGGCAGCGATTACAGCCTCGTGTTCTTGTATGATGCTACAAGAATGGCATACCTGTCTTTGGGGAGGTTCTCCCATTCTTCTCTGCAGATTCTATCAAGCTCTGTCAGGCCGGATTGGGAGCATTGCTGCACAGGTATTTACAGGTCTCTCCAGATATGTTCAATCAGGTTCAAGTCCAGGCTCTAGCTGGGCCACTCAAGGACATTCAGAGACTTGTCCCAAAGCCACTCCTGTGTTGTTTTGGCTGTGTGCTTAGGGTCGTTGTCCTGTTGGAAAGTAAACCTTAGCCCCCAGTCTGAGGTCCTGAGCGCTCTGGAGCAGGTTTTCATCAAGGATCTCTATACTTTGCGCTGTTCATCTTTGCCTTGATCCTGACTAGTCTCCCAGTCCCTGAAACTGAAAAACACCCCCACAGCATGATTCTGCCACAACCATGCTTCACCGTAGTGATGGTGCCAGGTTTCCTCCAGACGTGACGCTTGACTTTCATGCCAAAGAGTTCAATCTTGGTTTCATCAGACCAGAGAACCTGGTTTCTCATGGTCTGAGAGTCTTTAGGTGCCTTTTGGCAAACTCCTAGTGGGCTGTCATGTGCCTTTTACTGAGGAGTGGCATCCATCTGGCCTCTCATAAAGGCCTGATTGGTAGAGTGCTGCAGAGATGGTTGTCCTTCTGGAAGGTTCTCCCATCCCCACAGAGGAACTCTAGAGCTTTATCAGAGTGAATATCATGTTCTTGGTCACCTCCCTGACCAAGGCCCTTCTCCCCTGATTGCTCAGTTTGGCCAGGTGGCCAGCTCTAGGAAGAGTCTTGGTGGTTCCAAACTTCTTCCATATAAGAATGATGAAGGCCACTCTGTTCTTGGGGACCTTCAATGCTGCAGAAATGTTGGGGTATCCTTCCCCAGATCTGTGCCTCGACACAATCCTGTCTCGGAGCTCTACGGACAATTCCTTCGACCTCATGGCTTGGTTTTTGCTCTGACATGCACTGTCAACTATGGGACCTTATATAGACAACTGTGTGCCTTTCCAAATCATGTCCAATCAATTGAATTTACCACAGGTGGACTCTAATCAAGTTGTAGAATAATTTCAAGGATGATCAATGGAAACAGGATGCACCTGAGCTCAATTGTGAGTCTCATAGCAAAGGGTCAGAATACTTAAGTAAATACGGTATTTCTGTATTTCTACATTTGCAAAAATGTCTAAAAACCTGTTTTCGCTTCGCCATTACGGGGTATTGTGTGTGTGTAGATTGCTGAGGATTTTTTTTTATTTAATCAATTTTAGAATAAGGCTGTAATGTAACAAAATGTGGAAAAAGATCAGGGGGTCTGAATACTTTCCGAAGGCACTGCATTCTTACAAGGCCAGACACGTGGATGACATTATGATATTCAAATAGCATGAGCTTCAAGAGTCACGGACATAACACACATTCAACTAAATAAAAAATAACATCTCCTCCAGCTAACGTATACAAATATACAAAAAGAAAACATACAATTATTCAGTACTGATCAAAAGGCCAGTCGGTTCACATATAAACAACGCACCATAAAACAATGTGCGCATTTCCTTTTTGTTGCACCTCGTTGTACGGCAGTTGGCTGTTCACTGTTAGCTGTTAGCTGATCCACATGCCTTTTACCTGGCACGAGTCATCATAGTGCTCCTGTAATGAAAATAGGAGACAGCATCCTCCACATTTTGCCAGTAGCTTATAATGGCATGATCCTGATAATGATCAGTAGTTCAACATGAACATTTGAGTATTAATATAAATGTTTTGGTTTAAAGAACTACGTAGTAAAAGTTTAAAACTCCCTTGGCGATGAGAAGAAGGAATGTTGATGCATTAATTATAGGCAGGTACATCAACAACAATTAATTCAAACCTCAGTGTAAAAATACTTTGCATAACAAAACTTCTTTTCGATTCTCAAATGTTATCTTTAAAATTTGACAAAACCCCCAAAATGAAAGAAAAGCTATTTACAAGACGTAATACACCTGTGAAGATGTCATGTCAAGTAAGAGTTTTTGTTTTGTATCACCCAATAAATTATCACAGGACCACCAACGTGCGTCACACAATCTTGCACAAACACACACACATAAACAAACAAAACATTCAAACACTCTCTCTCTTAACCGTTGTTTGAACGTTCAGTCCCACTGTCCCCTCTGCTACATGCCCTCTCCCACATTCATTCCTCCAACTCTCTCTCTCACACAAATATCCTCTCCTTGTCTCTCTGTGTGTCCCCTGGCGTGGCCTCAGTCTAGCAGGATATGGGGGGGGGGGGGGGGTCAGCAGGGTCAGTTTGCGGAGCGCACAGTCCTGCTGCTTCGTGGAAAGCGGTGGACTTTGATGTGTTTGGACAGGTGATCGCTGCGGGCAAACTTCTTCTCGCAAACAGGACACTGGTAAGGCTTCACTCCAGAATGGGAGCGCCGGTGTCTGGAGAGTTCGTCTGACCTCGAGAACCTGAGAGACAGACAGACCAAGAGCACAAAAGACATGAGTCCTATATCAGTGCAACTGCTTGCCATAACACCCTGAGATTTAAAAAAAGCCCCCTCTCTCTGTCTGACTACACCAGAACACAACACAGGATAAAGGATCTTTCCAACACTCTTCAAAAAAAGAGTTTTACCCATATTATAGCTCTACCCATATTTGGGTTTAACACATCTTCACAGAAAAGTCAAACAGATCTGTTTTTGGTCTTCACTCTAATCCCTGGGTAAAGGGTTAACTCATTACTCATGACAGACTCTCTCTGTGTGTGTGTGTGTGTGTGTGTGTGTGTGTGTGTGTGTGTGTGTGTGTGTGTGTGTGTTGAGGCTGTTTAATCTGGAACAGGGGATTGATTTCCTAACACATCGCGAGCATGCCCTTTTCCCAGGAAGGTGTTAATTCCCAATGGTAACATACTGATTAAAGAGATTTTAAGTAATTCCTAGACATTCATTCCATTGACATTGACCATGAACCATGTTGCAACTGTGCTATTGAGATTAAATAAAAGGATCCCTGCAAGATACGTGGTAATATGGCTACATACACACATGGAATAGTAGGTGCTACACATACTGTATATAACATGGTAGTAAAATGGTTACGTATGACTAGGCTACATTAGCAACAGAGGATCGCCTGTATGGGCCTGTATGGGCAGAAGTACGTCTAAAACAAATACTGTATGCCACTGTATGTAAACTAGATAAGTGGTTCTGGGCATGAAGATCGTGAGGTACATTTTTCTTACATTAGGAAACCTCATTGTAATACTATTATATTACTTATGTACTATACGTTATGCGTCAGTACCCTCTATACCCCAAAGCTGATATTGTTCTATAACTCCTTCATGTTGAGACATGATTCAGACATTCAGTTGTCTTTGACCGAAACTCAGCCTCACCTTGTCCTCTAAGATAATAAGCCTTACCTTTAGGACTGTAACTGAAGGGGCCACAAAAGGGACCCAACAAACTATCTCTTCCTGGATTTTGATATGAAGTATTTCCCTGTAGGAAACTGTAAGGCTATTTTATATACAAGTCAATAGTTTGAACACACCGACTCATTCAAGGTTATTTTTTTTATTTTTTACTATTTTCTACATTGTACAATAATAGTGAATCATGTAGTAACCAATAAAGTGTCAAACAAATCTAAGTATTTTTTAGATTCTTCAAAGTAGCCACCCTTTGCCTTGATGACAGCTTTGCAAACTCTTGGCATTCTCTCAACCAGCTTCACCTGGAATGCTTTTCCAACAGTCTTAAAGGAGTTCCCACATATGCTGAGCACTTGTTGGCTGCTTCTCCTTCACTCTGCGGTCCAACTCATCCCAAACCATKTCAATTGGGTTGAGGTCGGGTGATTGTGGAGGCCAGCCCATCTGATGCAGCACTCCATCACTCTCCTTCTTGGTCAAATAGCTCTTACACAGCCTGGAGGTGTGTTGGGTCATTGTCCTGTTGATAAACAAATGATAGTCCCACTAAGCGCAAACCAGATGGGATGGCGTATCGCTGCAGAATGCTGTGGTAGCCATGCACATTAAATGTGCCTTGAATTCTAAATACATCACTGACAGTGTCACCAGCAAAGCACGCCCACACCATCACACCTCCTCCTCCATGCTTCACGGTGGGAAAACCACATGCGGAGATCATCTGTTCACCTACTCTGCGTCTCACAAAGACACGGCGGTTGGAACCAAAAATCTCAAATTTGGACTCATCAGACCAAAGGACAGATTTCCACCGGTCTAATGTCCATTGCTCATCTTTCTAGGCCCAAGCAAGTATTTTCTTCTTATTGGTGTCCTTTAGTAGTGGTTTCTTTGCAGCAATTCGACTATGAAGGCCTGATTCACCCAGTCTCCTCTGAATAGTTGATGTTGAGATGTGTCTGTTACTTGAACTCTATGAAGCATTTATTTGGGCTGCAATTTCTGAGGCTGGTAACTCTAATGAACTTATTCTCTGCAGCAGAGGTAACTCTGGGTATTCCATTCCTGTGGAGGTCCTCTTGAGAGACAGTTTCATCATAGCGCTTGATGGTTTATGCGACTGCACTTGAAGAAACTTTCAAAGTTCTTGAAGTTTTCCGTATTGACTGACCTTCATGTCTTAAAGTAATGATGGACTGTCGTTTCTCTTTGCTTATTTGAGCTGTTCTTGACATAATACGGACTTGGTCTTTTACCAAATAGGGCTTTCTTCTGTATACCAACCCTACCTTGTCAAATCACAACTGATTGTCTCAAATGCATAAGAAGGAAAGAAATTCCACAAATTAACTTTTAATAAGGCACACCTGTTAACTGAAATGCATTCCAGGTGACTACCACATGATGCTGTTTTAGAGTACGCTAAGAGTGTGCAAAGCTGTCATCAAGGCAAAGGGTGGCTACTTTGAAGAATCTCCAATATAAAATACATTTTGGTTTGTTTAACACTTTTTGGTTACTATATGATTCCATATGTGTTATTTCATAGTTTTGATGTCTTCACTATTATTCTACAATGGAGAAAATTGTAAAAATAAAGAAAAACCCTGGAATGAGTAGGTGTGTCCAAACTTTTGACTGGTACTGTAACTGCTATATGAAACTATGTTATATAAGCAGTGGTTTGGAGGTGATGGAGGTTGGGCTTATGACAGTAAGGCTGCTTGTGGAGCTCCTGTGGGGCAGGGTGGGACACCCAGGCATGGGGAGGGGAGCCATGATTCCCATCACCTCCACAGCTCAGTTAGGCTACACTCTGGCTCTGTTCGAGCTTGTCCCTGATCTCAGCCCTGTAGCATACAGTAATTACTGATAAGAGCTGGCAAAGGCCAAAAGGAGGGGACTTACTGTGGTGAATTACAAGAACTACCAGTAAATGTGTCCTAAACTCTTTCCTGTAAACATAATGTACAAACACACTCATGAATGAACACAGATTCCAGTCCACAGTGAGGGACAGTGTTACTCCAGCCACCCTTGTCATAGACTGTTCTCTCTGCTACCGCACGGACGGCAAGCGATAACGGAGCGCCAAGTCTAGCTCAAAGATGTTCCTAAATAACTTCTACCACCAAGCCATAAGACTCCTGAACAGCTAATCAAATGGCTACCCAGACTATTTGCATTGACCCCCCCAGCTGGAATGCTGCTGCTACTCTCTGTTATTATCAATGCATAGTCACTTTAATAACTACATGTACATATTACCTCAATTACCTCGACACCAGTGCCCCCGTACCGGTACCCCCTGTATATAGCCCCGCTATTGTTATTTACTTCTGCTCTTTAATCATTTGTTATTCTTATCTCTTACTTTTTTTTAGGTCTTTTCTTAAAACTGCATTGTTGGTTAAGGGCTTGTAACATGTGACAAATAAAACTTGATTTGATTTGTTACAGTGACTCATGTAAGTCCACAGGGAGGGACAGGGTTACTGTAACTCATGTAAATCCACAGGGAGGGACAGTGTTACTGTAACTCATGTAAGTCCACAGGGAGGGACAGTGTTACCTGTAACTCATGTAAGTCCACAGGGAGGGACAGTGTTACTGTAACTCATGTGTCCACAGGAGGGACAGTGGTTACTGTAACTCATGTAAGTCCACAGGAGGGACAGTGTTACTGTAACTCATGTAAGTCCACAGGGAGGACAGTTTTACTGTAACTCATGTAAGTCCACAGGAGGGACAGTTACTGACTCATGTAAGTCCACAGGGAGGACAGTGTTACTGTAACACATGTAAGTCCACAGGAGGGACAATTTTACAGTGACTCATGAAAGTCCACAGGGAGGGACAGGTTACTGTAACTCATGTAAGTCCACAGGGAGGACAGTGTTACTGTAACTCATGTAAGTCCACAGGGAGGGACAGTGTTACTGTAACTCATGTAAGTCCACGGAGGGACAGTGTTACTGTATCATGTAAGATCCACAGGGAGGGACAGTGTTACTGTAAATCATGTAAGTCCACAGGGAGGACAATTTTCAGACTCATGTAAGTCCACAGGAGGACAGGGTTACTGTAACTCATGTAAGTCCACAGGGAGGGACAGTGTTACTGTAACTCATGTAAGTCCACAGGGAGGGACAGGGTTACTTAACTCATGTAAGTCCACAGGGAGGGACAGGTTACTGTAACTCATGTAAGTCCACAGGGAGGGACAGTGTTACTGTAACTCATGTAAATCCACAGGGAGGACAGTGTACTGTAACTCATGTAAGTCCACGGGAGGGACAGTGTTACTGTAACTCATGTAAAGTCCACAGGGAGTAACATCTTTACAGTGACTCATGTAAGTCCACAGGGAGGAACAGTTTTACAGTGACTCATGTAAGTCCACAGGGAGGGACAGTGTTACTGTAACTCAGTGCATGCGTATGAAGGCTCCTCAATTTTGCTAAACGATAACAACTTCAGCCAACTACATAAGAAGTTCCAATTGCACACAACTATCCAGCTCTTGGGACCTTCATTAAGCTACAATTACAGAATCCCGTATGCAGCAACCCCAAAGCACTTTAGTTCAAAATTTGAAGAATGGACACTAAGGAACACTATATTCATATCTTATTTTTTTTTAAACTTTTTACTGTAAGTTGAACCGGGTACAAAAACAAGACAAACCCTTTTTTCAGAGCGTCATGGTGTTTTCACAATAAACGGTTTGGGTTCAAACATACTGTCCACTAGTAACACCATACCAATGTTCCCCTGCAACTCTGTACCGACGTGAAAGTGTGAGTACAACAGCTTAAATGTGTTTGTGCCTGTCTATGCTTGCCTGCATGCATGTACAGTATATATTTTGTGTGTGATAAAATGCAAAAAGGATCCACAGCTTTATAGTACATGTGTCATTTGGTTTTATGGACATGAAGAGAATCAGAGGAATGTCAAAAACACTTTCTTTCATTTCAACTCAAGTCACTGAAATTGCAGATGGCTGGAGGGGCATATTTCCCAAGCTCACTTCCATTTCCTGACCAGGACGGCGTAAGGAGGACGGTTCCCTCAGACAGAGAGCAGCCTCTGAAGGCCACACTGTGCCCTGGGGGAGGTGTGTGGATACAACAGGCCCAGGGCAGTCCTGTCCCAGGGCAGACTGCTGAGCACTGTCAATCTTATCAGACTGGAGAACCAGCTATTGTTTAGTGTTTAGTTGTGCAACTGTGTCAGGTGAAGAGGTTAGGGAGATGGATTTAAGACCAAAGGGCTGCAAGTTCATGGTCCATACAATAGGTTGAACTTTGGTTGTTGAAGAATTAACTGGATGTTGGATTTCCTATTTGTGGGATTACATATCTGGCTGGTGAATGAATGATATGCAGGTTGATGTTTATTGTCATGAGTCTTGTCCTGGTGGTCCTGAGTGATTTCCTCTTAGTTAGGCCAGCTGCCATGTCAAAATTGGCTATATTGTAAAAATTCATGAAAACAAAAATGGGTGTTTTGGTCTTAATTTAAGGTTACGCATTAGGGTTAGCAGGGTAGTTACGGTTAGGGTTAAGGTTTGGTTTAAAATCTAATTTGATAACTTTGTGGCTGTGCCAGCTAGTGACCACTCTGCAGAGCTGCCTCCAGAACAAGATTCATGACGAAAAACACTAAACTGCGAATAATATGGGATAAATGCATGCTTTATGCTTGCTGAGTGAGTGGAAACAAAGAAACGTGCTTAAAACTCCTTTGGCGAATATTAGGTTATGGATTATAATCTAATTAGTATGCCAGAAAGTCAGTCAAAGTGCTGCTTGCTACCAAAACTTTTATATCTTGATTCTGCAAGTGTGCAACAGAGTGCAGATAGAGAGCAAACAGAGAGACAGCTACTGTAGAGGGAGCAAAGTCTGCCCGCACTTCAAAGGCCTTAATCTAATCTCAAACTCTGCAATAGAAGAAAACACACCGATATGGAGACAACGAGAGAGCATGAGAAGAGAACAAATTATATATGGATTTTATATGAGGGAAAATAATCATTTTAGTTCTTCATCATATCCAATCAAAATGGCGTAAATCTTAATGATATTTTCTCTGAAAATTCAGCTCTGTGTTTTGCAAAACAGCTGCAGGGATTGACTTTGAATGGAATCATATTTCTCTCTGGTAATCAGCCAGCAAAGGAAGTTGATAACCATGTTAACTTCTGTGAAGAATTGACTCATCTCAGATAATACAACCACAGTCAACAGAGATGGTTGCATACTCTGTTGCTTCTGCAACTAAAACATGGACTGGTGTCCCTAAACTGTCATTCCTGGATGGACCATCACAATTGATAGCTGAACATCAACTCTGCTGCACTAACTGTCACTCCTGGACTTCACTTTGAACACACAGTGCATATAGTCACATGAATAACCCCACACAGGGTATACCTGTGAAGTCTGACTCTAACCCAACCTATAACGTGCTTGAACCCACTCACCTCCATCCACAGCCAGGCCAGGTGCAGGCAAAGGGCTTCTCCCCCGTGTGCCTCCTCAGGTGGGCCTTCAGGTGGCTGCTCTTAGTGTACATCTTGGCACATCCAGGGAAAGTGCACTTATGCATTTTTATAAGGTCCGCTACCGAGCTCTTCTGGAACTTCTGTCCTCCCACCAGGATCCCTGCAGCCTGGCCACCTGCAAGCCCACCCTCCCCGGGACCCAGGGGCTTGGCGGCTATGGGTACGGGTGCGATGCGCACAAATTTGGAAGATGTGCCATTGAGATTAGCTGGGGACATCAGCTGGGGCACCAGGGCAAAAGTCTGGCCCTGGATGTTGACCAGGAGCTGGGCGATTTTGATGTCTGAGGTGGGCTGGGTGGTCTGCTGTGATACTGGTGTTGGTATCGCACCTGGGATTGGCTCTTGCTTAATCTGGATTGGTTGAATCTGCAGGATGACAGGCGGCACACCGGACCCCTCTACTGATGCTGGTGTCCCAGCACTGTCTTCCTGTTTAATCCCACTACAAACGTTGGAGTCTGTTATCGGGGATGTTGGTGTGTGTTTGGTCTCTGTGGTGAGGTCAGTAGCACCGGCAACAGGTACTGTTTGGTCTGAGTGCGCTAGCCCAGGCACTGACCCTGTCACCTGACTGTTTACATCCAACATCCCACCCTCGCAAGCCTCATTCTTCAACGCCACCACCTCCATATTCTCCTCCAGGAACTCCTCTATCTCCTCCAGGGTGGGCTGAAACAGCAGCCCTATGTGATCATCCAGGTCCGCTGGGAACTCAGGGAATTCAAAGCACTCCTCTTTAGTTGGTGGAGACAGGCGGTCCCTCTTTGACTCCCATGCTAGACCCATGGGGAGGATGGGTGGTACTGAGGGGGATAGAGAGGGAGTAACTACACGTCTCAGTGTGGCCTGGGAGAGCAGGAAGTCCAGGAGACCGTCCTGGCTCTCTCCACTGCTGCTGCTGCTGCCGTAGCTGGAACCTAGGACCTGGGACTCAGGGCTGGAGCAGGAGCGAGCGCTGGACGAGTCACTCAGGTCATCCTCTGAGAACGGGGAGGACAGCGCCTGGTAGACACCCGTGTCTGTCACCATGTCCGATGCGTGATGGTCTGCCGGAGAGTTGGCGTAATACATGAAGGTCTCCTCGCCCATCGGCAAGTGATCCACCATTCCTGACCTGAGCCAGTCACAGCTCTGCTAGCTCCCCTCTGGTTTATACTAGTTATAAGTGTATGATTCAGTTTCTCCTCTTCTCCCTAGAACAGAGGAATAGATGTCCATCATGTGTGCAAAATGACATGGCAATGGAGAAAATTACAAGAAAGAGAGATCATGTTATCCTCCGCTAACAACAATAACTCAAGAGTCATAAGGATAGTTATATAGCACTTCTATAACACTCCCTCTTGCACGAGCCTGCCTGGGGGTTTAGAACAGCTTTTCCCAACTCCAGTCCTCCAGTACCCCTAACAGCACACATTTTTGTTGTAGCCCAAGACAAGCACACCTGATTCAACTTGTCAGCTAATCATCAAGCCCTCAATGATCTGAATCTGGTGAGTTTGTCCAGGGCTAAAACAAGCATGTGTGTTGATGGGGGTACTTGAGGAGCTGTGAACAACTGGTTTAGACAGTAAATATCAGCTGGCCAGCTGGGGGTTAATGAGTTCTTATTAAACCTCCGCTTGGGCATGGAGCAATGCCACTGAACTTTATTTTGTTGATTTTTTTTGTTTTTTTATGAGTTGTTTTGCATGTCAGGAGTGTCCTTATAGCCGTTCCCATTTAAAGAGTATGTTTCCACTTCACTTTCACATGTGGTCGTAAACCAAGGTCGAAAATAGATGACTACCACAATTGTCAAAGCGTTTCTTCTAGATATACAGGTAACTGACAAAATAAAGGAAACACCAACATAAAGTGTCTTAGCATTGGGCCACCATGAGCCAGAACAGCTTCAATGCACCTTGGCATGGTGGTGGAAAACTCTGTCTTGGCGCCGCTCCAGAATCTCCAATAAGTGTTTAATTGGGTTGAGATCTTGTGACTGAGACAGCCATAGCATATGGTTTACATAGTTTCAATGCTCAACAAACCATTCAGTGACCACTCGTGCTCTGTGGATGTCCCCCATAGCCATGGTAGCCAAAATAATGGCCCAAATAATAGCCTTCCCAGCATTTTCATAGATGAACCCAAGCATGATGGGATGTTAATTGCATAATTAAGTCAGGGACCACACTTGTGGTTGAAAGCACCTGCTTTCAATATAATTTGTATCCCTCATTTACTCAAGTGTTTCCATTATTTTTGGCAGTTACCTGTGTATCATTGCAATACTAGCCTAGTGTAATAGTAGGCCTAGTCTAATTCCCATAGGTTACTACAGGGCAGCCAACAGCTGCTGTCAACTTAACTTGTCGGCTTCAAATAATAGGCTTGCTTAAACCACACATTTCAGTGCATTTTATCATCAAGTGATGGGCAACTTATATTTCCACTATTCATTCAATAAGATTATTATATATGATAAGTGAGGATTTACATGGTGTATTTTATCTTCCAAGTAATATCCGCTTGGTATTTTCCTTGGGCAAATGTAAGAAAACTTGTCTGTAAAATCGCAGAGCTTTTGTTGGCAATGATTCTCTGCCATTGGCTTTAATCATTATTAAAACGTAACTGTATTACACTGTACTAAATGTGGGTGCTTGAAACTAGTTGAGCGCCCCCTTCCGTAGGCCTAGAGCCTTCAGTGATTTGACCGATAATAACCTGCACATCATATAAAAACGTTGACAGCGTTGACTTGGCTACAACCAATACTTTGAATGGATCGGGCTGGGTGCAATTAACTTCTGTCATACTAGTAGCCTATTTGAATAAACCAAAAACATTATTTAAAAGTACGTAGCAGATAAAATGGTAACAACTAGACAACTATGGTGTAGGCAATGTTAAAGAGATGTACATTGTAGGCCTAACCACATTGATAACATGTGACAGTCTCCCTCATTCCCTTTCTGTGAGAAACTTTTTTCTAGTTGAATGCAATAACCTATGCATCTAAAATATAGCCTATCCAAAGTAGTGCCATTTTGATGCGCATATCCACGGTGAAAAATGTGTCCTTACACTATACAGCGCACAGTATGTCCACATACTCAGCATAAGCCTGTACATTCGACGTAGCAGTTTCCCCCTACTGTGTGCGCCCCATAGGCAGAAAGCATAGAGCACCATGCGTCCTCTCGACATAAACATGTTGTAATGTCCAGTGCAGCGATGGCCGAGGGAGCGCACCGGAGGACGCACGCACCAATGCGTTTTCTACCATCACTTCCCATGTTAAACACTATTTAAGGCATCAATTATGCACTTACCTTTATGTATCGAGAGAATTTTTGTCCTTTCACCAAGTCTTAGTAAGAGATCACTTCTCCGGTGACGAGATGACGTCAATAGTCAATAGGGTTGTGGATAACCCCTTGAGAGGAGCTTCTCATCGCAATGCAGAGCGGTAGAGCTGGAGCTACGATCTACTGTGGTAGTAGTACACCGTTACATGATTGGTGCTGTGTAGCTTATAAGTAACATAAGGGGTTGGCAGTTGGTTTATGAAGGCTCGTCTGCTCTGCTCTTACTATTGGTTGACAACGCTTGGAGGCTGGGCTCCAAATTTGTCGTCAATAAACTCTCTACAGACAGACTCTGACCACGTTCACATCAACAGTTTTTATGCTAGTAAAGTCATACGGTATATATATAAAAATAACATTATGATGGAAACAGGAAGTTTCGGTACAATAATATAAATGCCGACAGATAATTAGTTTGTTCGACAGGTGGGCGCTTTTTGTGTGGGTAAAATGAATTCAAGTTTAAGTTTACTTCGATACAATGTTTTTTAAATGCATATTTGCGCATAAAGGCGTTTCCACCGCCATTTCTCGCAAATATTGATTTAATAACCATTGTATCAAAGTAAAGTTGGAGTCACGCGATGATATGGTGTGTGTTCCTCCCACTACGACTCGTGAAACCATGCAGTTTATTAGGCTACATATTAAATAAATGATGATGATGAACTTCACAAGGTGGTGAAAGTGCACGGTGATCTTGATGCTCCTTTCCAATACATTATTCTGATGACATGATGATCGATGGTTGACTGCCGTTTGACAAATAAAAATATTCTCGCTCTTATCCATAATAATTTCATCACGCCTACCTGCACAGCCTACGGGTACTGTATCTGCGAGCCTTTGGCTATAGCGCACGTGCCAAGACCAGAGTAGACACATTTGCTATTTAATGCAACAGTTTTTGTGAAAAAACTATTGGTTGAGTTGAAAATGCATGGAAATATATTGAACTTTAGATTTTTATTAGGTACATAAACACTTAAATGAAGTAAATGTTGTGTACACTAGGTCATCACGTACTCTATCAATCAATCACATTGATGTATAAAGCCCTTTTTACATCAGCAGATGTCACAAAGTACTTATACAGAAACCCAGTTTAAAACCCCAAACAGCAAGTAATGCAGATGTAGAAGCATGGTGGCTAGGAAAAACTCCTTAGAATGGCAGGAACCTAGGTAGAAACCTAGATAGGAACCAGGCTCTGAGGGGTGGCCAGTCCTCTTCTGGCTGTGCCGGGTGGAGATTTTATTATATATTATTATATATTATATTATATATATGAGTACATGGCCATTGATGACAGGCAGGGTCAAATAATAATCACAGTGGTTGTAGAGGGTGCAACTGGTCAGCACCTGATTATTTATCTGCAACAAGTCAATTTGCCAGAAACACACCCCTGGTTGGAAAATGCTCATATTCTTTATGCGGATTCTAGAATCTGTTGCTAATTGGATGGAAACGTAGCTACTGTAATTAAATTAATGCCCTCTCATCATCCTGCAGCTAAAACGCAATAGAGACTGTTGGAAAGTTTTATGCAATTATAGGGAATACCACATAGAAATCGATTTAAATATAAGAACATGTGTGTTTGTATCTAAAATTGATTGTGCTCCATAAAATATATGTAATCTAGCAGATCTGGTCATGGGCAATTTGTACACTGCAATAAAAAATTTAAAAATACAACCACAAATGTAGCTGTTTCAAATAATTTATTATTAGGTAACCAGTTCCACAGCCTTTTTTTTTGGTAAGGTGCCCAAATATAATTTTTGCATACATTTTCTCATGGTGGAGCTAAATTTGGGTGAAAAGTTGCATAAACTAAGTTGAGTAAACTAATATTCAGTTGAAACAACTAGATTTGTTTTTACATTGTACATTTTAAAGTGCCTCCTGACTGCTCTTTGAGGTCAGTGCCACATCTATGGCATAGTCCAAAAGTATAATGAAAGAGTATAAGGCAGGCTCCACAGTGGCCGGTCTATATTTCCCATACAGATTAGATCTCTCCTGATTAGTTAACCAGCTAATGGTATCTTCAGGGAGCACAAGATTACACATGGGTGATTACCGAATAACATGGGAGTAAAAGTCTCACACTGGTCGTTCTTTCTCCCACTAAATAAATTGTTTTGGACTGGTTAAGGGACATGTTGTTTCAATAGCCTACTTACAGATCCCTGCACATTAGCTTATTGATTACATAAGAAATAACATAGCAATTGCATGATGGACTTAGTACATTTGAAATGGTAATCTTCTCTCTAGACAGGATTACTCTAATCTATTCTATATGTACGCCCTACATGTAAAGAAAGATCTACCATGTTGGTTGGATGTAAATAGAATATTGGCATATTGTGTATAGAATAAAGGCAGACAGGTCAATAAAGCTTAGTGCTGGATACTGGGGACATGTTTACTGTCCATAAATGCATTGTCCAGCGCAACGCCAGCCCTTAAAGGGGGTTGGTGTGGTAATAGACAAGCCTGGTCCCCCATCACTCCAGTCCCAACAGGAACTTAAACCTGTAGTGGCCAGGCCAGGCTGCGGTGTTGAGGTTTTTCTCCAAGCTTCGGAGTTAAGACAGGAGGAATTATTCTGGGAACTAGGGGGCAATTAGGGGAAGCGGGACACTTGACTTCACCGGCAGACAGATACTTCCGCCTACACAGAAGAGGATCTTTGCTGAATTGCTGTCAAGAGGTCTCACTCCCAACAAACAGTGTCAAATACAGTACTAAAAACTCTAGTTGAGAAAAAAAACACAACACAGCCCCTCCTGGCTCTCCCCTCTGCCCCCTATATCTAATGCACTTATTAGACAGCTTAGAGGGCTTTTGTTGCATTGGGCTGTCTCATCCTCTTTAATGGATTAGGCCCTCGCCTTTTGCCTACTTCCACACATGTTGGCGGGGATATATAGTGTATATATACATACACAAACCTGTGTTCACTTTTGCACCATTGGATTTGTGTAAATGTGTTATTGTAATTTAATGGATGAATGCATTTACTTCATGAATAGACATTTAAATGTTGTTTGTACAGTCTAAAAGGTGATTATTTTAGAGCACAATTATGTATGACATCAGAGTTGTATACCTAGACACACACACACACACACACACACACACACACACACACACATCACACACCACACCAACAACACCACAGACACAACACACACACACACACACAACACACACACAAAGAGAGAGCAAGAAAGAGAGAGAGGGCGAGATAGAGAAAGAGAGAGAGATACAGATACAGGGACAGAGTGAGAGAGAGACAGAGAAAGAGAGAGAGAGACAGAGAAAGGGAGACAGAGAGTGTGAGAGAGGGAGAGACCTGACCTATATCCTCTGGAGGCCATGACTGAACTGGAGCTCCAACCCCAAAGCCCCCCACTTTGGAGGATTGTTTGCTCTTTCTCTCCTTTCATTGGTATAACCCATAAAAATAGGAAAAGGTCATCACCTTCTCAAGGGCATGATCCCAATGTTGTGGTCAACAAATCTTAACAAATAAAAACAGTTGTTCCCCCTCAGTTCATAATTCAGGAAAATAACACGATTGGGGGCAATGTTTGTGATTTTAATTTCAAGGATGAAGGAGCAAAACACAGCTCCAGAAACAGGAGAGAACAGAACCATGAGTAAACAAGCTAACTGCTATGCTGGACTGCTGGAGAAAATCAACAGTTGTGACTAGCAGGGACCTTTCTTGGGCAAACTGAATTCATTCACAAAACACATTATGTAGTTTATGAAAGTTAAATCAGGAAGGCTGGTTTGAATGCTCGTTTAACTTAATCCAGTAAGCATAATATAATTCAATATAATTTCCTATTCTACGGGCATAGTGGGAATGAATACTAAAGTATCATCCTCTGCATAGCATCTTATTTCTTCTCCTCGTTCCTATTAGCCATGTGCGGAATGTCATTTACCTATTTACCATATAGCCTATAAGCACGGCACAATAATGCACATGTTCTTATATAACTAGGCAAGCCAGTTAAGAACAAATTCTTATTTATAAGGACGGCCTACCCCGGCCAAACCCTAACTCAGAAAACGCTGGGCCAATTGTGCGCCGCTCTATGGGACTCCCAATCATGGGCGGTTGTGATACAGCCTGGAATCGAACCAAGGTCTGTAGTTACGCCTAGGCTACAGTACATAAACAAATACATTAATAAAATGTTCTACGTATAATATTCAGATACCATTTGCAACAGCAACAGCTGGATAGGATAAGAATGTCAATGTGTATAGGCTCTAGGCATAGGAATTCAGCATTCAGCAGGAATTCAGAACTAGAATTGCCATTTGAAATGAGGAAGGCAACCCAAAATTCGATTTTGTGGGCGACCGCAACACAAAACTGGGGGGAAATATTTCACATCAGGGATGGCTTGAGTGAATATTCAAATACATTATCATAGCAAAAATAGAAAGTATAAAACCATACTGCCAACCATTATTTATTGAACTATAGCCTAACGTTCGACATGGTGTCACTGCCTTCAGGCCCAATTCTCATTCAACAGGTATCCAATATCCAACCTATTCATTGTAGACTACCTATTCATTGTAGACTACCCGACATCATCATTGCCGTCTATCTGTTGCTGTCGGGTTAGCTCATGTAGCTCTACGTCTTGATCAATTATGACAATCCTGCTATCCTGCTTTGGCTGATTGCCAAATCCGTAATAAAAAATGTGTCATTATCAATAGCCTACAGATAAGCCATTTTCTAAATAGTTCTTTTTTTCAAAAAGCTAATATTCTTTATGGGAGAATAGCTACAACAATAACTTCACAAGGTAAGGTAAGCTATTGTTTGCAGTAAATTATTTGCATTTGGTTTACCTGGCAAGTTCAAGGACTGGATATACCAACATGGTGAACTCCCACGGATTCTCTGGCGCCTCCACATCACTTTGTCGTCCTTTAACCCCCACTATCTACAGAGACTAGCAGGACCTCTGACCCCTGGCAGTGACACCAAGCCTTCAGTCTCAGGTGGCCTCACATCCTAGTGCATTAGCGCCTATGGACAACTATCTCTATCTGGAATTCACCTGGCAACAATCAGTGTTCAGTACGGTTGTGTTCAGTATAGGTATGTTTAAGCATGGTTATGGATAGGGAAAGAGAGAAGTGTAGACAGTGAGGAGGAATCCCTTCAAACCAGCAGACAACATCTTCCTCCTGAGAAACAAGGAGAATGAACAGAGGAAGCTGGTAAAGAAGCCATGTTGTGTTGTCTTTAGTGTTTGACCATGCTCTGTTTGACTGTATTAGGGTTTGACTGCATTCATGATCCCTTTCCACTGTGGATGTGGACCTGACCATAAATAATATATATATATACAGTATATATATTCTTTTTTTTTTTATACCAAACTCTATTCCTCAGTGCCGTCTTTCAATATCTTTTAACATAACATACAAGGACGATGCTCATTTGTGTACTGAACCATAGGTGCGGCAGCAGACTCTGAAGGTCCATGAGAAGTGCATCTACAGTCCTGGGAGGATACAAGCCAAACGGGCTAACCTGAGGCAGGAGCTGAGGCAGGGGCTGAGGCAGGGGCTGAGGCAGGGGCTGAGGCAGGAGCTGAGGCAGGGGCTGAGGCAGGAGCTGAGGCAGGGGTTGAGGCAGGAGCTGAGGCAGGGGCTGAGGCAGGGGCTGAGGCAGTAGCTGAGGCAGGGGTTGAGGCAGGAGCTGAGGCAGGGGCTGAGGCAGGGGCAGGATGAGGTGTACCCACCTCCAGCAGAAAGGCTGTGTTCCCCCTTAAAAATGATCCAACATGGAGGAAAGATTCCATCCAGGGTGAGTGGCCATCAGGCCTTCCATGACCACTATGAGCGGCAGGTAGCCTAGCGGTTAAGAGTGTTGGGGCAGTAACCGAGCGGTCGCTGGATCAAATCCCTGAGCCAACTAGGATACAAATTCTGCTGATGTGCCCTTGAGAAAGGCATTTAACCCTAATTGCTCTCTTAAGTCACTCTGGATAAGAGCGCCTGCTAAATGATGCTTCTCTGGGGCTTTTTTACTGTAGCCTCAGAGAGGTGAATCCTAACTTCACATTTTCACCGATTGTCCCATTGACATTAATGCATGACTCAGTGAAAATTCCACTTGGAAGTGGAAGCTAGGATTCGCCCCAGAGACATTGAGGATAAGTTAATAACTTTACAAGTTATTGAATATGACAGTTGACGAATAAGTAAATTATGTTTGCTCTGAATATGACAATTGACGAATAATGAAATTATGTTTGCTCTGTTGTTTTCCAAGACCAGGATTACAGTACTTAGCCACTGCTGTTTTCCAAGACCAGGATTACTTAATGATGTTTTCCAAGACAAGAGTATGTGTACATTAGTGGATTTGGCTATTTTAGCCACACCCGTTGCTGACAGTTGTATAAAATCAAGCGCACAGACATGCAATCACCATAGACAAACATTGTCATTGTTAGAATGGCCTTACTGAAGAGCTCAGTGACCTTCAACTTGGCACCGTCCTAGGATGCCATCTTTCCAACAAGTCAGTTTGTCAGATTTATGAGAGCTGCCCCGGTCAACTGTAAGTGTGGTGGTAGGCCACACAAGGTGGTAGGCCACACAAGCTTACAGAACGAGACCGCCGAGTGCTTAAGCATGTAGCGAGTAAAGATCGTCTGTCCTCGGTTGCAACACTCACTACAGAGTTCCAAACTGCCTCTGGAAGCAACGTCAGCACAATAACTGTTCATCAGGAGTGTCATGAAATGAGTTTCCATGGCCGAGCAGCCGCACACAAGCCTAAAAACACCATTCTCAATGCCAAGTGTCGGCTGGAGTGGTGTAAAGCTCGCCACCATTGGATTCTGTAGCAGTGGAAACGCTTTCCCTGGAGTGATGAATCACGCGTTATCATCTGGCAGTCCGACGGACAAATCTGGGTTTTGCGGATGCCAGGAGAACGCAACCTGCCCGAATGCATAGTGCCAACTGTAAAGTTTGGTGGAGGAGGAATAATGGTCTGGGGCTGTTTTTTTATACTTCTAGCTAGGCCCCTTAGTTCCAGTGAAGGGAAATCTTAATGCTACAGCATACAATGACATTCTAGACGGTTCTGTGCTTCCAACTTTGTGGCAACATTTGGGGAAGGCCCTTTCCTGTTTCTGCATGACAATGCCCCTGTGCACAATGCGAGGTCCATACAGAAATGGTTTGTCGAGATCGGTGTGAAAGAACTTGGACTGGCCTGCATAAAGCCCTGACCTCAAGCCCCCTTTGGGATGAATTGGAACGCAGACTGCGAGCCAGGCCTAATCGCCCAACATCAATGTTCAACCTCACTAATGTTCTTGTGGCTGAATGGAAGTAAGTCCCTGCAGCAATGTTCCAGCATATAGTGAAATGGTGGGCATTCTATGTTCCTTTTTCTATGTTTTGTATTTCTTTGTTTTGGCTGGGTATGGTTCTCAATCAGGGACAGCTGTCTATCGTTGTCTCTGATTGGGAACCATACTTAGGTAGCTTTTCCCACCTATGCTTTGTGGGTAGTTGTTTTCTGTTTAGTGTTGTGCGCCTGACAGGACTGTTTCGGTTTCGGTTATTCACTTTGTCATTTTTGTTTAGTGTTCAGTTTAAATAAAAAGTCATGAACACTTACCACGCTGCGCTTTGGTCCGATTCCTCTTCATCCGACGACGACACCCATTACAATTCTACTGCCAATGTTTGTCTATGAGTCGTTATACACTCTATCGGCAGGACAGAACAGCAGCCTTTGGTAAGACACGGGGTGGGGGCCTGTGCATTTATGTAAACAACAGCTGGTGCACGATATCTAAGGAAGTCTCAAGGTTTTGCTCGCCTGAGTATCTCATGATAAGCTGTAGACCACACTATCTACCTAGAGAGTTTATCTGTATTTTTCATAGCTGTCTACATACCACCACAGACTGATGCTGGCAAATAAAACCACACTCAATGAGCTGTACAGTCGTGGCCAAAAGTTTTGAGAATGACACAAATATTAATTTTCACACAGTTTTCTGCTTCAGTGTCTTTAGATATTTTTGTCAGATGTTACTATGGAATACTGAAGTGTTAATTACAAGCATTTCTGTAACGTCATCTGTGTGTAGCTGGTGAGATGAGTCAGGCGCAGGACAGCAGATATGAGTAATAAAAGCACTTTTACTCAAAAATAAAAAATATATACACATTCACACAATACGGACCACAATACAACAAACAATCACTCACAAAAACCATGTGGGGAACAGAGGGTTAAATAATGAACAGGTGATTGTGGGATCCACCGGCCTGGCGTAAAGAACATAGCCCACCTTGCCTGGCGAGGGTTCAGTCTCCTCGCCGCCCGGATGTACTCCAGATTGCGGTGGTCAGTCCAGATGAAAAAAGGGTGTTTAGCCCCCTCAAGCCAATGTCTCCACGCCTTCAGAGCCTTGACAACAGCCAACAGCTCCCAGTCCCCCACATCATAGTTTCGCTCCGCCGGGCTGAGCTTCTTCGAAAAGAAGGCACAGGGGCGAAGCTTTGGTGGCGTGTCCGAGCTCTGAGAGAGCACGGCTCCTATCCCAGCCTCGGATGCGTCCACCTCAACTATGAACGCCAAAGATGGATCCGGATGAGCCAGCACGGGAGCCGAGGTAAACAGAGCCTTCAGGTGACCAAAAGCCCTGTCCGCCTCAGCCGACCACTGCAGCCGCACCGGTCCTCCCTTCAGCAGTGAGGTAATGGGAGCTGCTACCTGACCAAAACCCCGGATAAACCACCGGTAGTAGTTGGCAAACACCAGAAACCGCTGCACTTCCTTTACCGTGGTGGTAGTCGGCCAATTACGTACGGCTGAAATGCGGTCACTCTCCATCTCCACCTCTGACGTGGTACCCTAAGAAGGAGACGGACTGTTGGAGGAACAGACATTTCTCAGCCTTGACGTACAGGTCATGCTCCAACAGTCGACCAAGCACCCTGCGCACCAGGGACACAGGCTTGGCACGTGTAGCGGAGTCTATCAGAATGTCATCAATATACACCACTACAGCTTGCCCGTGCAGGTCCCGGAAAATCTCATCAACAAAGGCCTGGAAAACTGATGGAGTGTTCATCAACCCGTACGGCATGACGAGGTACTCATAGTGCCCTGAGGTGGTACTAAATGCCGTCTTCCATACGTCCCCCTCCCGGATACGCACCAGGTTGTAAGCGCTCCTGAGATCCAACTTTGTGAAGAATCGCGCCCCGTGTATTGACTCGATCACACTGGCGATGAGAGGCAGCGGGTAGCTATACCTCACAGTGATCTGATTGATCCCTCAATAGTCAATACACGGGCACAGAACCCCATCCTTCTTCTTCACAAAATAGAAACTCGAGGAGGCAGGTGAAGTGGAGGGCCGAATGTATCCCTGCCTCAGGGATTCGGAGACATATGTTTCCATAGCCACCGTCTCCTCCTGTGACAGAGGATACACGTGACTCCTGGGAAGTGCTGCGTCTACCAGGAGATTTATCGCACAATCCCCCCATTGATGAGGTGGTAATTTAGTCGCCCTCTTCTTACAGAGGGCGAGAGCCAAATCGGCATATTCTGAGGGGATGTGCACGGTGGAGACCTGGTCTGGACTCTCCACCGTAGTCGCACCGATGGAAACCCCCACACACCTCCCTGAGCACTCTCGTGACCACCCCTTGAGAGCCCTCTGTTGCCACGAAATAGTGGGGTCATGACAGGCCAACCAGGGTAAGACCAGCACCACGGGAAACGCAGGAGAATCAATATGGAAGAGACTGATTCTCTCCTCATGACCCTCCTGCGTAACCATGTCAAGTGGAGCGGTGGCCTCCCTAATCAGCCCTGACCCTAATGGTCGACTATCTAGGGAGTGCACAGGGAAAGGCATATCCACAGGAACAAGGGGAATCCCTAAACTACGAGCAAATGAAAAATCAATAAAATTTCCAGCTGCTCCTGAATCTACTAGTGCCTTATGCTGGGAATGCGGGGGAAACTCAGGAAATTAAACAAACACATACGTACATGTGAGCAACAGGGGGCTCTGGGTGAGTCGGCACTCACCAGAGGTGAGTCGGCACTAAGTGCAGCACCTCCCAGCTCCATGGGCGTCGGAGCAGAGGTGCTGGGGGATGGAACTGACAGGTCCCGATCCGGACGTCCGCGGGCAGTCAGCAGGTTGTCCAGCCGGATGGACGGGTCCACCAGCTGGTCCAATGTGAGGGTGGTGTCTCTGCAGGCCAAATCCCGATGGACGTCCTTGCGCAGACTGCACCTGTAGTGACTGATCAGGGCCCTGTCATTCCATCCCGCGCTGGCGGCCAGGGTCCGGAATTCCAAGGCGAAATCCTGCGCGCTCCTTGTCCCCTGCCTTAGGTGGAACAGACGTTCATCCGTTGCTCGACCCTCAGGTGGGTGGTCGAACACTGCCCGAAAACGGCGGGTGAACTCTGCGTAATGATCCAACGCCGCATCTCCCTCACACCATACGGCGTTGGCCCATTCCAGGGCTTTGCCTGAGAGGCAGGAAGAGGGTGGACACACTCTCACGCCCCGAAGGAGCCGGATGGACGGTCGCCAGGTAGAGCTCCAGCTGTAGTAGAAAACCCTGGCATCCGGCAGCCGTCCCATCATACTCCCTCGGGAGTGCGAGTCGAATCCCGCTGGGACCAGGGGAAGGAGGGGTGGACAGTCGGACCTGTTGTAGTGGAGCTGGTGGAGGCGCTGGAAAACCTCTCTACAAATGATCCATAGTCTGCAGCACGTGATCCATGGCAGTGCCCAGACGTTGCAACATGATCGCGTGCTGCTGAACACGCTGGAACAGGGAGGGTGTCTGCTCCTGCTGACTCCATTCTTGGGTGAGTGATTCTGTAACGTCGTCTGTGTGTAGCTGGTGTGATGAGTCAGGCGCAGGACAGCAGATATGAGTAATAAAAACACTTTTATTCAAAAATCAAAATATATACATGTAATATACACGTTCACACGATACGGACCACAATACAACAAACAATCACTCACAAAAACCATGTGGGGAACAGAGGGTTAAATAATGAACAGGTGATTGTGAGATTGGTGCAGGTGTGTGAAACAAAAACAGGTGTGTGAAACAAAGACAAAACAAATGGAAAATGACATGAAGTTGATTCAAAGAGTCAATATTTGCAGTGCTGACCCTTCTTTTTCAAGACCTCTACAATCCGCACTGGCATGCTGTCAATTAACTTCTGGGCCACATCCTGACTGATGCCAGCCCATCCTTGCATAATCAATGCTTGGAGTTTGTCAGAATTTGTGAGTTTTTGTTTGTCCACCCGCCTCTTGAGGATTTACCACAAGTTCTATCGATGTTTTGTTCCCTGAGCCACTTAGTTATCACTTTTGCCTTATGGCAAGGGGCTCCATCATGCTGGAAAAGGCATTGTTCGTCACCAAACTGTTCCTGGATGGTTGGGAGAAGTTGCATGTGTTGGTACCATTCTTTATTCAAGGCTGTTTTTAGGCAAAATTGTGAGTGAGCCCACTCCCTTGGCTGAGAAGCAACCTCACACATGAATGGTCTCAGGATGCTTTACTGTTGGCATGACACAGGACTGATGGTAGTGCTCACCTTGTCTTCCAAACAATCGGAAAGGGGATTCGTCAGAGAAAATGACTTTACCCCAGTCCTCAGCAGTCCAATCTCTGTACCTTTTCAAAATATCAGTCTGTCCCTGATGTTTTTCCTGGAGAGAAGTGGCTTCTTTGCTTCCCTTCTTGACCCCAGGCCATCCTCCAAAAGTCTTTGCCTCACTGTGCGTACAGATGCACTCACACCTGCCTGCTGTCATTCCTGAGCAAGCTCTGTACTGGTGGTGCCCCGATCCTGCAGCTGAGTCAACTTTAGGAGACGGTCCTGGCGCTTGCTGAACTTTCTTGGGCGCCCTGAAGCCTTCTTCAGCGCTCTCCTTGAAGTTCTTGATGATCCGATAAATGATTGATTTAGGTGCAATCTTACTGGCAGCAATATCCTTGCCTGTGAAGCCCTTTTTGTGCAAAGCAATGATGACGGTACGTGTTTCCTTGCATTTAACCATGATTGACAGGGGAAGAACAATGATTCCAAGCACCACCCTCCTTTTGAAGCTTCCAGTCTGTTATTCGAACTCAATCAGCATGACAGAGTGATCTCCAGCCTTGTCCTCGTCAACACTCACACCTGTGTTAACGAGAGAATCCCTGACATGGTGTCAGCTGGTTCTTTTGCGGCAGGGCTGAAATGCAGTGGAAAAGCACAGCCAAGTGCTGCCCAGTGACACGAGCCTACCACATGAGCTAAATAACCTCTAAGCTCGCCTCGAGGCAAGTAACACTGAAACATGCATGAGAGCATCAGCTGTTCCGGACGACTGTGTGATCACGCTCTCCGCAGCCGTGAGTAAGACCTTCAAACAGTTTAACATTCACAAGGCCGTAGGGACAGATGGATTACCAGGACGTGTACTCCGAGCATGCGCTGACCAACTGGAAAGTGTCTTCACTGACATTTTCAAACGCTCCCTGTCTGAGTCTATAATACCAACATGTTTCAAACAGACCACCATAGTCCCTGTGCCCAAGAACACTAAGGTAACCTGTCTAAATGACTATGAGCCGTAGAACTCACGTCTGTTGCCATGAAATGCTTTGAAAGGCTGGTCATGGCTCACATCAACACCATTATCCCAGAAACCCTAGACCAACTCCAATTTGCATACAGATCCACAGATGATGCAATCTCTATTGCACTCCACACTGCCCTTTCACACCTGGACAAAAGGAACACCTATGTGGGAAATGCTATTCATTGACCACAGCTCAGCGTTCAACACCATAGTGCCCTCAAAGCTCATCACTAAGCTAAGGACCCTGGAACTTAACACTTCCCTCTGCAACTGGATCCTGGACTTCCTGACGGCCGCACCCAGGTGGTAAGAGTAGGTAACAACACATCCGCCACGCTGATCCTCAACACGGGGGCCCCTCAGGGGTGCGTGCTAATTCCCCTCCTGTACTCCCTGTTCACTCATGACTGCATGGCCAGGTACGACTCCAACACCATCATTAAGTTTGCAGATGACACAACAGTGGTAGGCCTGATCACCAACAACGATGAGGCAGCCTGTAGGGAGAAGGTCAGAGACCTGATCGTGTGGTGCAAGAACAACAACCTCTCCATCAATGTGATCAAGACAAAGGAGATGATTGTGGACTACAGGAAAAGGAGGACCGAGCACGCCCCCATTCTCATCAACGGGTTGTAGTGGAGCAGGTTGAGAGCTTCAAGTTCCTTGGCGTCCACATCACCAACAAACTAACATGGTCCAAACACACCAAGACAATCGTGAAGAGGACACGACAAAACCTATTTAGGAGACTAAAAAGATTTGGCATGGGTCCACAGATCCTCAAAAGGTTTTACAGCTGCATCATCGAGAGCATCCTGATGGGTTGCATCACTGCCTGGTATGTCAACTGCTCGGACTCCGACAACAAGGCAGTACAGAGGGTAGTGCGTACGGCCCAGTACATCACCGGGGCCAAGCTTCCTGCCATCCAGGACCTCTATACCAGGTGGTGTCAGAGGAAGGCCCTAAAAATTGGCAAAGACTCCAGCCACCCTAGTCATAGACTGTTCTCTCTGCTACCGCACGGCAAGCGGTGCCAGAGTACCAAGTGTAGGTCCAAGAGGCTCCTAAATAGCCTCTACCCCCAAGCCATAAGACTCCTGAACAGCTAATGAAATGGCTACCCAGACTATTTGCGTTGCACTAACAGAAGTTAACACAGCATTATTGTTTTCACCACTGGAATATATATTTTCTTAACCCCTTTTTCATGATATCCAATTGGTAGGTACAGACTTGTCCCATCGCTGCAACTCCTGTACTGACTCGGGAGAGGCGAAGGTCAAAAGCCACGCGTCCCCCGAAACATGGCCCCGCCAAGCCGCACTGCTTCTTGACACACTGCTCTCTTAACCCAGAAGCCAGCCGCACCAATGTGTTGAGGTCAGTGTGCATGCGCCCGGCCCACCACAAGGAGTTGCTAAAGCACGATGGGACAAGGACATCCCGGCCAGCCAAACCCTCCCCTAACCCGGACAACGCTGGGTCAATTGTGCGCCGTCTCCTGGGTCTCCCGGTCGCGGCCAGCTCAAACACAGCCTGGGATCAAACCCGGGTCTGTAGTGACCGAACCCGGGTCTGTAGTGACACTGGGTCTGTAGTGCCTTAGACCGCTGCGCCACTCGGGAGGCACCGGATTATATATTTTCTAACCCTTCAAACCACAAAGCTTCTTAGCTTTAGAGTTAATAAAAACAACAAAAGCTGTTTTATACGCAAAGCAGTTTGGGGATGAGGTAAGTGGAAAAACAGAAAGGTGCGATTGTTGTTATTGGTAACACAGCACATGGCTTGGTTCAGCTTCGTGTGCGTCTCCTTTTTGCTTGAAGGCTCCATTTATATTTGCCCAAAGTTTCCCTGAGCTAAGCTTGTCTGAACTATTACCCAAGCTCTGACAAAACCCGGTTTGTTTGAGTCTCTGTAAAAACGCACATTTTCGCCAGATGTTCCCCTTATTTCTTTCCACAGCCTCATAAAAATCTTTTTTAAAAAGGGCATAATTACATCAGGATATGCTTGTTGTTGTCCAGTCCTAACCGTTTCAAAGAAAGTAAATAGGTAAATGAATATGAAAACACCTTGAGGCAGTAGCTTACTTAAAAGACATCAATCCCCAGGTCTCGAGCTGCGTGTCTAATAGGTCCCCTGGCGTCACATTTCACCCTCGTAAGTCCCAGAGCCGCATACACTTCAATTTCCTGAGATTACTCATTCTCCAGACCCTACAAACCTATAAATACTTCCTTTGCTAAGGAGTCTGTTTGCCTCAAGGGAGAGACAGAGCTCTTTAACTGATTACATTTATTAGAATAACACAGCAAGAAGAACACTTTTAGTTCCTCAGTGCAATTGCAGCTATCTCTTTAATGTTACCTTTCCTCGTTGTATCTTCCCATTGCTATACAACACAACAATTAACACTCTCGGTCTCCATTCTTATTTTGACCTGTTGTCGGTTTCTGTTTTCAACGCCAAGTCCCTCCTCTCTTTCCTTCCTGTGGTCACTGACCTCTACTCATGGTGTATTCCCCAGTACTCCCTGGCCGTGAAGAGGGAGGTGATTCAGAAGCTGTCCAAGATGGCCACCAAGGAGGAGAAGAGGCTGCAGCAGACGGAGATATAGTGCCAATAATTGACCTGTATTCAAATGACCTGTGTAGAAAAATATGTTGTTGTGTTCTGCATTCTCCCATTCTTAATCATCCAAGAACACCTGAGAGAGCATACTGTGAAGAATGAATGAATGCAAAGCACTTAAAATCTCTCAAATTTGAAACGTACTTTGTTTGTATCCAGGGAGCAGGAGACCGAGCAGCTGACCCAACAGATTGACATCATTACCCATGCCATCCAGAGAGAGAAGGACAGGGCTGGGAAATGTGAACTGTTCACAGACAGACAGCACACACAACTGCTTGCATTCATACAGTATGTACACACGCATACAGTACACAAAGTGAACACTACAGGGACCAAAGTCATCATAGAGTCCTAATCTAGGACAATGAGGTACAGTGGGAGTGTGAGGCAGTGAAAATTGAACTCACTCAGCCTCACATGGCTCTTGTACTGACGGACGCCCATTAACCCTATGGGCAGGATGGGATATTGGAGGCCCTGGGCAGGAAGGTGGTGGAGGGATACAGGAGCTGTAATGGGAAGAGTGAGGCCAACCTGACTACGCTGCAGATGATGACCAACATCGAGGCCCGCTGGAGAACGTGGAGCTGGTTCCCAGGGGCCGCTAGCCCATGGCCAAGAGGGTCAAGAAGAAGGAGAAGAAACTCAGGTGGGTCAACAGAAAAGTCAGTCAGTGGTCCTCTGTAGCTTAGATGATAAAGCATGGTGTTTGCAATGCCAAAACAGTAGTTTAGATTCCCGGGACCACCCATACGTAAAATGTATGCACGCATGACTAACTCACTTTGGATAAAAGCGTCTGCTAAATGGCATATATTATTGTTTAGCTAAAATATCAGGGTATATTTGCATGTGTGTACTACAGTAATTGACCCACTATGCTGTAACTGTATAATTGACAGTGGTTGGCATACAGTACTATAGTTTTTCTAATTAAGTCGTCAGAGTGGAGTTAGCTATAGGACTGTGGCTGGTACGGCGCTCCATGTGTTCGTATTTGCAGGCTAAGGCAGGAGAAGGGCCGTGTGCAGAAGATGCAGCAAGAGGAGCGCCTACGTAAAGCCCTGGAGAGAGCTCAGGCTGACATCAAGAGACCTGTGAGTGAAACACACAACAATACATACACAATACCAGGGGCGCCACTTTGGTTTTAGAAGTGGGGGGAGGACGTAACCTGGCAGGGGCTCTGGGGGAAGTGATTTTGGGCATTTAAAGCTAATTTCCTGCATTTTTACACAATCCAATATGACCTCTCCATTTAGAACAAAAGGTAAGAAAAAATGCAGACAGTCATCAAGCTAGGTAAGAGATCATTATTATAAATATGTTTAAGTGAGACTGCAAAATGTAGCAATTGTCACTGTCATCATTCCCGCTGCTTCCAGTTCAGTAGCCATACCTGCGAGATCAGGTGTGCATGTGGTGTCAATTAAATAGAGTAGGTTATAGTCTATGCATGGGCGGAGAAGCATGGGCAGTTATCTGACAGATAACTAGAGGCTGGAACTGACCCAGCTATGGTAGCTACTAGCTAGCATAGCTTATTCATTCACCGCAGTCGAGAGGGGATGAAACATTAGCTAACTTTACATGTAAGTTACAATACTAGCTCAGCACTGCGAATAAAGACTAGTTTAGTTTTTTAATGTTAAGTTAAACAGAAGTTACCATGCCAGCTACATCAGTCAACTGAAGAGTAGCCAGTTTCTGCTCTGCTTGCCTGTCAGCCTGTCAGCCTGCTCTGTGGCGACTGCGGTTCTAAATCCAGCTGGCTGAACACTCCAAACAGCCTACCCGACCGCTCGGAGGTGTCCGCATGGTCCTAAAGAACACCTAAAGCCACATTTGGTATCACATTGCAATGACAAAACTGAGGGGAACATAAATGCAATTTCAGAATGTGTGTGTGTGGGGGGGGGGGGGGGGGGAATGACCCCCCAGTCCCCAGTGAAAGTTGCGCACCTCCACAATACACTCACAGACAATAAACAAAATGTTGGTCACACAGCTTACAAAGCGTCATACATGACAAGCCTTACCGGATATAGGTGTATACAGTACCAGTCAAAAGTTTGGACACACCTCATTCCAGGGTTTTTCTTTATTTCTACTATTTTCTACATTGTAGAATAATAGTGAAGACATCAAAACTATGAAATAACACATATGGAATCATGTAGTAACCAAAAAAGTGTTAAACAAAACAAATCAAATTATATATTATATTTTATATTCTTCAAAGTAGCCACCCTTTGCCTTGATGACAGCTTTGCACACTATTATCTATGGATCTATTCACAAGCTCTACTTCTTCATGTAGACCCACTATCCCCTCCTGCTACATCATGGACCTTAATGGATCTTCAGGACCTGATGTTCAGACATTTTTAAAATGTGTTCTGTATGTTAAAACAAATGTGCTATGTATGTGCATATTCTATTATTGTGGAGAGTTGATACTTTGCCAGTGCATTTTCACTACCACAAGATGGCACCAAGATCCCTAGATCTAGTATGTAGAAGCTAAGGAAGACACCATGAAAGGTCCTGTAAACTGAAAGTACAGACCTCGAGAAATACTGAACACAAATAAACCCACACACTCTGGGACTTTGTTTGAAGTGCTTTAATGTAACCTGATGCATTCACATAAAGCTGAGTTAGGCTGCGATTGAAGTCAATCGAGGGTGATAGGCATCGCAGATTTGAAAGGCAATTCTCCATTGAGCCGACGTATGCAGCGTTTACTGTGAATGGGATCTTTGTGAACGCCTTTTAAAACCGCAATGCCTATAACCCGCGATCGGATTGAATCACAGCTTTATGGTATGTGAAGCCAAAAACCACTGGAATGGGTTTCAAGACATTGGCTGACAGTGTGAATCTCAACACAAGAACCAAACCGTCAATTCATAGACATAATATGTGAAAAAAATATTCCTTTTATAAGCATTCATTTTGCATTTTGCATTACTAAGGGCTATCTCCTCATTTAAAATCACCCGATAGTTAACAATCACTGCACAATCTATACAAATACGTTTGGAGTTTTCTCCCACCTTCTGTAGCCTATAAACATGTAATAACTGCTAAAATACAATCAAAATGATGAATATCCAATATGGCAAACTAAAGTTATTCAAATTAGTTAGCTGTCCTTGGTTGAAATACTGTACATTTGATAATAACAGAACCGGACATTGACAAATGCATAACCTCTTTGACAGGAACAACAACTGATTACTATATGTATCGTTTGCAATCATGACACATCAAAATAAGAGGACAACCTCATAGAAAAAGTAAACCTCCAAATTCTAGCATATTACTGTAACAAGCTGTTCAGTTGATGTTCATATTACAATGGATGGACATTCAAATCACATCAGTTGCATTATACATCGTCATTGAGATAACATTTACATGAATTTATCTATTCACATATGTTGCTCTAAACACTAACTAAATCCCATGGTACAAAACATTTAGCATTCTCGGTTTGAGGGGAAATATGTTGCTCAAAAGGAAAACGTTAAGTAACACAAGTTAAATGCATATCACGCTGATGGAGATATATAGTTTTCGACATAGCTTTAGTGGACAGCGACGAATCATAATTAACGAAACATTATAATCAAACACCAAAAAACAAGGATTGTATAATATAAGTCCCAGCATGCTAACTCTTGTCACTGTACAAGACAAGGTCTAACCAACGGGGCCTACAGAGACGCACAACTAACTGTGGCACACAAATACATCCCTAGCCACACTGACAGACATGGCTTTGCAAAGTGAGGGATTGTAAGGCCACACACCAGTCCCCATCTTAACCAGTATAGTTTGGGCCAGAGTCAACCTCACCTCACAGTACTGCAGGCATATCAACTGAACACATATCTACCAGGGAATCATGTTGATCTGTAATATCCTTATACTGTGACTCCACTCTCTGCGGGTATTTCAGGGGGAGTTGGAATATGCAAAAAGATACCTTTCCTATTCACAAGTACACAATAGGACAAGTATAAGCACCTAACAAATTAATATGATAGACTCTCTCAGAAGTGCCTTAAACTATCAGTGACCACTAGGTGGTAGCTCTGAGCCACTCTACAAAGGAGTCAGTTGAATTAATTATTGAATTATTGCTGCATCTTAGTGATTCATTTGGTTTCCATTCCATCTGATACTGTGCAAATACAATTAATAGTAGGATCTACAGTGTTAACTCAAAATTGGCAACGTCAATTGCTGTGGTCAACACATACTGGTGTAAAAAGTGCTTTGCTGTATTCATTTTAATGAACATTTTGAGAGCTGTCATTTGGCATATGGGGATTCCAGTATCCTGCGATGTTTTTCAAGACACTTTTTAACGATGTCACAACCAGGGGATTATTGACATTGTAATGCTGTGATGTCAGCTCTGATAGAACATGAGTCAGAATCAAAACCATAGAAATCAAATCAGAACAAGCCTGGAGCTTCAGGTAGCAACAGGGTTCTAATTCCTAGTTCTAGCCTGAGTTCTCCACTTAATTATAGTAACACAATTAGCAACAAATCCAATAAATCTCATCTCCCTCTCTCTTTCTCCTTTCTTTTCTGACAACCACACAAAAAAAAACCCAGGACCCCTACTGTCCCACTCCTCAACCTCCCTCCCCTCCACCCTCTGTCTCCCTCTATCTCTGCAGGGGGGCACTGAGACTGGCATTTGTGTTTCAGCAGGGAGTAATGTGCGTCCAGCCTCAGCCCATGCTGGGCAGGATGGTATGATATAGAGCGGGATGAGAGTGACTGGCACTAATGAACATGTGACCTGGGCCCCATACCTGCCCTGCCGACACTCTCCTGGTTCACAACACAGGACCTGCTCCTGCACCAGATCAATCAACAACAAAACAAACAACAAAACACTGAATGTCAAGTTTGTCAAGGATAACCTCTTCGTTCACCTCCCCACTGACAGTCAACTGTCTGAGCTCGTGTTTTTGAACGTGGTTTGTATAATATGACTCTTTTTTGGGGCATTTAGTTTCAGCAAAGCAAATAAAAGTCAAAGCATACAGATGTCTGATCTTAATTTGACCCATTTCATCCTAGGAGGAAAATAATCCTTAAAACGGGATGATTTGAATAGTTGAAGAAATATTTAGAATTGCCACCAGGGGGCAGCTGGAAGCTGTGTTTGTATACAATGTAGTACCGCACTGTCAGTAGAATGGCCTCCTGTTAGAGTTGCCCGGGTCAACTGTTATTGTGAAGTGGAAATGTTAAGGAGCAACAACGGCTCAGCCACAAAGTGGTAGGCCACACAAGCTCACAGAATGGGACCGCTGAGTGCTGAAGCGCATAGCGTGTAAAAAATAGTGCTTCTGTCCTCGGTTGCAACACTCACTCCTGAGTTCCGAACTGCCTCTGGAAGCAACGTCAGCTCAATAACTGTTTGTCGGCAGCGTCATGAAATGTGTTTCCATGGCCGAGCAGTCGCATACAAGCCTAAGATCACCATACGCAATGCCAAGCATCGGCTGGAGTGGTGTAAAGCTCGTCGCTATTTGGCTCAGGAGCAGTGGAAACGCATTCTCTGGAGTGATGAGTCACGCTTCACCATCTGGCAGTCCGACGAACGAATCTGGGTTTGGCAGATGCCAGGAGAACGCTACCTGACCGAATGCATAGTGCCAACTGTAAAGTTTGGTGGAGGAGGAATAATGGTCTGGGGCTGTTTTTTTATACTTCTAGCTAGGCCCCTTAGTTCCAGTGAAGGGAAATCTTAACGCTACAGCATACAATGCCATTCTAGATGGTTCTGTGCTTCCAACTTTGTGTCAGTTTGGGGAAGGCCCTTTCCTGTTTCAGCATGACAATGCCCCCATGCACAAAGCGAGGTCCATACAGAAATGGTTTGTCGAGATTGGTGTGGAAGAACTTGACTGGCCTGCACAGAGACCTGACCTCAACTCCACCGAACACTTTTGGGATGAATTGGAATGCCGACTGTGAGCCAGGCTTAATCACCCAACATCAGTGCCCAACCTCACTAATGCTCTTGGGGCTGAATGGAAGCAAGTCCCCGCAGCAATGCTCAAACATCTAGTGGAAAGCCTTCCCAGAAGAGTGGAGGCTGTTATAGCAGCAAAGGGGGGACCAACTCTATATTAATGGCCATGATTTTGGAATGAGATGTTCGACGAGCAGGTGTCCACATACTTTTGGTCATGCAGTGTACCTTAGACTGCAGTTCCACTGGGCTCTGGTTCAAGCAGCCTATGTAGACTATGTGCAGGTAACCGTGCATCTGGTGTGAATTCTTATGTGAATTATAATAAATGTACATCTTTGTAGGGGGTAGATTTATTTTCCACTAGGGAGATTTCTTTTCCCTCTCTGCTGGTGAGTATTTTTCTCAGCTCATACAGGAGTAATAATAAAGGCCTAGTTCATTAATTTGGTGATTTTGCTATTTTATTTGTAAAAATTATAATATATATAATAATATAAATAATATTGATTTGTTTTATTTATTTTTTATCAGGGGAAGCTGCAGCACCGTCATCACCCCTACTTTCACGGATATGCCTTCTAATATCTTCCCCTTTTCAGACCCTGTTCATCTCTTCAATAAAAGCTACAAAATTACAAATGGAGTGGGACTGCCATCGTAGATTTGTGAATTAATTTAGATAGTCTATATCCTACATTAGGCCCACAAGTTTATTGCATTTCTTTCAATGTTTTCAAGAAGTAAAACAAATAGTCTGATAACATATTTCCTCGTTTACCACAGCAAATTTACTGTGGCAATTTACCAGACACTTTGTTTGAATAAAAACTAATGTTGGTTTAGCCAATTATTATTTTAGCTGTTTTCTATTTATGTTATCCATTAAATACAACTGTCTTTAAAATAAAAACGTCTGGTATGGTCATTTCTTATCAAGATCGGGATAAAATATCCATGGACTGTCCATTTTTGAAATGTGTATCTAAAATCAAGTCATTCAGGGGATTGACCCAGCTAACAACAAACGCTCCCACAACTTTAGAGAATGTTCCCTTAAGTGTCTCATTAGGTCATTAACTAAAGTTTTCATAGGAATGTTCCTGTGATGTGCAAGGAGCGTTTCCAAGAGACCATTCCCTTAATGTCAAATAGAACTTGGAACGTGGTTAACATGTTCTCAGAACTTAGGATATGAATGTTCTAGACGTGTTTCATGGGAAGGTTGCAAGAACATTCATGTGTCCAGTTTTCTGTGGGGTAGAAGAATATTCTATCAACGTCCCACCAAACATACACAGAACATGGTTGCCATGTTCTCAGAATATAAGGTATTTATGTTCCCAGACACGTTTCATGGGAACGTTGCAAGAACATTTCTGTGTATCTGTTGTCAGCACATCGCCTGATGGTCCCAAGCCCATCAAAGGCCCTGATTGGTGAACCACTGATCCACAGCTCTTTTTGTCTGTTGGCAAGGTTAGCTTGCATACAATGCCTTCAGAAAGTATTCACACACCTTGAATTTTCCACATCTTGTTGTGTTACAGCCTGAATTTAAAATGTATTATATTGAGATGTTTTGTCACTGGCCTACACACAATACCCCATAATGTTAAAGTGGAATTATGTTTTTCGGAATGTTTACAAATTAATAAAAAATGTAAAGCTGAAATGCCTTGAATCAATAAGTATTCAACCCCTTTGTTATGGGAAGCCTAAATCAGCTCAGGAGTAAAAATATAATAAGTTGCATGGACTCTCTATGTGTTTAACAAGAATTTTTTAATGGCTACCTCATGTCGGTACCCCACAGATACAGATTATTGTAAGGCCTCTCGGTCGAGCAGTGAATTTCAAACACAAAGACCAGGGAGGTTTTCCAATGCCTCGCAAAGGGCACTTATTGCTAGATGAATAAAAATAAAAAGCAGACATTGAATATCCCTTTGATCATGGAGAAGTTATTAATTACACTTTGGATGGTGTATCAATACACCCAGTCACTGCAAAGATACAGGCGTCCTTCCTAACACAGTTGCCAGAGAGGAAAGAAATCACTCAGGGATTTCACCATGAGGCCAATGGTGACTTTAAAACAGTCAAAAAGTTTAATGACTGTGATAGAAAAAACGGAGGATGGGTCAACAACATTGTAGTTACTCCACAATACTAACCCAATTGAAAAGAAGGAAGCCTGTACAGAATACAAATATTCCAAAACATGCATCCTGTTTGCAACAAGGCACTAAAGTAATACTGCAAAAAGTGTGGCAAAGCAATTTGGGGCAAATCCAATACAACACATTACTGAGTACCACTCTCCATACTTTCAAGCATAGTGGTGGCTGCATCGTGTTATGGGTATGATTTGAATCGTTAAGGCCTGGGGAGTTTTTCATGATATTTTTTTTTTTTAACGTAATGGAGCTAAGCACAGGCTAAATCCTACAGGAAAACCTGGTTCAGTCTGCTTTCCACCAGACACTGGGAGATGAATTTACCTTTCAGTAGGACAATAACCTAAAACTCAAGGCCAAATCCACACTGGAGTTGCTTACCAAAAAGACAGTGAATGTTCCTGAGTGGCCGAGTTACAGTTTTTACTTGCCTGAAAATGTATGGCAAGAACTGTTTTGTATGATCTTAGCTAGCTACATAGCCGTCTTTGTATCAAAGATAATTGTGTAGTTATTGTGTAGTTATTGAGGTTCGCTAGCCAGCTATTTTCGTCCGAACGTAACGTAACGTAGTCAACACTGCTAGCTAGCCAGCTAGCCACCGAATAGCAGCATAGCAGCATAGCAGCACTGGAGAAACGATTACATTACAACGGAACGACTTGATTAGTGTAGTGTTAGCTGGCTACATAGTTGTCTGTGCTATCTTTGTATCTAAGATAATTGTGTAGCTTAGAGTTGGTTAGAGTAATTATTCGGTTAACTAGCCAGCTATTTTCGTCCGCCGCGCTGCGCTGCCGTCTCCTACCTAGTCAACACTGCTAGCTAACACTGCTAGCTAGCCAACTTCTACCGAATAGCAGCACTGTAGAAACTCACATTACAACTTACATTACAACGGAACGACTTGATTAGCGTAGTGTTAGCTAGCTACATAGTTGTCTTTGCTGTCCTTGTATCCAAGATAATTGTGTAGTTTTGAGAAATTGTCGAGGTTACCTAGCCAGTTAGAGGTTACCTAGCCAGCTACACGTTCAAACAAAGTCAACACGCAGCCACTGCTAGCCAGCCTACTTCACCGCCAGCAGTACTATATCATTTTAGTCAATAAGATTTATTTTATTTTTGCAACGTAAGCTTAACTTCCTGAACATTCGAGAAGTGTAGTCCACTGTCATTCTAATCTCCTTTGGCATTAGCGTAGCCTCTTTCTGTAGCCTGTCAACTATGTGTCTGTCTATCCCTCTCTCTCCTCTCTGCACAGACCATACAAACGCTTCACACCGCGTGGCCGCTGCCATTATAACCTGGTGGTTCCAGCGCGACACGACCCACGTGGAGTTCCAGGTCTCCGGCAGCCTCTGAACTGCCGATCTGCGGCCAACAAGGCAGAGTTCATCTCAGCCTATGCGTCCTCCAGTCCCTCGACTTCTTGGCACTGACGGAAACATGGATTACCACTGACAACACTGCTACTCCTACTGCTCTCGCCTCGTCTGCCCACGTGTTCTCGCACACCCGAGAGCTTCTGGTCAGCGGGGCGGTGGCACTGGGATCCTCATCTCTCCAAGTGGACATTCTCTCTTTCTCCCCTGACCCACCTGTCTATCGCTCCTTTGAATTCCATGCTGTCACAGTTACCAGCCCCTTTCAAGCTTAACATCCTTATCATTTATCGCCCTCCAGGTCCCTTGGAGAGTTCATCAATGAGCTTGACGCCCTGATAAGTTCCTTTCCTGAGGATGGCTCACCTCTCACAGTTCTGGGTGACTTTAACCTCCCCACGTCTACCTTTAACTCATCCTCTCTGCCTCCTTCTTTCCACTCTCTCCTCTTTTGACCTCACCCTCTCACCTTCCCCCCTACTCACAAGGCAGGCAATACGCTTGACCTCATCTTTACTAGATGCTGTTCTTCCACTAATCTCACTGCAACTCCCCTCCAAGTCTCCGACACCTACCTTGTATCCTTTTCCTCTCGCTCTCATCTAACACTTCCACACTGCCCCTACTCGGATGGTATCGCGCCGTCCCAACCTTCGCTCTCTTCTCCCCGCTACTCTCTCCTCTTCCATCCTATCATCTCTTTCCCTCTGCTCAAACCTTCTCCAACCTATCTCCTGATTCTGCCTCCTCAACCCTCCTCTCCTCCCTTTCTGCATCCTTTGACTCTCTATGTCCCCTATCCTCCAGGCCGGCTCGGTCCTCCCCTCCTGCTCCGTGGCTCGACGACTCACTGCGAGCTCACAGAACAGGGCTCCGGGCAGCCGAGCGGAAATGGAGGAAAACTCGCCTCCCTGCGGACTGGCATCCTTTCACTCCCTCCTCTCTACATTCTCCTCTTCGTCTCTGCTGCCTAAAGCCACTTTCTACCACTCTAAATTCCAAGCATCTGCCTCTAACCCTAGGAAGCTCTTTGCCACCTTCTCCTCCCTCCTGAATCCTCCTCCCCTCCTCCCCCCTCCCCTCTCTGCGGATGACTTCGTCAACCATTTTGAAAGAAGGTCGACGACATCCGATCCTCGTTTGCTAAGTCAAACGACACCGCTGTTCTGCTCACACTGCCCTACCCTGTGGTTTGACCTCTTTCTCCCCTCTCTCTCCAGATGAAATCTCGCGTCTTGTGACGGCCGGCCGCCCAACAACCTGCCCGCTTGACCCTACCCCTCCTCTCTTCTCCAGACCATTTCGGAGACCTTCTCCCTTACCTCACCTCGCTCATCAACTCACCTTGACCGCTGGCTACGTCCCTTCCGTCTTCAAGAGAGCGAGAGTTGCACCCTTCTGAAAAAACCTACACTCGATCCCTCCGATGTCAACAACTACAGACCAGTACCTTCTTTCTTTTCTCTCCAAAACTCTTGAACGTGCCGTCCTTGGCCAGCTTTTCTCAGTCCAATCAGGCCAACTCCTCTCCTCCCGCCGACCTCTCGCCGTCCCCCCCCTTTCAGACTGTCATTCACTGAACACTCCTCCCCTCCTCTGTCCTCCGAGCGCTTCTCGGCTTAGAGACAGATTCCGCTACCACACCCATAACCTCTCTCCCCCTTCCTCTCCTCTCCATCCTTCTAAGAAGACCATACAGCCCTGAGACGACCAAATCAGAACCCCTTGCCCCTCCTCCCCCCTCTCCGAGCGGGCATCTCCGCGCGCCCCGCTTGCATGAACGTCCAGAATTCCGCTCTTACAGGGCGGCGAGAATCATGATCTCACCAAGATCACAAAACGACATTCCTACCATCAAGACAGGAACACTATCTAACGACAAGTCAATCGGACTGAAACAACACCACTCCGCTACCTCACCCTCCCCCCCCCCCCTCTCTCCCTCCTCGAGACCGCCCCCTCCCCCCGCCTCCCTCCCCCCCTCCTCTTTCTCTTCCTGCTATCTCTCTCAGAATGACCTTCTTGATCCAAATCAGTCAGTTCAAGACTAGTCATTCAACTGAGACTGCTTTCTCTGTGTCACGGAGGCGCTCCGCACTGCTAAAGCCTAACTCTCTCTCCTCTGCTCTCATCCTCTAGACCTATCGGCTGCCTTTGATACTGTGAACCATCAGATCCTCCTCTCCACCCTCTCCGAGCTGGCTCTCGGCGCGGCCCACGCTTGGATTGCGTCCTACCTGACAGGTCGCTCCTACCAGGTGCGTGGCGAGAATCTGTCTCCGCACACGTGCTCTCACCACTGGTGTCCCCAGGCTCTGTTCTAGCCCTCTCCTTTCTCGCTATACACCAAGTCACTTGGCTCTGTCATATCCTCACATGGCCTCTCCTATCATTGCTATGCAGACGACACACAATTAATCTTCCCTTTCCCCCCTCTGATAACCAGGTGGCGAATCGCATCTCTGCATGTCTGGCAGACATATCAGTGTGGATGACGGACACCACCTCAAGCTGAACCTCGGCAAGACGGAGCTGCTCTTCCTCCCGGGAAGGACTGCCCGTTCCATGATCTCGCCATCACGGTTGACAACTCCATTGTGTCCTCCTCCCAGAGCGCTAAGAACCTTGGCGTGATCCTGGACAACACCCTGGCGTTTCTCAACTCACATCAAGGCGTGACCCGTTCCTGTAGGTTCATGCTCTACAACATTCGCAGAGTACGACCCTGCCTCACACAGGAAGCGGCGCAGGTCCTAATCCAGGCACTTGTCATCTCCCGTCTGGATTACTGCAACTCGCTGTTGGCGGGCTCCCTGCCTGTGCCATTAAACCCTACAACTCATCCAGAACGCCGCAGCCCGTCTGGTGTTCAACCTTCCCAAGTTCTCTCACGTCACCCCGCTCCTCCGCTCTCTCCACTGGCTTCCAGTTGAAGCTCGCATCCGCTACAAGACCATGGTGCTTGCCTACGAGCTGTGAGGGAACGCACCTCCGTACCTTCAGGCTCTGTCAGGCCCTACACCCAAACAAGGGCACTGCGTTCATCCACCTCTGGCCTGCTCGCTTCCCTACCTCTGAGGAAGTACAGTTCCCGCTCAGCCCAGTCAAAACTGTTCGCTGCTCTGGCACCCCAATGGTGGAACAAACTCCCTCACAACGCCAGGTCAGCGGAGTCAATCACCCACTTCCGGAGACACCTGAAACCCCACCTCTTTAAGGAATACCTAGGATAGGATAAATAATCCTCCTAACCCCCCCCTCCCCCTTAAAAGAGTTAGATGCACTATTGTAAAGTGGTTGTTCCACTGGATATCATAAGGTGAATGCACCAATTTGTAAGTCGCTCTGGATAAGAGCGTCTGCTAAATGACTTAAATGTAAATGTAACTGAAAATGGTTGTCTAGCAATGATCAACAACCAACTTGACAGAGCTTGAAGAATTTTGAAAAGAATAAATGGGCAAATGTTGCACAATCCAGGTGTGGAAAGCTCTTAGAGATTTACCCCCAAAAGACTTACAGCTGTAATCACTGACAAAGGTGATTCAAAGATGTATTAAATCAAGATATAGTGTTATATATTTTTTTCCACTTTGACATTATAGTATTTTATGTAGTTCATTGACAGAAAATGACAATTAAATCCCACTTTGTAACACAACAAATGTGGAAAAAGCCAAGGGGTGTGAATACTTTCTGAAGGCACTGTATTGGACATACCTGATTATATTGTGCATGTTCATTTATACAGTAATTATTATCAAACACCTGGGATTTGAACTCACAACTTCTTGGTTCATGGCTTTCAGGTCTTCCTTCTACACCACCATGTCAGTTAACAGTTAATTTGACTATTCTCTCATCATTGATTTTATTTACTTATTTCAACACTTTAAGGGCACTCTGTATAGTTGTTTAATGTTGGTGGGGCATATTAACCTGTTTTAATGTTTGTTATTTGCTAGAAGGGAGTGGGCCAGAATCGAACTATATTTGCATAGCCCTGACCGCTAGACCACCCCAGGCTACAATTGAACATAATTTTGACAGTTGATTCGTAACCCTCTTTTTCGATAATATGTGACGCGATTCAGGAAACTAAGCGTATGTCGCAAGTCACAACTTCACAGGAGAGCTGTTTGAACGTAAAACATTTTTATTAAACCAAAATGCGTTTTTGGCAGAAATGCCTTCTTGAACATGTGAACTTTCATGTGCCTTAATAACAAACTTGTATGCCATCTGTAAATACAAATAAAATGGTTAAATTACAAGCCTTGTTGGTTAAGCCATATAAAAAGATAGCAACCTTCCCACTAGCAATGATTGGCTGAGATAATGAGTGGGCTGGACATGCCGAGAGATGAGTTCGGATTGGTCTGCCATATAGAAGGCTTTGTCTATTTGAGCTGGTCAGTCTGTGTTGGTAATCCTGTCGAACGTGGCTTTTTGCTTTCCACTTTCTGGAGGATCGAGTTTTGAAACCAGTGGAATTAGAGTATGATAGCTAAAGAGATGAGAAAACACCTGTTTCCTGGATTACATCTTCAAACTAAGGGCATTTGTGGCATGGATCCGTGAGAGGGAGACGTGTCCATCATGCATGATGATGTTTACGGGTAAGATAGTCCCGCTAGCTACATTTTCAGATATTACACGTTTCTAATTCTGACAGAAAGTGGTTTCATTTCAAGCTAAAGTGTACTGTTAGCTAGCGTTAGCTGGCTGGCTCCCTAGCTGACGTTAGGTGACGTGACGTGATGTGTGTGATCTTACATGTTGTTTACCTAGCTAGGTTAATTGTTTACCTAGGTAGCTAGCTACATGTCTTAAGCTAAAGTGTACAACACCTGTTGAATATGGCTGGTGCCAGTAAACATCTGCAAAAAAGCCTAATAAAATTGTTGCCATCAGAGCTGGTTTGTCTGTTTTCATGTTATCCAGAGGTAAACAAATCATTGGCCAGGGCATCAATTGTGCGCTCTGAACTCAAGGAGATGGGTGGAGCTAAAGGTTAAGAGGGTGTGAATGATGCTGAATGGGTGTAGACAAAGAAGAGCTCTCTCACAAAACACTAAAATGCAATTTTCTCAAGAGTGAGTTTACACATTTATCAACTTTCAAAGCATAATTACTTTCCCAGTGTTCCTCAAATGCAGTGTATGATATACAATTTTGTAGCTCTGAGTCTCTATTTTTATCCAACGTAAAAAACAGAAATTCAACTTCTGCTACATAGGATCCAAATCCAGGTGGTGAGTCATATATATACTATAGATAAAGAAAAATCATGGGCTGTGTTTTTTGTGTCTTTTTGGTTTTAAAATCAGTCGGTCTCTTTCAAGCACCATTGCGCTCCGTTCCGTAGGCTACCTCACTATTCTCAATTTCATCTTGTCTTTACATCTGATATTATAGGCCTGTGTGTGCAATTACTTTTGATAGGCTACAGGAAGCTATAGTTTAGGTGTAGCCTAAAGTACGGACACATTTCGGATACACTTGTGTCATAGTGGAGACCAATATCTATGTTGTGTTATTAAGCTATATAAGATGATGGTTGTTGATGTGTATGGATACATTTGAATTTTGCGGTAATAGGACTTATAGGCCTACAGTAGCAGTAGGACATTTATTCATATTCTGTCTGGTGCTTTTAGCTTTTGAGTGAGTGAGGGATGATGATTTTGATAGCTGGCTATTGTCAGAATGATTTGACTACCCCCACGTGGCGAAAAAAGACAACTGTGGGTTTTCAGTAAACATATCTAAATCACAAGGCTCATTTGAATGTCCTGATATGCAGGAAAATTTCTGCGACAAAAGAGTGATCAAATTAAGATCCAACATCTGCATGAAGTAGAAAGTCAACATAAATAAAACATATTGTTTGTTACATGAGAGCATTTATTCCTGTCATTCCAGTGGATAGGATACAGTAATTCAAGCAGATTTATGTGTATAAAAAGAGTAACCTCATGTAAGAGGGTGTGGGTTTGGAGGTATGGGCTGAAAGCAATATGTCAAGTTGTTTATGTGTTTTATCTTCAGTTGATGGCTAAGCTGCTTTGCATATACTGTATATATATATACACACTCCAGAAGCTGAAAGTGAAAATCTAATAGTCTTTTTGTTTCTCAGTTTCTTAGATATGTATATTCTACATCAGTAACTTTCACAGTCTGTAACTCCCCCTTCTGCATGTGAACTTTGTATTGTGTCACATCATGGCATAGTAAGTTATATTTATTCCTTCTCTTCAGAAGTCACTGTGCTTGTGGGTATTGCATTGGGTGCTATATCTACTCACCCCTATGTGTTCAAATACACAATGTATACATAGACTCATTCTATGTGTGTATGTACTGTACTGTGTTTAGCTACAGTATGTGCTAGGGAGGGGCCATCGACATGCAATGAGATGGCATATGGTTTGGAGAGATGAGAGAGATGTCAAGTGTATGTGTATGTGCACAACAAATGTGTGTAGACCCAGTTAGGGTGTTGAGAGGTGCTGTCCCACTACAGTGATAGGTGTCAGATATGCCTGTGGAGCTTGGGAAGCTCTGATGAGGAGAGAGCAGGCCGGGGCTCGATGCCTCTGGTCTTCATGAAGCCCAGAAGCTGCTCGGGGATCTCAGCCAGCACGTCTTTGGCCAGCCGGGCCATGCTCAGGACCTGGTTCCCTGACTGGTCCATGTAGTCCCGGAAAGGAACAAACTGTATGGGAGTTGGGGGATGGATGACAACAGGGACACACTACTGTAGTAGGGTACTGAAAGTATTGAATGTCTGGGAGAATAAACTTCTTGGTCCTACTACTGATCATGAGCATCAAATACACTGAACATAAACTTGAATTTGTTGCTTTAGTCTAATTTGGAGAACCTCAGTTGCATTTCCTTGATTCCTCTGCTGCTTCTCAAACCCCCTTGGATGAGAAGGTCAGACTGCTGACCTTTTCATCCATCCAATGGCTTTTGAGAAGGAGGTGAGGAGAGAGGATGCGAGGAATCAATGATATGCAATTGAGATACTCACTTGTTGTCTGGCCACAGCCTACCTGCACAATGTCTCTTTCAGCAAAGCGCCCTCTGGAGGACACTCTGACCTCATCTCCATCCAGCTCCTCCATGGCTAGACAGAAACACAACATATGATAAGCTTTTCAGAACTAGCACTCTGGGGAACAGTTGAAGTCAAAACATCTACAGATACTAGAAGGAAAATGTTATGTGCTACTAGCACTGTGGACCCATTTATGCTGTAAGTGCTTTTGAAAAGAAAGGTCATTCTAAAAGGCTGACAGAATTCAGCTGGTTTATAGAAAATCTCATTGAGGACTCATCTCATTGTGTCTGATACTCAGACAACTCAACCCAGACATAAACAAGTATTCATAACTGCACACAAACCCTGCCACACTACAGTGCACAAACTCTTAGATAGACACATCCACACGAATGCACAGATACACACACACACACACACAGGAGTGCAGCAAAAGGAAAATAAACCAGACAACAAGCCTTGAAGCACACATATCAACACACATTTTCAGACATCGCTACTTCTGAAGAGTTTCTCTCCTGAAGTGCCATCAAGCGGTCTGAACTCATGACCTCTGTAATGCCTGACTGACTTCACAGCGTTCGATTGCCTAACCAAGGGGAAAATTCAGCAGAATCGAGCGCAGATGATGCCCAGAGTTACACCTCACTGGGCTGAAACAGAGACTACCCTCCCTCCCTCCCTCCCTCCCTCCCTCCCTCCCTCCCTCCCTCCCCCTTAAGGAGTCATTGATCTGAAGAGGGGCTGGATACTTGACACTCTGCAACACTGACTTTCTAAAGGAACACTCAAAGGAGAAATGCCCCTTAAAAATATAATAACAGCTGTGCAGGAGCGACTGTGCTTCTCTATTCTACCTTCAGGGGCGCCACACTCACCGTCAAACTTTGCAGGTCCAACCCCTACGATGATGATGGACATGGGGAGAGCAGCTGCCTGTAGGGAAAGAAAGAGTAATTACAGACAAACAGTAGTAGGCTATGCTTGGTTTGCAGACAGCCCCGATAGTGCACTGTCTGCAGATAAGATGGCCCTGCTGAAGGAGGAACTGTACTGTGTACTCCACTCACGTTGACCACAGCCTCCTTGGTCTGCACCATGTCAGAGATAACTCCGTCTGTGATCATCAACAACACAAAGTACTGAGAGCCATCTGTCACATCCTGTGCAGACCTGAGGGAGCACATGCAAGCACGCACGCACGCATGCGCACACACACACATACACACACACACACAAGAGCATTAACAAGCAGTGTTAGGAGTGTGTGCCTGAGTGAGATTGAGAGTGAGTGAGTTTAAATGTGATAGCAAATGTTTACAGCCTCTCACTAGAGAGATACTGTAATTAAGGACCGTTATCCAGTGAGCCATGACACTTTGACCTCTGGCATTACCCAGTTGGCACCTCTCATCTCAGAACGAGAGGAGCGAACAAAATCAAAAGAGAAAAATGACATTTTTTCCAAATCCTCTTCATTCCAATTTCACCAAGTGAGCCACAGGCGCTGTGAGGAATAAAATGAACAACAAGAGACAGTCGATACATTTCAGGCCCGATGTGTTATTATGTTAGACAAGATCCAAGACACGTCTCACAGTTGTTTGTCTGAGTCGGCGATGTTCTCCCTGGAGTATCCTTCACCCGGTTTAGGCTCCGAGATTACATCCCTAATAAAGGTAAATAAGATGTTCCACCTGGCTGAGTGTAGCATCGATCCCTGTCTGAGTGAGACCAGAACTATGACCACTATCCCCCCCCTGACCGAGGGATTACCTGCGCTCTAATATATCTAAAAGCCAGGGGTGTCAGAGACGTATAAAGACCTACGGGATGTTAGACAGGTAACAGTGAGCTGTAAGGGTAGTGGGATGACACAGGGGCTAGTACACATCTCAAAGATCAAAATTGGTTGAAAGACGTCTTTTCAACATCTTTTCAACCCAAAATACATACAGTAGCAGTCAAAAGATTGGACACATATACTCATTCAAGGGTTTTCCTTTATTTTTACTATTTTCTACATTGTAGAATAATAGTGAAGACATCAACACTATGAAATAACACATATGGAATTATGTAGTAACTAAAAAACAAATCATAATATATTTTATATTGGAGATTCATCAAAGTAGCCACAGTTTTGCACACTCTTGGCATTATCTCAACCGGCTTCACCTGGAATGCTTGTCCAATGGTCTTGAAGGAGTTCCCACATATGCTGAGCACTTGTTGGCTGCTTTTCCTTCACTCTGCGGTCCAACACATCCCAAACCATCTCAATTGGGTTGAGGTCGGTGATTGTGGAGGCCAGGTCATCTGATGCAGCACTCCATCACCCCCCTTCTTGGTCAAATAGCCCTTACACAGCCTGGAGGTGTGTTGGMTCATTGTCCTGTTGAAAAACAAATGATAGTCCCCATTAAGCGCAAACCAGATGGGATGGCGTATCGCTGTAGAATGCTGTGGTAGCCATGCTGGTTAAATCACTGACTGGTTAAATCTCAAATTTGGACTCATCAGACCAAAGGACAGATATCCACTGGTCTGATGAGTCCATTGCTTGTGTTTCTTGGCCCAAGCAAGTCTCTTCTTCTTAATGGTGTCCTTTAGTAGTGGTTTCTTTGTAGCAATTCGACCACAAAGGCCTGATTCACGCAGTCTCCTCTGAACAGTTGATGTTGAGATGTGTCTGTTACTTGAACTCTGTGAAGCATTTATTTGGCTTGCAATTTCTGAGGCTGGTAACTCTAATGAACTCTGCAGCAGAGACACCTCTGGGTCTTCCTTTCCTGTGGCGGTCCTCATGAGAGACAGTTTCATCATAGCACTTGATGGTTTTTGCGACTGCACTAGAAGAAACTTTCAAAGTTCTTGAAATGTTCCGGATTGACTGACCATCATGTCTTAAAGTAATGATGGACTGTCATTTCTCTTTGCTTATTTGAGCTGTTCTTGCCATAATATGGACTTGGTCTTTTACCAAATAGGTCTATCTTCTGTATTCCACCCCTACCTTGTTACAACACAACTGATTGGTTCAAACGCATTAAGAATGAAAGAAATTCCACAAATTAACAAGGTACACCAGTTAATTGAAATGCATTCCAGGTGACTACCTCATGAAGCTGGTTGAGAGAATGCCAAGATTGTGCAATGCTGTCATCAAGGCAAAGGGTGGCTGCTTTGAAGAATCTGAAATATAAAATATATTTTGATTTGTTTAACACTTTTTTGGTTACTATTGTGTTATTTCATAGTTTTGATATCTTCACTATTATTCTACAATGTAGAAAAACCCTTGAATGAGTACTGTAGGTGTGTCCAAACTTTTGACTGGTACTGTATTTTCAACTTCTTGTGCTTATAGGGGTGACTGGTTATTATTCTGGTCACTTTACACAGTTGATAGAATGGCCTTGCAATGCCCTGTTGCACTGTCCTCCTCCCTTTGCAATCACATGGTAAGTAGCCTGAATGCTAAAACCGTTTTTCAAATTATGTATTCTTAGCCAGAGCTCACCTGAAATTACAGCCTCCATGATTTGAGTAGCACCAAAAACTTCTAAATAACACTCTGGAGAAGACAAATGCTCTCAGCACACATAGAAACATGCATACTACTCAGAGCAGAAGCGACAGAGGAACATTAGTTGTCCGAAAGACACATTCTCCACACACAATCTCCACACACATTCTCCACATGATGCTGTTGGCGCTCCTACAATGAGCCCCAATAGACCCATACCGTATCAACCCTCCTCCAGACACTCTGGTCCAAGACAATGTAGCACATTATCTATGCAACAGGAGCGTGTGCTCTATGTAAGGTATGAAGCCTGCCTGTACAGGGAATATTTAGAATGAATAATACGTACGCCAGCCATCTGCTCGTAAGAGGGAGAGGATCGCTGCCTAGGGGAGAAAGAGCCTGGCAGAGATAACAGCTTCAAGTACATAGTATAGCCTTGCATCTCAAGGGGCTGTGTGTATGTGTACGTTCTAATCTAGTACAGGGGTTCCCAAATGTTTTTGCGCGCACCGCGCCTATTTCTATGGGCACAAGCAATGTTCCTGACACAAACTGTTCACACGCCTCTTGTTGGTGGAGAGTATTTTGCATGTTTAAAGCTTATTTCCTGCAATTCTACATATTTTGTCATGGGTTGCAAATAACATTTAGCAGTTTTCCATGTCTAATGTGTATTCATGTGATATTTGAGTGACAAAAAAATACAACAATATCTAAGGGCTAAAAAACAAAATAAAAAAGGTTAGCTGACATGGGCTAGTTAATCTGGACATTTCTAACAAGTTATAAATAGCTCTCTAAGGTATGCAATGACTAACATGGCAAAAGGAATTGATGATGCACTACCCAATTTCTAAATTGCACCTTGTGCATTCTGCTATTACAACTTTCAAGAGTAAGTTTAAAGCCGGCTTGGCTACCTGCCGCCCATTAGATAGTAGTGTTGCACCTTGCATTCAAATCAAGTCCATTCCTGTATTGTCTACCAAGATCATATTATGAGTATGTAGTGTGTCAGAGGTTTCCAGAGGTCTAGTCCATTGTGGTCTCCTTACCGTGCCACCTGGTTGATGACTGGAGAGAAGTTGGTGGGTCCGTAGAGTTGGACCGTTCTGAGGCCCTGGAAGTACGCCTCCAGCACTCCCTCTATCCCCACACAGTTTGGGTTTTCATTGTCACCACTCTGCATGGGACAGGAGGAGATGTCACCATGAAACAGTTGTTAGCCTTAATGTACTTAAAGACATTCAGTTATCAATAACTTTATGGTAAATTGTTTCACTGGTGATCAAAACGTCAACAATCAACCTACCTTTACACATCCACTCCTTTCTACAACAAGGCCCAGGAAAAGTAAGAGCTAAATGTGCAGCGTAATAACAATAAAACTAAAATAAATTGTAAATAATAAATAACGATCTTTTTATAATTAATATGGGACTTCAATATTCAACAGCCACTGGAGAACCAACCAGCCCAGTGTTCACAGTGCTCATGCGTTTAATGTTTTTTTGTAGTTGTTTGGGAAGTAATGCTGCAGGTCAGATAGACGGAGAGCTCTGTTGGCTTGACAACAGCAGCCAGTAGAGCGGAACCTGTGATTGGGGGAGGCTCCTCAGAAGGAAGTGAGGACGCTGGGAGGCCCCCGCATGCCTGAGAGATAAGACGGCTTCTGAGTGCGTGTGGCCAGCTGTGACCACGGTGATGAGACTCGGCCACTGCGCCACACCCGCTGTCACAGCTGCACTGAGACAATGAGTGGACACGTCTACTGCTGGTGTTTGAGATGTGATGGAGTGACGAGAGAACACTCTGCCATCATACGGACAGACAGACAGCAGACACCCTCAGGGGTGACCTTGAGATGTTCACTTTTGGAAAATGTGTCAGGAAGCAAATCAGCTTTTTGGTTTGATGAACAGCAACTTTAAAGCAAGGCATGCTTTCTCTGATTGATTATCTATCGTCACAATGTCATTTTCTTCTGAATCTGAATGATCTGAGATAAATCATTTATTTTAGGGAAATGTTTAAGTGGAGGGAAAGTATATGAAGCCAAACAACGGAAAATGACTTGTATGTGTCTGCCAGTTGATTTGCGTGCTTGTTTACTTTTCTCATCATCAGCACATCTCCTCCTCATGGGGGAGAGATTCCCAGAAGCAGCGCTCCACATCCTCAAGCAGATGATCCCCTTCTCTCTCCCCCTCCCTTCCTGATTGAGGGTTGGATTCAAAAGTCTCAAATCAAACAGGCTGCATCATCACTGTGACAACTACAGAAACACAGCAGGGGGGAGGGAAAGGTGTTCTTTCTCTCTCCCTCTCTCTCTCTCCGTCTCTCTCTCCATCTCTCCGTCTCTCTCTGTCTCTCTCTCCGTATCTCTCTCTCCGAGTCTTGCTGATTGGGAGAGCTTATCACTAAGCAGGATAAGACACACATTCTTACTCCAGAAACCCATCTTTTGATGAATAACAAATAAACAAAGAGAAAGAAGAATGCCTTCATCCCGAGTAGTCAATAGCTTGGTTATTGAAGGTACACACTTGCATTTTTCTTGCACAGCTGTGTGTTTGATATTCAAGTGCTGGGTGAGTCACAGGCTTCTCTAGCTCTCAGAAGGTTCACCGAAGCAAGGTTAACCGATAACAAGCCTCCCTGCCGACTGGCCTTGTCCACACCAACCCGTAATGTGCAGCATTACACAAAATCCTGCTCTAATACAATGCATTCGGGAAAGTATTCAGACCACTTGACTTTTTACACATTTTGTTAAGTTACAGTCTTATTCTAAAATGTATTAAATATACACTAATGTTCAAAAGTTTGGGGTCAATTAGAAATATTCCTTGTTATTGAAAGAAAAGCAAAAAAATGTGTCCATTGAAATAACATCAAATTGATCAGAAATACAATGTAGTCATTGTTAAAGTTGCAAATGACTATTGTAGCTGGAAACTGACAATTTGTTATGGAATATCTACATAGGCTCCTGTGTCCCTCATTACTCCTGTGTCCCAATGGCACATTGTGTTAGCTAATCCAAGTTTGTAATTGTAATAATGAATTATAATTGATTATTAGAAAACCCTTTTGCAATTATTTTAGCACAGCTGAAAACGGTTGTCCTGATTAAAGAAGCAATAAAACGGCCTTCTTTAGACTAGGTGAGTATCTGGAGCATCAGCATTTGTGGGTTCGATTACAGGCTCAAAATGTCCAGAAACAAAGAACTTTCTTCTGAAACTCATCAGTCTATTCTTGTTCTGAGAAATGAAGGCTATTTTATACGAGAAATCACTCCATTTCACTCCATTTTGCAAAGCCATGCCATACACTGTGGACGGCGCTTAACTGGAGCCAATTTCCTTCTACAACAGGACAATGACCCAAAGCACAGCTCCAAACTATGCAATAACTATTTAGGGAAGAAGCAGTCAGCTGGTATTCTGTCTATAATGGAGTGGCCAGCATAGTCACCGGGTCTCAATCCTATTGAGCTGTTGTGGGAGCAGCTTGACCGTATGGCACGTAAGAAGTGCCCATCAAGCCAATCCAACCTGTGGGAGGTGCTTCAGGAAGCATGGGGTGAAATCTCTTCAGATTACCTCAACAAATTGACAACTAGAATGCCAACGGTCTGCAAGGCTGTAATTGCTGCAAATTTAGTATTCTTTGACGAAAGCAAAGTTTGAAGGACACAACAGTTATTTCAATAAAAATCATTATTTATAACCTTGTCAATGTCTTGACTATATTTCCTATTCATTTTGCAACTCATTTCATGTATTTTTTCATGGAAAACAAGGACATTTCTAAGTGACTCCAAACTTTTGAACGGTAGTGTATATTATTTCCTCATCAATCTACACACAATGCATCATGATGACAAAGCGAAAACCAGGTTTTAAGAATATTTTGCAAATTTATAAATTCAGATCCTTTGCTATGAGACTCAAAATTGAGCTCAGGTGCATCCTGTTTCCATTGATCATCCTTGATATGTTTCTACAACTTGAAGTAAATTAAATTGATTGGACATGATTTGGAAAGACACAGACCTGTCTATATAAGGTCCCACAGTTGACAGTGCATGTTAGAGCAAAAACAAAGCCCAGAGGTGGAAGGAATTGTCTGTAGAGCTCCGAGACAGGATTTTGTCGAGGCACAGATCTGAGGAAGGGTATCATTCTTAAATGGAAGACGTTTGGAACCACCAAGACTCTTCCTAGAGCTGGCTGCCTGGCCAAACTGAGCAATCGGGGGAGAAGGGCCTTGGCCAGGGAGGTGAGCTGACAGAGCTCCAGAGTTCCTCTGTGGAGATGGGAGAACCTTCCAGTTGGACAACCATCCCTGCAGCACTCCACCAATCAAGCCTTTATTGTAGAGTGGCCAGACGGAAGCCACTCCTCAGCAAAAGGCACATGACAGCCCGCTTGGAGTTTGCCTGAATGCCAAGTATCACGTCTGTAGGAAACCTGGCACCATTCCTACAGTGAAGCATGGTGGTGGCAGCATCATTCTGTGGGGATGTTTTTCAGCTGCAGGGACTGGGAGACTAGTCAGGAGAGGGAAAGAGGAATGGAGCACAGAGAGATCCTTGATGAAAACCTGCTCCAGAGTGCTCAGGACCTCAGACTGGGCCGAAGGTTCATCTTCCAACAGGACAACAACCCTAAGCACACAGCCAAGACAACGCAGGAGTGGCTTCAGGACAAGTCTCTGAATGTCCTTGAGTGGCCCAGCCAGAGCCTGGACTTGAACCCGATCGAACATCTCTGGAGAGACCTGAAAATAGCAATTTGACACTCCCCATCCAACCTGACAGAGCTTGAGAGGATCTGCAGATAGGAATGGGAGAAACTCCCCAAATACAGGTGTGCCAAGCTTGTAGCGTCATACCCAAGAAGACTAGAGGCTGTAATCGCTGCCAAAGATGTTTAAACAAAGTACTGATTAGTCTGAATACTTACATAAATGTGATTTCATTTTTTTATTTTAATATCATTTAGCAAACATTTTTTTTAAATGGTTTTGCTTTGTCATTATGGGGTATAGTGTGTAGATTGATGAGGGGAAAAAACTTGTTAATCAATTTTAGAATAAGGCTGTAACGTAACAAAGAGTGTTAAAAGTAACGGGGTCCGAATAAGTTCAGAATGCACTGTATATCTGTAGGCCTGCTTCACAAACATTGAAGCTGAAGGCCCTACTCAAAACTGCTCACAAAGTTATAGCATAACTTTTTTTTTTTAAGTTTGCATATTCTTATGGCTAGCGGAACCCCTCGACAACATCCCGCTGAAAAGGCAGAGCGCAAATTATTATTATTATTTTTTAAATATGTAACTTTCAAACATTCACAAGTGCAATACACCAAATTAAAGCTTAACTTCTTGTTAATCTATCCATCGTGTCCGATTTCCAAAAGGCTTTACAGTGAAAGCACACAATATTAGGTCAGAGCCTAGTCACAAAAACACATACAGCCATTTTCCAGCCAAAGAGAGGAGTCACAAAAAGCAGAAATAGAGATAAAATTAATCACTAAGCTTTGATGATCTTCATCAGATGGCACTCATAGTACTTCATGTTACACAATACATTTATGTTTTGTTCGATAAAGTTCATATTTATATCCAAAAATCTCAGTTTACATTGGCGCGTTATGGTCAGTAATGTTGTGCCTCGAAAACATCCGGCGAATTTTCAGAGAGCCACATCAATTTACAGAAATACTCATCATAAACTTTGATAAAAGATACAACTATTATGCACAGAATTAAAGATATACTTCTCCTTAATGCAACCGCTGTGTCAGATTTCCCAAAAACTTTACGGAAAAAGCACACCATGCTATAATCTGAGTACGGCGCTCCGACACAAAAATAAGCCATACAGGTACCCGCCATGATGTGGAGTCAACAGAAGTCAGAAATAGCATTATAAATATTCACTTACCTTTGATGATCTTCATCAGAATGCACTCCCAGGAATCCCAGTTCCACAATAAATGTTTGTTTTGTTTGATAAAGTCCATAATTTATGTCCAAATACCTCCTTTTTGTTAGCGCGTTCAGTTCACAATACAAACTCACGAGGCGCGGGCAAGTCCAGGCGAAAGTTCAGACGAAAAGTCCAAAAAGTTATATAACAGTTCGTAGAAACATGTCAAACGATGTATAGAATCAATGTTTAGGATGTTTTTAACATAAATCTTCAATAATGTTTCAACCAGATAATTCCTTTGTCTTTAGAAATGCAATGGAACGCAGGTCGCTCTCACGGCCATGCGCATGACCAGCTCATGGCATTCTGCCAGACACCTGGTTGAAACAGCTCTCATTCCCCCCTCCTTCACAGTAGAAGCCTCAAACAAGGTTCTAAAGACTGTTGACATCTAGTGGAAGCCTTAGGAAGTGCAATATGACCCCATAGACACTGTATATTAGAAAGGCAATGAGTTGAAAAACTTCAAACCTCAGATTTCCCACTTCCTGGTTGGATCTTTCTCAGGTTTTCGTATGAGTCCTGTTATACTAACAGACATCATTCAACCAGTTTTAGAAACTTCAGAGTGTTTTCTATCCAAATCTACTAATAATATGCATATATTAGCTTCTGGGCCTGAGTAGCATGAAGTTTACTCTGGGCACGCTTTTCATCCGAACGTGAAAATGCTGCCCCCTATCCCAAACAGGTTATTAAGTGAACATTTAAGTGATAATGCCGGTGAAGATGTGATTTTGAGGATATTGGCACCATTGTTAGGCCAGAAATGAAGTGGAGGTTGTAAGTTCGATTGGCAGGTTGCTATGGCAAACAAAAATGGCTGCTATGGAGGCTCTTTCCCCGTAGCTAACAAACATAAAATACCGTAAATACACAACCACATATTTAGCAATGGAGCATGTTCTGATTGGCCAGTGATGGGCCAGTGAGGGGTCAGGCCTCGACACATCTACAACGCATTGCTGTTGAACCAGCCTTCATTATAGTACGCCTAGGGCTTGGGTTTTGAAAATAAGAAATGGAAAACAAGCAATTGTTACAGTAAAATAACTTATAAATACGAAGTTCACCGGTATTCATTGAGGTTCTCAACTCTCGATTTCATGATGAGCATGGACACATGTAGACAACATCATGGAGGGGGTTTCCCAAAACAGGAGCTGCAAGGCTTAAAATATGTAGGCCTGCCTACAATACAGAGATACAAATAGAATGTCAGCTCACTGTTTTGCTTCTCTCAAACTCATCTTTTAATCAAGCTTTGATGATTTAGATGTATTTCTAAGTGGTTTCACGAGCCAAACCCTTTATTGCATTGGGTTGAACAAAAAAAGCCTTAATTGGAGATTAGGGGTGGCTATCTTTGGTTTTTAATCAAATAAAACGAAATGGGAAAAAAACTATAGTTTTTTAAAAATGTTTCTAAATACTAAGTATACAGGCACCAAAAGCTCATTACTCTTGTTCCATGTGCATTGCATGGCAGTGTCCGTCACGGCTGGATAGGCTGCGTTTCCGCTGTCAAAATTCATGCTATAATGAACCACGTTACCGCTAAAACCAGCTTTTGGTTGGTCTTAAAGGTGCAATATGCAGAAATCACTCTGCCATTCCCTGGTTGCAAAAAGTTCGCCTAATGTCAGTTTACGTGACAAAACAAGCATGTAGAGCACACATGTATAACTCATTGCACGGAGGGCCGAGTGTCTGCAGGTTTTCGCTCCACCCTAGTACTGTGTCTTAAAAAACTAAAACCTGCAGACACTTGGCCCTGCATGGAATGAGTTTGACACCCCTGGTGTCCACATCACCAACGAACTATCATGGTCCAAACACACCAAGACAGTCGCGAAAAGGGCACGACAACACCTTTTCCCCTTCAGGAGACTGAAAAGATTTGGCATGGGTCCCCAGATCCTCAAAAAGTTTTACAGCTGCACCATCGAGAGCATCCTGACCGGTTGCATCACCGCCTGGTATGGCAACTGCTCGGCATCTGACCGTAAGGCGCTACAGAGGGTAGTGCGTACGGCCCAGTACATCACTGGGGCCAAGCTCCTACCATCCAGGACCTATATAATAGTCCTGCTTTGGCTCTTAGGCCAATCAAGAGCATGATTGGCTGTACAATCAGCCCCAACCCTTTGAAATGCTGCTCTTATCCTTGAAACGCAGGAGCTGATTTTGAGTTAATAGGGCCCTGGGACAGTGGTCTCTAACCGCATTTGCTCCCGCTCTCCTTTTTTTGCCTCCCTTCTCTGCCTCTTCCCCACATGAAACACAGATCAGCCCACATATTCCCACCTAAAGATACTAACACACATACACCTACTACTATAGTTGTATTAAAGGTACAAATGGGCACAAAATAGAGAAGCACACCATGAGAAAGAATCTGAAATATAGCTCGAGGTTTCTTACTCCAATCTGATACAAAATATGTGTATGCACTTCTGGATTTGGATCTATCAGAGTGTGTCTAGTAGCAGTGCTTGTGTGTGTGTGTGTGTGTGTGTCTAACCAGAGGGAAGGCGTGGGAGATCTTTCCGTCGGGGGGCAGCTTGGCTCCGAAGCCATAGGCTGGGAAAAGCTTGTCACTGTCGTAGTCCTGGATGATCTCCCCCACAGCTTTGAGTGCCATGGCGTAGGCGTTCATCTGGTACGGGTTCATGTAGTGGAGGGAAGTGGGCTGAGACGGATTACCTGTCAGAGAGCACAGACAAACACACATAGAGACACAACTGAAATGAAGATTCATTAATGTCCACTCACTGCTGATTCCTGTCGTGACCTATTCCACTGTGTTATATAATATGTGCATAAATATATTTTTGATATGGCCTACGACAGCCCTAAGCTCCAGACTTACCATTAGAAGCAGTGAAGTCGATGGCTACTGTGAAGTTGAGTTGTGTCCTGGTGGGAAGGACATAAAATAGATCAACTTGATCCAAATTAGAATTCTGGCGTCTGAGAGGACCAAACCTCTTCAACCAGGACTTTGATCAATAGTTTATTGAGTAGTTCTATTACTCTGGCCCTGGTCCTATGGGCCAAATTGACAAACTGGTTAGATGGAGCAGTGTGAATGTGATGCAAATAAGTCCATGTCCAAGACCTTTAGTCTGGGGGCTTCTCAAGCTGTTAATCCACATAGCGATGGGCCGAATTAACACTGGGCTAATTAAAATTCAACTCACCCGCCTCGGATGAAATCCACAAACGTATACTCTGATTCCACTTTGAAGGACAGCAGTGTTACCTGGTGATCGTAGTGAGGGTGGGGGGATGGGGAGAGGGATAGTATGATAACAATAATTACCCCTATAAATCAATACAATGGTGAAGCTGACAGGCAGATATGAGGAAGGTACGTACCGTGCCAGAGTTGATGTATTTCCTTTTCTTGCCCTTCTTTTTTGGATTTAGAACCTGGTTTGTGGAAAATAAACGAATGGATAAGAAAACGATTACAGTAAATTATTAAAGCAATATGAACTGAAGATGCTTGTGGTAAATATTGTGCATAATGTGGATGTACATATCTATTCAAGGTACAACAAACTTGACAACTGAAAGGATATGCCTGATAATAGTAATGAAAATTGAAAACATGAAATTGGAACACAGGAGTGATGGTTGTTGATAATGGGCCTCTGTGCGCCTATGTAGATATTCCATAAAAAATCTGCCGTTTCCAGCTACAATAGTCATTTACAACATTAACAATGCCTACACTGTATTTCTGATAAATGTTATGTTATTTTAATGGACAAAAAAAGAAATTTTCCTTCAAAAACAAAGACATTTCTAAGTGACCTCAAACTTTTAAACGGTAGTGTATGTACACTGAGTATACAAAACATGACATAGACTGACCAGGTGAATCCAGGTGAAACTATGATCCCTTATTTATGTCACTTGTTAAATCCACTTCAATCAGTGTAGATGAAGTTGAGGAGAGGTTAAAGAAGGATTTTTTATCTTTGAAACAATTGTGTATGTGTGCCATTCAGAGCGTGACAAAATAATTAAGTGCCTTTGAACGGGGTACTCTCAACAGTTTCCTGTTTGTATCAAGAATGGTCTACCAACCAAAGGACATCCATCCAACTTGACACAACTTTGGGAAGCATTGGAGTCAACATGGGCCAGCATCCCTGTGGAACGCTTTCGACACCTTCTAGAGTCCATGCCCCGACGAATTGAGGCTGCTTTAAGGTGCAAAAGGGGGGTGCAACTCAATATTAGGAAGGTGTTCCTAATGTTTGGTATACTCAGTGTATATGCTTCTAAAAATACACAAACATTTGTGGCTCACCTCATAGACATTAAACTGGTTTTGTCCACGCGAGAAATCTCTGTAACTTGTGGTGAACTCACCGATGAAATCATGGCTGAAGGGAAGAATAGCTGAAGGTTTGACACATATTCACAAAGCCTTACAGACATTCATGTGTTCATCAAAAAGAGCACAAAAAAGTACCTTCCATCTCTGTCCCAGTCATAGACATCCACTTTAACCGTTCTAGTAGGGAAGCAGAAAAAACAATTTAAAAAACGTATTTAATTTGTTCAACATGACCTTAGACACAACCACCACAGACCTACGTGACCTAAGGAAAAAGTGTCATGATGATACATGTCCAAGAGAGGTAGGCTAATATCCTGTCAACAGTACACACTGACTCACAGAGACTCCGTCAGCATCGTTAACATTGATTGGTGTGAGATGTAGTGTAAAATCATCTGAGTCAATTCCAATAACACCAGTGCTGGCCACTGGGACACCACGGCCGACTGCTGGCATTATTCTGAATGCCCCAGGACAGAGTTTGGGAGACCCTGCTGTAGAGGTTCCCCATTGGCTCCCCCCAGACAGTGTCTTTCTCTAACCTGTCATAGTCCCCGTTACACAGGGCCCTCACTGCGATGGTGAAGGGCTGCCAAACAGGGTTCAGGGTGTTCTTAACCACCTCCGTCTTATGACAGATAGTGAACCTGGAACAGAGTAGTAGAGAAAGTTACAGAGAGGAACTCACAATGTACGTACCTGTGAAACGAGGAAATATCACAAGCATTGAGAGAATCCCAAGAACATGGGATACTGAGAGCTAGATACTCAGTCCAAGTACATGGTAGAACATTGAAAACACAGATGGAACTAGACATTGGACGTTCCCTCGGCAGGTACACTCACGTTCCATCTTCGTTACTTCGGTAGAAGACCAGGAAGGGGTCAGACTTCCCAAAAAAGTCCTTCTTGTCCAGCTTGTTGGCACACAGCTGCATGGTAGCAATGTCCTAGAGAGGAACATCAACAGAGAACTTTTGGATAGCTTCTCACTGTAGCACATAATCAACATATTACTGTAGTCTAGCCCTAAGGCAGGTTTTTTTTTTTTACTTTTCTTGCCCGGGGTCCCCCACCCAGGCAAACCTGTGACCCAGGGAGCTCCAACATGTGTTCGCACCACAACATTTGACATCTCGTCTTATCATCAGGTGAATGATAATGGCAATTTGGTAGACAGTTTCATTATTTTGACCTTCCCATTTTGACCTTCCCAAAGTTCATTGGAAGAGGAAGTGTAAACTTTAACATAGTCTATTAGCTAGAAAGGTATCTTGGCAGTGTATAGAACATATTCTATTTAAGGTATCTTTACTTTTACTCAAGTATGATATTTGAGAACTTTTTCCACCACTGCCTATTGTATGAATTCCTTTCATTAGCCATAGTTTCTAGTTTCAACTTTATTTAACCAGGTAGGCCAGATGAGAACAAGTTCTCATTTACAACTGCGACCTGGCCAAGATAAAGCAAAGCAGAATACAGAATGATGTCGTCTGTGTAGAGGTGGATCAGAGAATCACCAGCAGCAAGAGCGACATCATTGATGTATAGAGAGAAAAGAGTCGGCCTGAGAACTGAACCCTGTGGCACCCCCATAGAGTCTGCCAGAGGGCCGGACTGTAACAGTTTTGGTCTAGAGTGTCTCCCCCTTGAAGAGGGGGATGACCGCGGCAGCTTTCCAATCTTTGGGGATCTCAGATGATACAAAAGAGAGGTTGAACAGGTTAGAAATAGGGGTTGCAACAATTGCGGCGGATAATTTTAGAAAGAGAGGGTCCAGATTGTCTAGCCCAGCTGATTTGTAAGGGTCCAGATTTTGGTCCAATAGCCATCGTTCACCACTGTTACTATGGGACACTGGAGATCGAATTTCAACATTGAAACAATGTTGCAAATATCGGAGATACAGTACAGACAGCAAAGTTGACGCAAATATCTGCTGTTGAAAACCAAATGCTAGTGAAAACCAAATGCTAGTCTTAAAGAATGAGGATATCATGTCTAGATGCGTTTTTACAGTTTACAGTAACGATTGCCTGGCTGGTCTGATGAGACAGTGGATTGCGCAGTGAGATGGAAGAGTAAATATGTATTTCGCTGTCATAGCCTTAGCCGATGGTAAGATGTGGAATAGACACTGGCTGGAACACAGTTTTAACCAATCAGCATCCAGGATTAGACCCAGGCATTGTATAATTTAATTCATAGACTTCACTGTGGTGCTGCTATGGCTAAAAACCTCTTCTGCCGCAATGCCAGACTCCTTCCAGCACATTCCTATCCCGTGATTGAGTCCTGCTTTGGCTCTTAGGCCAATCAAGAGCATGATTGGCTGTACAATCAGCCCCAACCCTTTGAAATGCTGCTCTTATCCTTGAAACGCAGGAGCTGATTTTGAGTTAATAGGGCCCTGGGACAGTGGTCTCTAACCGCATTTGCTCCCACTCTCCTTTTTTTCCCCCTCCCTTCTCTCCCTCCCCCCCACATGAAACACAGATTAGTCCACATATTCACACCGAAAGATACTAACACACATACACCTACTACTATAGTTGTATTAAAGGTACAAATGGGCACAAAATGGAGAAGCACACTACGTCCCACAAAAAAGTATTTCTTTAATTATTATGTCATATAGTTTTTAAAAAACGGTCTGGAATATTCATAGGTAACATTGCAGAGATATAATTAAATTCTGAGACCACAACCATTTTAATCACGTTGATCTTTCACCATAAAGAAAGTTCTCTCTCTTCCCATTTTTCTATATTGGTCTTAATCTTGTCTAGCAGTGGCTCAAAATTTTGTCCCATCACTTCCTCCAAATTTGAACTAAATGTATAACCCAAATCTTTCATCCCAGTAGGAACCCATTTAACATTTCCAGAGTAACATATGGCATGAATTGACATTGCTTTCGACTTATCCCAATTCATTTTGTAGCTTGACAAACTAGAATATGATTCAATACAAGTAAGTAATTGTGGAAGAGACTAGAGAGGATCAGAGACCAGCAGAAGAATATCGTCTGCATACATAAGCAGCTTCTATTTTTTTCCTCCTCCATGGACACCCCCAATGTCTGTATCTGTACTTATCATTGTCGCAAGAGGCTCTAAAACTATGGTAAACAGGAGAGGGGAAAGAAAGCAACCCAACCTTGTGCCTCTAGAAAGACTAAAAAAAGGACACATAATTCCATTTGTAAGAACTGTTTCTTTAGGATTGGAATAAAGGACACTTATCCCTTTACAAAAGCCAGGACCAAAAACACATTTTCCTCGGGTTCTTAGGAGAAAAGCCCACTCTACCCTATCAAATGCCTTCTCAGCAGCTAAGGAGACAGCAACGGTAGGAACTATATTTGAGCGGTTTAACCACATGAGGTGTAAGAGCCTACCTGTTCATAATAAATCCTACTTGGTCACTATGTATGATCTTAGGTAGTGCCTTCTCTAAGCGTATTGCAAGGGTCTTAGTAAGAATCTTACAATCCACATTAAGAAGGCCATCCAGACCAGGTGACTTCCCTGCTTTCAAAAATAAAATGGTGGCTTTTACTTCCTGTTCTTTTATAGTACAGTCTAGGTCCTCTACTTTGCTATCTGATAATCTAGGTAATTCTATACCAGATAAAAAAGTATCTATATCTATGGGGCTCGCCGAACAGGAGGATGTACTGTATATAAATCTTCATAAAAACATAAAAACATTGTTTCTCTCTTTGGATGAGGTCACCATCTTATTGCCCTTCTTAAATGCTGGGATTACGTTAGAAGCATTTTTAGTTGTCTTGCTAGTAGCCGGCCTGTCTTCTCACCTTCCTCATAAAAACTGGTTCTAAGCCTAAACAGTGCATATTCTCTCTTTTTGTTATACATTTTGTGCAACTGAAATTTCAGTTTGCAGGCAGTTTGAAACGTGCTATCTGTGCAATGTATTGCCAAATCCCTTTCCAATACACATTTCTCTGTTTCTAATCTTTTTACTGCTTCAGCCCCTTCCCTCATATTTTTGGACGCATATGCTATTATTTTGCATCTYATATATGATTTAGAGGTTTRCCATACTGTGGAAATCCTTATAGGTGYGCCTACGTTGATCTCAAAAAAGGATCTAAGATCATGTGCTAGTGATGGCTAAATATCTAATTTTGCAATGGTGTTGAGTCTAAATCTACCCTTCCTTACATTTTCAGAGTTTATATCAACATGTAACTCCACTATAGCATGATCTGTGAGGGCGATGGGCCCAATCTTGCAATCAATCACATTATTAAACATGAAATTAGATATCAAGAATACATCTATTCTGGAGTGTGTCTTATGACAGTGGGAGYAAAAAAGTATATTCTCTATCATTAGGATGSACTAATCTCCATATGTCTGTAAGGCCCATATCTTCTGCTAGCATATGTATTGCAAGTCTATCTTTTGGCGCGGAGTTACTTGTAAATTTACTTCTATCAATCATATTGTCCATCACTTGGTTGATGTCTCCAGGAAGGACGATCTGTCCCTCCATATTTCCCAGTATAATGTTGACCTCYTGAAAAAAATGTGGGTCCTCCTTGTTGGGAGCATATATGTTGCATAACACTACCGTAATCCCATTTATAAGAGCCTCAATGCAGATAATCCTGCCAGACTCATCAGAGTGTTGCTTCAACATTACAAAATGAAGTATTTTGCTTATCAGAATAATCACCCAATTTTGTTTGGAATTAAATGAGCTATYATAAACTTCTGCAACCTAGCCTCCTCCAAATTTCAGTGCCTCTGTATCTGTTAAATGTGATACCTGRATGAACWTAARATCTGCCTGTTTTGATTTTAYATATGTCAAAATCTTTTTTCTCTTCACTTGGTTACCACAACCATTTACAGTATGTTCCAAGTATCCATATTTGCTCTGAGAYGTTATAGCCTGTGAGCATGAAGTGCCCCTTTTAACACGTTACAACTCTAATAAACATCATTATATAAAATTGRACAATATATGCTCCTGCTGTAGAAAAAAAACTGTGTAAATAAACATGGAAAACCAATCCCCAAATAAAACAAAGCAATGTAACGTTGCTTCTCGATGAATCAATCATCACAGAACTGTCTTTGATGCTGCAGTATCAACTAAACAATATATAAATATTTATTCAACTAGGCAAGTCAGTTAAGAACAAATTCTTATTTTACAATGACGGCCTAGCCCGGCCAAACCCAAAAGACGCTGGGCCAATTGTGCACCGTCATATGGGACCCCAGATCACAGCCAGTTGTGAAATAGCCCGGGATCGGAACAGGGTCTGTTGTGATGCCTCAAGCACTGAGATGCAGTGCCTTAGACTGCTGTGCTACTCGGGAGCCCTTATGGTCAGTAAGGTGGTCCGTAAGGTGCATGAAAGGCTAAATTAGCAACACRCCCCAGAGTCCCTCAAACAAATAGGCTACCTTCATTTGTATTGTAAACAGCCTATCATTCAACTTGTACTTTACCTTGTCTCGTCTTCTTTATCTAYGCTAAACACKTTGCTCTTGCAATAAACTTTCTGCCTCCAKGTTGTCCTTGAAKATKATTTTCTTTCCCTTCCAAGTARAGAGCAGGGTCGCTGAGAATGGCAGATTTCAACGGCGAGGATMCCGTCTCCCGTCTGGAGAAGGGTAATGAGAATCATGAGAAAAAGCTGGATKTATTGTGGAATCGTGTCGAAGAACTTGAGAACAGAAGTAGGAGAAATACGGGGAAATRAGTTCATCTGAAAGAGGTTAGTGAGACTGGCGGTGGACTAATCTTGTGTGTGTGCAGAAAATCATCGCAGGCATGAATTTGAAATTTAACGAACCCATCGCAGTTTAACCATACCTGACGGGAATGGGCCCCCAAGAACGGTTCTCATWCGATTCCTACAATCTACAGCCCGGGACAAGGTACTTAAAGCGGCAAAAGAAAAGGGTGGCTTTCAGTGGGAAGGCCGCCGGCTGTCTTTTTTCCCGGCCCTTTCCAGGAACTGGCAATGAAGAGGAAGAAGTTTGCAACGGCGAGGAAACGAGGAGCAAAGGAGAAGAACATCAGGCACACACTGCCACTCTGCCCCATCCATCCTCTCTTGTATCGCATCAACTTTTTCCTTTAGCTCGGTAGTTGTTTTTATCGTGGCGACATCGGATGCAACACCCAACAAAGTCYTATTCATCTTTCCCATTTGCTCAAATAYATCCTTCAGATTTACCGATTTCTCTGGGGTTATGTGTTTATCCATGTCTTGGTGGGGGTTTCGGAAAGACTTCCTGTTTKTTTGCTAGTCGATGTGGCCTTCRGTGAATACTGCGTGGTAGGCCCGAATAAGTTTTTAGCGTGTGTCGACATTCCAATAACGSCACTTTAGCGAGATGTTTCAAAATGTAAATGATCTTTATATTATACTGCACTTCAAGTCAGTATATTAAGTGTATGTCGTTGAATTTCAATATTTACATGTGGGCATTTGGAGCTCTCTAAAATGCTGCCATCTTTTTTGGTAATCACACCTGACTCTAACGCGGCTATTTTGAAAGATATCATGAAGAACTGCATAAGTGTTGCTAATGCTCTCCACTTTCTGGAGGACCGAGTTTTGAAATCAGTGMAATGCTRGGTGGAAACAGAGTATGATATCTAAGGAGATGGAGAAAATTCTGCCYTTTGATTGAAAATAATGTGGAGGGAGTTGAAAAGAGAACAKACAGTAGAAGGCTGTTYTATAAAACACCTGTCTCCGAGATTARATCTTCAAACTAAAGGGCAACCATGGCATCCYTGACAGAGAGGGAGAAGCGTTCATTCATGTATACGGGTAAGAGAGTCGAACAAGCTACATTTTCAGATGTTATACATTTATACATGCTAGCTTGCGACTCTACGTCTACCAGGAACGCGCTCACCAGCCAAGCACACGCACTGTCGTGGATGCAAGGTCCGATCACTTCTGACACCAATGTAATGAAACAGGCAYGGAGCAGGCCTCGAACCCTCGACCTTTTAGCCCGAAGTCCAGCGCGCTATCGACTGTGCCGCAAAAGCATGCTCAKGCGCAGAGTCGATATTTGCGCTTATAAACCCAATACTGTTAGCTAGCTAGCTAACATTAGCTGGCTGGCTCGCTAGCTAACGTTACGTGAATGATCTGTGTAGTAATATTATTCATATCTCAGAGCCATTTGCATTGCTAGTTATAGCCTAACGTTAGCTAGGTAGCTAACATTGAACCTAGCTASTTTGTTAGCTTTAGCTGCCAGCAGATTCATGCAGGGTAGTAATGTTATGAGTTGGGTTTATGGTTCATTGTTTAGCTAGCTAGCTACATTTCTAAACAAAAGACTCCATTATGCAAGTAACCATTTCACTGAACCGTTTACACCTTCTATATCCTGTGCATGTGACCAATACACTTWGATTTTATTTGATATAGTGTGCATTTACCAGAGATGGCAATGTGAAGAACAACATGACCTGCACCAAAGTCAAATTAGGATGTAACGTTAGGCCAATGAGACAGTGTCCAAGTTCTAAAATTCACTGGTAGAATGACCTGCTTTTATTTTGTCACACTCACAACCGTAAACAATTTTTTTGTATTTAGCTTGCCATTATCTTGTAAATAATGATCTTGTTGTGAGTATATAACTTAATGTTAGCTAGCTAGCTAACAAGCTAGAAACTAACCAAAACATTGTTAAGAAAGTTGCTTTTAGTTGCCTGGTTTGCTAGATTGACATATACTAAATTCATTGTTAAACGGATGGCTTTATTAGAGTTTAAAAAAAACACCAGTTATGCTATTTTGGACCACCAGGCTGCTGATGTCACGCAGCCTGTCGTTTTTGTGTTTATACTTTTTCATTAACGACAACGACAAGTTTGATGTCGGACGACACTAGAATGTACATGATGTCACTACGAGAACTGTCTACAGACATGTCGATAGACGTTGCCTCACAGTTGAATCCTTAAAGAGATGGGTGGGGCTAAGGCTTAAGAGGGTGTGAACGATCCTGAATGYGTGTAMACAAAGAAGAGTAGGTGTACCAAAACATTCAAGGGCCATTTTCTCAGAAGTGGGGTTACAAGTTTATCAACTTTCAAAGTAGAATGACTTTCCCATTGTTCCTCAACTGTTGTGTATGATATTACATTTMACCAGTCTRWACTTTTATCCAATGTAAAAAACATAATTTCAAATTTTGCTACAAGAGACCCAATCCAACCGGTTGGTCACAAATAGTTTTTGGAAATGAAGCCCTTTATCTACTTTCCCAGAGTCGGATGTTCCTGTAGACTTCCAGTCATTGCGCTAACGCTAGTTAGCATTGGCTTGTGAAACTACCTCTAACTTCCTTCATACTCGACGCAGAGACATACAATTTTTATCCACAATGATATTCTGTTGCAGATAGCGATATTCGTAAAATAAGGAATATGCTTCTGGACAGAAGCTCTACAGCACAACTAACTAACTAACAGGCGCTCCAACATGTGAAGAAAGCCGTACAGCATAATAACCACAGAAAACATGTTTAGCTTTAATAGTGACTTCGAGCCAACCCCTTTTACCTCGAGAGGAAATTAAAAAACAACACCGTACAGAATTCATCACATGGAAGCTATATTCAGTCTGAGGGCTTAACAATATGTATGGCTGTTTATGGTCTGTCAGTGGTTGTGCATCCGTTGGTTGGTCCGCTGCTCTGTTTTGGGTAGAAGGACTAGTAGGACAGGTCCCTGTGGAGACGCCCCGGGACTGAAGCATCACGCATGGAGCCACTGTAATAAGTTAGTCTTCTCCAGCGCAGTACAACGCAGGGGCAGACTCAGAGGTGGCTGATAGCAGGAGAGGGGCATCATGGGAAATCTCTTAGCAGCCAGTTCCTCAGTGACAGAGTGGCGAGCTCCGCCCACGCTCATCTGAATTTCTAAGCAGTGTCTCTCTCTCTCTCTCTCTCTCGCTCTCTGAGAAAAACCCTCTCAGTTATTTCTGGGGTAAACAAACATGGAGATTAACTCTCCCGCTCCTTTCTCTCCTAGTCTTTTTTTTGTAAGAAGTGTTGACATGCTGAATGCACTGAGGTGTCTGTTTAAACTACTAGCACACAGCTCGGACACCCATGCATACCCCACAAGACATACCACCAAAGGTCTCTTCACAATRCCCAAGTCAAGAACAGACTATGGGAGATGKACAGTACTACATAGAGCCATGGCTACATGGTGCTCTATTCCACATCAGGTAACTGATACAAGCAGTAGAATCAGATTWAAAAAACGGATAAAAATATAACTTATGGAACAGCGTGGACTGTGAAGAGACACACACACAGACACACATACACATGATAAGACACGCACTCTACACACACGTACACAGGGATTTTAAATTGTAGATATGTGATACTAGAGTAGTGGCCTGAGGGCACATACTTAATGTGTTGTGAAAAGTGTTATGAAATGCAGTGTCATGTAATATTTTAAATTGTATATACTGTAACTGCCTTAATGTTGCTGGACCACAGGAAGAGTAGCTGCTGCCTTGGCACAACAATGGCTGAAACAAAAGCTGACTTTCGTGGCCTCAGAGGGGAAAAGGTGACTTGTCAGGTACTGACCCTACAGTTACTGAGCTCCTCCGCCGCAAAGATAATGGCCCCCAACTTCTTCCCAGGAATCCCACTGTGAAAGAGAAAAAGAGAAAATGATGGAAGAGAGAGGGGGGAGGGAGAGTGACAGAGCGAGAGAGAGAGAGAGAGAGACAGAGTGAGATATCTTTTAATACTAATGACAATATGATACTTAGTCATATAGTCACAGTCCCGCTCTTCCTCTTCCTTGAGTCAGAATTCATTAACCATGCAACACATACTGCATAGCACGTTCACACAGCCATCTTTCCTATCTTGTTCTGCTTTAATGCAGTTGCCATCACATGAAGGTTAAAGCTTTTGTTTTTACTTCATTTAAACTTACTTTCACTTTGTCGATTCAATTTATTCCAATTAAGGCACGATTCAATGAACTGAAAGGATAGCGAGCGAGAGCGAGGGTAGAGAAAGCCAGAGCAGACAAGCCGAAGAAGTGCGAGAGAGGGTGAGCAAGAGGCTGTGTGACAGTAAGGGGCTTGCGAGGTCAAACCTGCAAGCTGGTCAATTACTGTGCAGTGGGTAAATCTGGGTAACTCTGGGCCAGCTATAGCTCGCTCCACTCCCCTCCTCCAGTCATTAGTAGAGTGAACTTCTGGGGAGAATATCAATTGCATTACTCTGATTCCTCGCGTCCTCTCTCCTTGCCTCTTTATCAAAACCCATTGGATGAGAAGGTCAGAAGGGAGGGACCTCTGAGCTTCTCATCTCATGAGGTTGGAGAAGGATGTGAGGAATCAAGGAAATGCAATTGAGATTCTCCCGTGGTGCAGCTCATCCTCTCACCACATCCAGCACGTCACTCTCTCTGACAGGGGCGACCTCCTAGCACATCACCTTATCACCTACACTGAGCAGAGGCCTTGTCTCACAGTGGTACAGGGTGCTGATGGGTCACCTATCCAGGTATGTCTCAATCTWCCACCTTGACACACATTTTCCTACTGGTATTTCCTGCATAACAGAGTTGTCCAATCAAACCATGTCCAATCTCATAGCGTGCTCACTGAGTTACAGAGGTAATAGTCTTGCGATGTACCACATTGTGCAAGTCTGACTGCGATTGGGCATCCCTCATTAAACAACCCTCTGTTTTTACTATAAGGTGTTATATCTAGGGTTGCAAAGCTATCGGTAATTTACCAAAATGAAATCTTTTGTAATTTTGGTAATTAATAGACAATCTATGGCAATCTATGATAACTTTGGTCATTTATACATGAATAACTTTTACAAAATGTATTCATATATAGTATACATTTTTATATCCGTATCCATATTGTCCATGAGGTTGTAGTGGATAGACCATAAGGTTCAAGAGAAAATAGCATAATTAATACAAAAAAAACATCTAATGAACAATGACATTATTTGTTTTAACTCTGCAACTCTTCCAACTATTGACTTTTCTTACAACTACTACCAGTTTGATGCCAAAACATTGACAACAAATATATGTTGACATAGTTAAATAAATAAAAGTGTGTAAAAAAAAWATGTATACAAYATATTTAATGTTGAAATCKTCATATTAAACACCAATTGTATTCACTAAGTTGATGGTTAATATTTAGGATACTGTTTTATGGCTTTGATATTCAATGTTTTATTWAAAAATCATGTTATTTAATATTTGTACATGTGATAAGGCCACACAGAGGGCCAGAGATAATTACAGAGACCTGTGGTAATCTGAAGTACCCCAAAATGTCACTAGATGTCATCTTATAAATTTCCATATAAACCTTGAAAGTTACCAAAATTCTGGTAGTTTACTGGTAAACTTTGAAAGWTTCCAGTAATATACCCTCCCTTTTGTAACCCTAGTTATAGCACACATTGTGAGTAATCACAGTAAATTGGTGAGGAAATGGAAAATGAAGTGGAAAACAGAGTTTCCGTCTTCACCATCCTGAGATAATATACGATGATGTTCTGGACACGGAGAGAAAATAACAAATTACTGTATGTTTCCTTGGTAACTGAAGTCACAGTATCAGCAGCAATCAGGACACGTCATCTAATTACGTCATAGAAACAGCCATCGAGGCCCTTTAGCAGACAACAGGCAGAAATCCTGTTAGCTAGAGGCCCACCACGTCTCAATGRGATTAGACCTTGGAGAGAAGGATGCCCTTCAGAAACCTATCTCCTCCCCGTCACTCCCCTCCCTGTCTGCAGGCAAATGGGATGGCAAGAGTAGCGACAGGTGAGCGGAAGAGTCCAGAGATTTCTACACTATATATACAAAAGTATGTGGACACCCCTTTCAAATGAGTGGATTTGACTATTTCAGCCATATTCGCTGCTGACAGGTGTATAAAATCAAGCACACAGCCATGCAATCTCCATAGACAAACATTGGCAGAGCTCAGTGACTTTCCAACAAGTCAGCTGCCCCAGTCAACTGTAAGTGCTGTTATTGTGAAGTGGAAATGTCTAGGAGAAACAATGGCTCAGCCATGAAGTGGTAGGCCACACAAGCTCACAGAACGGGACKGCCYAGTGKTGAAGTGCGTAGCGCGTAAAAATCGTCTGTTCTCGGTTGCAACACTRACTACTGTGTTCCAAACTGTCTCTGGAAYRAACATCAGCACAATAACTATTTGTCATGAGCTTCYTGAAATGGGTTTCCATGGCTGAGCAGCCGCACARAAGCCTAAGATCACCATGCGCAATGCCAAGTATCGGCTGGAGTGGTGTAAAGCTCGCCGCCATTGGACTCTGGAGCAGTGGAAATGCATTCTCTGGAGTGATTAATCACACTTCACCATCTGGCAGTCCGACGGACAAATCTGGCTTTYGCGGTCGGCAGGAGAACGGAACGCTACCTGCCCGAATCCATGCTGCCAACTGTTCCAGTGAAGGGAAATCTTAACGCTACTGCATACAATGACATTCTAGACAATTATGTGCTTCCAATTTTGTGGCAACAGTTTGGGGAAGGCCCTTTCCTGTTTCAGCATGACAATGTCCCCTTTGCACAAAGCGAGGTCCATACAGAAATGGTTTGTCAAGATCGGTTTGGAAGAACTTGACTGGCCTGCACAGAGCCCTGACCTCAACTCCTTTGACCACCTTTGGGATGAATTGGAACGCCGACTGCGAATGCCCTTCCTCACCAATGCTCTTGTGGCTGAATGGAAGCAAATCCCCTCAGCAATGTTCCAACATCTAGTGGAAAAACTTCCCAGAAGAGTGTAGGCTGTTATAGCAGCAAAGGGGGACCAACTCCATATTAATGCCCATGATTTTGGAATGAGATGTTTGATGAGCAGGTGTCTACATACACTACATGACCAAAAGTATTTCAGAGCTGCATTTCTATTGAAACGTATTGTGTATACCGTGCAGATCAAAGTTAAAAACATGTATTTGTAATAACAATGTACTTATAGTAAGGGCATTATGGCGAAACAAAGCCCTATGTATTTTCAATTGCAGTCCACAAGAACTAGAGAATGACAGACAGATGTGGACACATGAGAAAGTAGCCATTAAAAGAAGAAAGAAAACAAATATGCATGTATTTGGCTGCCTTGTTCCATCTTTGCAGCTGGCCTTACCCAAAGGGGTCGAATACAACATTCAGGATGTGTCAGCTCGGCTAGCGCCAACAGTTCTCAATATTTCAGGACCATGGCACAGATTCAGATGGGTTGAGCCAGAGGTGGGATAAACCAGAATACTGGAACAACTTCAGGAGACAACGATTCAGTTGGCCAGGCAGAGAAAAGAAATGGGATGGTTCCTGCACTCTGTGTCTGACATGGGGACAGTGGGCCGTCTGTGATGCACTTTGGGAGAACATAGTTCCTTACCTTCCATGTACGTGACACATTGACAGCTGGGGGATTATTTATGACAAAAGTAAAATCCATATTTACCTAGCGCTATTCTACTGTCTGGATTTAGACTGGATTTAGTGTCCTGAAAAGTCCGCCACATAAATGTTGAAAATAAAATCCCCAAAAATGACCAAAGAAATTAACCAATGATGAGCTGTAGCCAAAGTAGCCCACAAAGTTGTGCTGTAGACATCATAAACTGGCTGCACATTTGTGTGTGAGACAGACAMGTGGTGTCCTCCCAGTAACTAAATATAATCTGCTAGAGAATTACACTTCACTTATCATCCAATACCTCCCATCCCATCCCCTCCACACATCCAACACCCCCACACCCTCCACACATTCAATATCCCCCATTCCCTCCACACTTCCTACCCCCCATCCCCTCACATCTGGAGACCCACTGCTCTCCCAGGGAGCCTCTGAGCTGCCTCTGAGAGGCACACACAAACTACACTCACCCATAAACTCCACTCCCTGTAGCTATGGATCCAAAAGAATGCATTGTTGTTTCATGAATACATGTAAAGCCGATGAACTAAAATAGATTTAACAAGAGCACAAGAGCAGGAAGACACCCAAGTCTTGCCAACGGCTCATGACTGCCTAAGAAACACAAGAAGACTTGAGGAAAAGTAGCTTAGGCAGAAATTGGTAATGTCACAGCAGAGGTAGCTAGAGGGAACATATGGCAGGTTGTTCAGTTGCACACTGCCTGCCTGCCAGGGATCCCAAAACATTTATCATGTGAACCTTGATCGTGTATCGTTTCACACTTTTGACAGCATCGAAATGTGATCCTCAAGAGGTCTGACCATGTGGGAGATTTGACATTGAGCTGAAAGGACAGCAGAGCATTTACCGAAATGTGCATCTATACACAACCTGTCATATTACGTGTGATTTGATTGCCTGATGTCTGCAGGAGAAATCCCAAAGTGTCATTTCACAATGTGTGCCCTATACATTTCTAAAATGAACWATACATCACCTGTGACAGCTTATTTAGCTATGTTTCCACCTCATATATCTCCATCTACTCTTGTGGCGGTAGCTTGTTGCTTTGATAATGGACTGGGGGAGTATTTTCTATGTCCTCTATCTATAAACACTGAATCTTCTATGAGGTTTGACTTTTTAATTTGTCTCTCCGACAGCTTATTGGAAAGGACTTTTGCTCCGGTTTGTAGAAACTAAATGATTATTTTCAATATGAGCTGATTTGTCATAGCAAACTAAGAACTGGGTTTGTGTGTCAATCGATTTGAATTAGCTGGAGTCTCTCCCATTTAGTTTTATCACAGGTGAATTGCATGGGATGTTCAATATAGTAACACTATATTGAAGTAACGCTATATTGAAGGTAGATGCTTCATTAACCTTATAGCAGAGAGAKAATAGCTCACCATGAGCTATTATGSATCACTATCTATTAATTGCATTACAGGCAACCTATTATTTGTTCATAACACACTGCTAACTTACAGTATGTCCACATGAATTTTGTGTGCAATTACTATCCTATATATAYTAGATAAAAGTCACTGTGGTTGATCTCCATATCACAACCTCATTATGAAAATGTAACAGTCGTAACATCTCAAGGCTAATCTACATAGATATGCAATTACACTGTATGTACATCTATATCATGTATGCAAATAGTTGTTTCCCAACTTGTGGTATGGGGCGGTGTAAAGTGTGTAACTAATAATACACAGTAAAACCTTAATTACAGTTGCCAGGACTGCACCTCCATGATTATGAGTGTGTATGAGTGTGTATGAGTGTGTATGAGTGTGTATGAGTGTGTGTGAGTGTGTGTGAGGATGCGAACTCGCAGCAGGAGTGAAATTGTGGAAGCATGGGGTATGCTCTCCACACCAAATCTTACAGATAAAAATACGACCAGCATGCAATGTCACGTAGAGCACATATCTGATCTTCAAAAGGGGAAAATGAAGTGTATTCGCCCAATCATGCTTTTACACCATGGGAGAGCTTACAGTCCTTCTCAGTTACCATAGAAACCAACAGGTAAGTGGTAGAGAAGTGCTTCTTCCTCCACAGCATGATACCCCATTCTCAAAACAGTGACCTACAAAAAGACGCCCACCGCCGCGCGGAGGCCATCGCCAGGCATTCCGGATTGGCTCTCCTCCGCCTCTCACTCTAGGGGGTGTGTGTGGAATAAAGGCAATGCTGGGGGGGATGTGTTTATTTTATTTTTTAAATAGTAGGTGGATCAGCTTTAAAATTGCAAATAGATTTTGGCTTCTATCAATCTAATAGTCTGCATCATTTCCAATCCAGCCATATATATATATATATATTTTTTTTTTTTTAAATATATTTTCCTTTGTAATTTTCCCCTAACCCTACCACCTCTCCCCTAATTGGAGAAAACTAACGGACAACAACACTTAGGCTTCTACTTCCAGCTTATACATACTATATAGTGCATTCTGAAAGTATTCAGACTTCTTGACTTTTCCACATTTTGTTACGTTACAGCCTTATTCTAAAATGTATTAAATTGTTTTTTTTCTTAATCAATCTACACACAATACCCCATAATGACAAAGAACATTTCTTTTTCAGAAATGTTTGCAAATGTATTAAAATAAACWAACTGAAATATGACATTTGCATAAGTATTCAGATACTTTACTCAGTACTTTGTTGAAGCACCTTTGGCAGCGATTACAGCCTAGAGTCTTCTTGGGTATGACGCTACAAGCTTGGCACACCTGTATTTGGAAATTTCTCACATTSTTCTCTGCAGATCCTCTCAAACTCTGTCAGGTTTGATGGGGAGCATTGCTGCACAGGTATTTTCAGGTCTCTCCAGAGATTTTCGATTYGGTTCAAGTCCGGAATCTGGCTGGGCCACTCAAGGACATTCAGAGACTTGTCCAGAAGCCACACCTGCATTATCTTGACTGTGTGCTTAGGGTCGTTGTCCTATTGGAAGGTGAACCTTCGCCCTAGTCTGAGGTCCTGAGCACTCTGGAGCAGGTTTTCGTCAAGGATCTRTCTGTACTTTGCTCCGTTCATTTTTCCTTTGATCCTGACTAGTCTCCCAGTCCCTGCCGCTGAAAACATCCCCACAGCATGAAGCTGCCAGCACCATGCTTCATCGTGGGGATGGTATTGACCAGGTGATGGGCAGTGCCTGATTTCCTCCAGACGTGACGCTTGGCATTCAGGCCAAAGAGTTCAATCTTGATTTCATCAGAGCAGAGAATTTTGTTTCTCATGGTATGAGAGTCCTTCAGTGGGRTGTCATGTATATTTTACTGAGGAGTGGCTTCCTTCTAGTCACTCTACCATAAAGGCCTGATTGGTGGAGTGCTGCAGAGATAGTTGTCCTTCTAGATGGTTCTCCCATCTCTACAGAGGAACTCTGGAGCTCTGTCAGAGTGACCATCGGGTTCTTGGTCACCTCCCAGACCAAGGCCCTTCTCCCCCGATTGCTCAGTTTGGCCTGACGGCCAGCTCTAGGAAGAGTCTTGGTGGTTCCAAACTTCTTCCATTTAAGAATGATGGAGGCCACTGTGTTCTTGGGTCCCTTCAATGCTGCAGAAACGTTCCCAGATCTGTGCTTCGACACTATCCTGTCTCGGAGCTCTACAGACAATTCCTTTAAACTCATGGCTTGGTTTTTGCTCTGACATGTACTGTCAACTGTGGGAACTTATATAGGCAGGTGTGTGCCTTTCCACATCATGTRAAATCAATTGAATTTACCACAGGTGGACTCTAATCAAGTTGTAGAAACATCTCAAGGATGATCAATGGAAACAGGATGCACCTGAGCTAATTTTTGAGTCTCATAGCAAAGGGTCTGAATACTTAAATGAGGTATCTGTTTTTTTATTTTTAATACATTTGCTAAAATGACTAAAACCCTGTTTTCACTTTGTCATTACGGGTTATTGTGTGTAGATTGATATATTTTTTAATTTAATCAATTTCAAAATCAGGCTGTAATGTAACAAAATGTGAAAAAAGTCAAGGGGTCTGAATACTTTTCGAATGCATTTTATGGACACAGTATATTATGCATTAGTTATCTTCTTGTTATTTTTAGTCCCACCCTTCAGCTCCCATCAACCCCTCCAATCTATCACTGAACACCATCCAGTTTTGATTTCTATTTGCAATATATTTTTCAACTATGCTGTGATGTTTCACTAAAGTTCTGAACCTTTCTATTCTCATAGTTTCTACAGACTGTAAATTAAAGATACCATTTTTTTGCTAAGAGTATTATTATATTATTGATCGATTGACTATGACTTTTCAGACCACCCAGCAGTGCTATTTGCAGAGTTAACTCCAAGTAAATGTTGCAGGGAGGATGTGTTTTTGGGGTTGTTTTCACAGCCATGTGAAACACACTAAACACGCAGAGGAGTTGTCTCCAGGCTTTGTCATTGCAGATCCCCTCTGGGATGGCAGGCTCTGTCTGCTGTTGGTCCTTCTGTACCCGTCCCCCTCTCTCTCTCTCTGTCACAGCTTGCTACATGTCCCCCAGGAATGTGGCCTTCTAAATGCCGGAGAGTCAAGGAGGGAGAATGGCACATTTTGGAACAAAACCCACATCCTTTTCCTTCGCTGCTCTCGGCATCTTTGTAGCTTCATCCATTGTCGGTTTTAAATAGCCGTCTTTTGAGTGACCAACCAGACAGGCTGAATGGCGATTGTTTTTATTGTTGAACGCAAGGCTTTTCTTCAGGGTGAAGCATTTCTTTCAGGCTTTTCTAAAGGATTCTCAAAATTATATGTCGTGCAAATAATTTCTGTTTGAACAAGACTTTTAGTTTGTGATGGAGGATGCAACTTGCATGCTTTGCTTTTCAGAATGTGGCGGTACAGTATGTGAGCAGGACCATTGGTGAGTGTGTGTGTGCCTGCGTGCATGCATGTGCGCTTGTGTATAAGTGTGTGTGCACAGGCACAGGGGAGGGTAACGCTTCACTCTGGTTACGCCAAGAAGGCAGAGCACATTTTTATCTCGCCAATAGAGAAAGTGCAGCGGGCCCAAACCCAGTGGCATCCTCCAAAGGCTATACATCTCTCTCTCTCTCTCAGCTCAGCTCAGTTCAGTTCAGCTCAGCTCAGCTCTGCCAAGGCTATGTCATTTGAACTGGGAGATACACAGTGCTGGCTGCATGGGGACGATACGCCTGAAAACGTATAAATAGACAAATGGATGAAGATGTCCAACGGGATCTTTTATGGTAATCGAGAACATTGGCTCCCATGGTCACGTGTAAAGTCAATGACTGGCCTCTGTTTGAGGAGTCTGTTCCTGAGGAATAAAACATGATTGCTATTTACAAATGTTGTCGCTCCTTATGCCCCCAAAATAAGAACATACATACCTCTTCACGAACACACAGACAAAAAGCTAAGTACACTCAGTCTGAGAGAAAATAGGTCTCAACAATTCATCTCCGATTCTGCAATTACCATATTTTCCAGCTGGCGAACTCATAACATACAGGCACACTGCACAAACAACACCTTATTGTCGATTTCTGAAATCGGTAGAAAAAGAAATTACGRTTCACATGACAATTTCTGCACAAAATGACCCTATCAAGAAGTTGATTACAAGATGTTACTATGTCGTGCACCAGAGGTGCTTTGGCAATCAATGCTTTTTCATTAGTTTCTTTCTGAGGCTATAGAGTATGGAATATTGCCACGGGTTTATACCATAATACATTCTCAACGTTTATTGCTCAGCTACAGTGCTGTGCCCCATTTCCAATCTACAGACAGATAGTCCCTCACCTCAAGTCCGAACCAACATTTGCCAATCACATGGGCCATGACATCCAGCCAAAGAGAGGTATGGCCAGTTCTCACTTCATTAGGACTGTAGTGGTTCCATGGATAGTGGGAGAGAGAGTGCCATTGCCCTTGGTTCTAAGCAATGTTGTGCTGCTATTTTTATTGACTTGGCCAAAGCTTTTGATACGGTAAACCATTCCATTCTTGTGGGCCGGCTAATGAGTATTGGTGTCTCTGAGGAGTCTTTGGCCTGGTTTGCTAACTACCTCTCTCAACGAGTGCAGTGTATACAGTCAGACCATCTGCTGTCTCAGCCACTGCCTGTCACCAAGGGAGTACACCAAGGCTCGATCCTAGATCCCACGCTCTTCTCAATTTACATCAAGAACATAGCTCAGGCAGTAGGAAGCTCTCTCATCTATTTATATGCAGATGATACAGTCTTATAATCAGCTGGCCCCTACCCGGATTTTGTGTTAAACGCTCTACAACAAAGCTTTCTTAGTGTCCAACAAGCTTTCTCTACCCTTAACCTTGTTCTGAACACCTCCAAAACAAAGGTCATGTGGTTTGGTAAGAAGAATACCCCTCTCCCCACAGGTGTGATTACTACCTCTGAGGGTTTAGAGCTTGAGGTAGTCACCTCATACAAGTACTTGGGAGTATGGCGAGATGGTTCACCGTCTTTCTCTCAGTACGTATCAAGGTTAAATCTAGACTTGGTTCCCTCTATCGTAATTGCTCCTCTTTCACCCCAGCTGCCAAACTAACCCTGACTCAGATGACCATCCTACCCATGCTAAATTACAGAGACGTAATTTATAGATCGGCAAGTAAGGGTGCCATTACCATTCTGCCATCAGATTTGCCACCAATGCTCCTTATAGGACACCACACTGCACTCTATGATCCTCTGTAAACTGGCCATCTCTGTATACCTGTCGCAAGACCRTGGTTGATGCTTATTTATAAAACCCTATTATMCATCACTCCCCCCTATCTGAGATACCTACTGCAGCCCTTATCCTACACATACAACACCCGTTCTGCCAGTCACGTTCTGTTAAAGATACCCTAAGCACACAAATCCCTGCCTCGCTCCTCTTTTCAGTTCGATGCAGCTAGCAACTGGAACGAGCTGCTAAAAACATTCAAACTGGACAGTTTTATCTCTTCATTCAAAGACTCAGTCATGGACACTTGTACTGACAGTTGTGGCTGCTTCGCGGGATGTATTGTTGTCTCTACCTTCTTTTTGGGGTTTTGGTAGGCCGTCATTGTAAATYAGATTTTGTTTTTAACTGACTTGCCTAGTTGAATAAATCAAATAAAAGACTTACGAGAGGCTCTTCTCCAGCCGTCCGCCCGTGGAGCCAATGATCTCCCCCAGAGTGCAGAAGGTCTGACCCAGGAAGTCCTGGTGCAGAGAGCCTGGGGTTAGTCATTTGACACGTCTGACAGCCAGGCAGTTCACAGTAGTACAGTACATACAATGCTTTATCATACATCCCACATGTCAGGTTGAAAGCTAAGTGATACAAATCAAATCAAATGTTATTGGTCACGTGCACATATTTAGCACATGTTATTGCAGGTGTTACGAAATACTTGTGTTCCTAGCTCCAACAGTTTAGAAGTAACTAACAATTCCCAATAATACACACAGATCTAAAGCGATGTCGGAGTGGCATTGACTAAAATACAGTAGAATACAGTATATGCGTACATATCATATACAAAGTGGCTGAAGACATTGCAAACTATTGTGACACTGAAAACTCAACAATTAAACATGGGCATACAGTGTGTTATCAAAAAGGTTCAAATAATCCAATCTAGCAGGTGTATCTTARAAACCCGATACATCTCATTGTCCAAAGTAGTTTTTTTACCAAGCTAACATTTCAAGCTGGTGTTACATCTGTCCACACAACACAGAGAAGCAGATGAGGACATTGAGAAGCACAGACATGGCAAGGCACATAAAAACAACAGAGCTCTGTGTGCAAGTTCGCTCTCTGACACACTACATTATGCTGTCTCAAAAAGCAACTAGCCTACGGTAGCTTTGGCTTTGAAGTCYTCTCTCAAAGTGCTTTAGCTGAGCATTTGATATAATGGGATGGCTTAATGATACTATGGTTGATACTATGGTTGATTGGAACAGAACACAAACACAGATATTGGACAAGTGACTGCAGAAGTACAGAAAAACACACCAATCTCACATCATGAATGGCTGTCTCTAAATGCAAARAAGGAGACGATACATAACATGCCATAATGACTGACATTACAGCTGTAAATGTATTTACTAGTTGCATCAATACTAACCTTCTGCGCTCCCGTATTTTGTTGAGCAGAAAGGCAATGGAACACAGTCAGAGGTCAAATCTAGAATATACTATTGTAGACTATTGTATTCATACAAAGACAACAAGCATCCTTCTGATAATTATCCTTCCTCTGTACTGTCAGTATTGAGTCACAGTGGCATAATTAACAACATAACATTAACAGCGTGTTTTATACTGTGAGGGGAGACACTTACAAATTTTGAAATATTTGAACTTCTGGAGTCCACATTGTATCTGCAAGAAACCAAACATAGTTAGGTATAAATCACGTAAAATGACCAAATCTGTGGGAATAACCAGTGAGCTAGGGAAATATGTCCTTACCTATCAGTTTAAGTATTGGATACTGTATGTGTCGTCCTGAACTAAATTAGCAAATCAAATTATCTCTAAATTAACCTTAACATTTCACAGGGACGTTTCTACATGAAGGAGGGATACACAGTAGAGGGGCTGAGAATATTCTCTTTGCATGAGTCCCAATTGGTACCCTATTCCCTTTCATTGTGCACTACATTCGACCTGAGTTCATTGGACTGTGGTCAAAAGTAGTGCACTATACAGGGAATAGAATGCAATTTGGGATGCATCCCTTGTCTCCCAACACGAGAACATCCATTGACTGTTGGACTAGTCAACGTCCATTGACTGTTCCTGAATCCTATTCACTGTGGATATGAAGCCAATCCTCCACCTRGGGCTCAGGGCTTCGATGCTTGCTTAAACATTCCCTTGCTCAAACTCGCTTGTTTTCATTGGTTCAATGGTATAGAACATTATTGAGTCCCATCATTTGGGAGTTATCTGTTTGTCTGTAGCATGACTGTTATGCTGGAGTAGTGTCACAACTTCCGCCGAAGTCGMCTCCTCTCCTTGTTCGGGCGGTGTTCGGCGGTCGACGTCACCGGCTTTCTAGCCATCGCCACTCCATTTTTTATTTATCCATTTGTTTTGTCTTGTTTCCTGCACACCTGGTTTTCATTCCCCAATCACACTACATGATTTTATTCCTCTGTTCCCCCTCGTGTCTTTGTGTGAGATTGTTTTGTGTTACGTGTCTATTTTGACGCACTATACTGGTATGTCTTTATTCCATGTTTTATTTCACGAGGTATGTTTATTTGTTTGTACATAATTATTGTGACTGTTTGCGCGTTTTGCACTTTTGCCAATTGGCTGGAGGTTTCGTCGCAGTGGCGTCCGTCTGTTGGTTTCTCCTGCCTAAATAAAGTGTGCGCCTGTTCACAACTCTCTGCTCTCCTGCACCTGTCTCCGCTCCCAGTACGCACACCATTGACAAGTAGACTGATTGATTATTTGCCCTTTGTTAATTAAAAATGAATATTGACCCTGTTAACACCTGAGTTACACTGATTGTTTGTAAGAACTTTGTCACAGCGCAGAACAATTCTTTTCCATGAGCATTTGAACAGACATTTCAAATTCATACAATGTCAATACATATACACTACCATTCAAAAGTTTGGGGTCACCTTAGACAATGTCTTGCTTTTGAAGAAAAGCTAAATTTTTTGTCCTTTAATAATTATATCAATTGATCAGAAATAAGGTGTACAATGTAAGTTATGTTAAATGACTATTTGTAGCTGGAAAGGCGATTTTTACGGAAATATCTACGATAGGCGTACAGAGCCTTATCAGCAACATCACTTCCTGTGTTCCAATGGCATGCTGTGTTAGCTAATCAAGTTTATCATTTTATAAAGGATATTTTTGCATATATGTTATCTTCTCCGATGCACCACACCTGATGCGGTAGCACCCCCCCCCCCCCCTGAGTAGTTAGTAGCTAGCGTCCAAAGTAACTTGTAGCCTTAATATCGATTAAATCACAAGTCAAGACACAGATTGAAAGATACGGTCTTGTGAATAAAGCCACATTCAGCATATTTTCAATATGTTTATCAGGAGAGTCCACAATATGTAACTAGTTTAGCATAAACCACGTTAGCAAAGGACAACGATTTTTTTTTACTCCCAATAGTCTTTTCCTGCGTCAGTAGCTATCATAATTCGAGCTGAATAAAAATATATTTACGCCACTAACCAAGAAACAACTCATAAGATGACAGTCTGATAACAATTTATGGTATAGCATAGTTTTTTTTGGAAAAATTTGCATTGTTTCAGGTATAGCAATCACAGTTCTACATTGCAGCTGCAATCTGAAATAGTGCTGACCCAGCAGAAACAATTACAGAGACCAACGTCATATAACGAATTACTCCACTCATCCTGAAAAATACACAGCGTACAGATATTGAAAGCCACATCTGGTGAATCCAAACAATATTTCAGATTCTATTAATGTTTTTATTCACGAAAAAAAGTAGCGCAAATTAGCATAGCTATACCAGGCAGATTCGGCTAGGCGCCCACGGCCAGTTCACATGACAACAGATATGATATAACATCGTAAATTGCTGTCTTACTATGGCTGATCTTTCATCAGAAATGATTGATAAAGTGTACCTTTGTCAAGATGAGTCGTTGCGTTCGCGTTCAGAATTGTTTCCCTTTTCACACTCCACTTTAGCACAGGTATCTGGTCGAGTGGCACGGATGCTCTCAAAAGTAAAAAATCAGACAACGGAAACACCACAAACTCCGAAAAAATTCATAATAATCTGATTAAACTATATTGAAAAAACATTACATTACCGAGATCTGGTCAATGTATCAAAACAAAACTTCGAGACGGAGATAGTTTTCATCCATATGGCCGCCACAACAGAAGACCAATCTGCAGCTACAAGTCGCATCGATTGATTTGAACCGGAAGTTGTCGTCACGCCAAAGAATAGCTCTCTATTCACGTCAGTCCCAGATAAACAAGATATTTTTTCCTCTGACGTCCTCATTGACACCCTAGAGGAAGGCTCAATGAGGTGTCGTTTCGTGGTCATAGGGGGCACGGACCATATATAGGTCATGAAGCGTTGAACGCTGCGCATACCATCTTGCTTTTCTTCTCTTGGTCATGGAAAGTGCTGTTCAAATGCTCTTGTACACTCACGAGACAAAATTGAAACGGTTTTAGAAACTAGAGATTGTTTTCTTTCCATGGTATTATTTATAATGCATATAAGTAGAGCAATAAATTGAATAAGAGGCAGTTTAAATCTGTAAGAGGCCAATTATGCTAATCGGAATAGGCACCCCTGTATAATTTCTCAAGAAGTTATCACGCTGAAAAACTGTTGTCCTGAATAAAGAAGAAAAAAACTGGCCTTTCTTTAGACTAGGTGAGTATCTGGTGCATCAGCATCTGTTGGTTTGATTACAGACTCAAAATGGCCAGAAACAAAGGATTCTGACTAGTCAGTCTATTCTTGTCTGAGAATTTAAGGCTATTCCATGCAAGAAATTGCCAAGAAATGAAGATCTCGTACAACGCTGTGTACACTCCCTTCACAGACCACGCACAAACTGCTCGAACCAGAATAGAAAGAGAGTGGGAGGCCCCGCGATGCACAACTGAGCTAAAGGCAAGTACATTAGAGTGTCTAGTTTGAGAAACAGATGCCTCACAAGTCCTCAACTGGCAGCTTCATTAAATAGTACCCGCAAAACACCAGTCTCAACGTTAACCTTGATGAGGCGACTCCGGGATGCTGGCCTTCTAGGCAGAGTTGCAAAGAAAAAGCCATCTCTTTCCAGTGTCTGTGTGATTTTGCCCAATCTTAATCTTTTCTTTATATTGGCCAGTCGGAGATATGGCTTTTTCTTTGCAATTGAAGAATAGTGGGACAACATTCCACAGGCCACAATCAACAACCTGATCAACTCTATGCGAAGGAGATGTGTCGCGCTGCATGAGGCAAATGGTAGTCACACCAGATACTGACTGGTTTTCTGATCCACGGCCCTGCTTTTTTTTTAAGGTACAGTATCTGTGACGAAGAAAATGCATATAGTGGCAAGAAAAAGTATGTGAACTCTTTGTAAATACCTGGATTTCTGCATGAATTGGTCATAAAATTTGATCTGATCTTCATCTAGGTCACAACAATAGACAAACACAGTCTGCTTAAACTAATAACACACAAACAATTATACGCTTTCATGTCTTTATTGAACACATCGTGGAAACCTTCACAGTGAAGGGTGAAAGAAGTATGTGAACCCTTTGGCAGCAATAACCTCAACCAAACGTTTTCTGTAGTTGCGGATCAAACCTGCACAATGGTCAGGAGGAATTTTGGACCATTCCTCTTCACAAAAATGTTTCAGTTCAGCATTATTCTTGGGATGTCTGGTGTGAACTGCTCTCTTGAGGTCATGCCACAGCATCTCAATCGGGCTACGGTGAGGACTCTGACTAGAAGGCGTATTTTCTTTTGTTGAAGCCATTCTGTTGTTGATTTACTTCTGTGTTTTGGGTCATTGTCCTGTTGCATCACCCAACTTCTGTTGACCTTCAGTTGGCGGACAAATAGCTTAACATTCTCCTGCAAAATGTCCGTTGATGATAGCAAGCTGTCTAGGCCCTGAGGCAGCAAAGCAGCCCCAAACCATGATGCTCCCTCCACTGTATGTGCCTTTTTCTCTCCACATACAGTGTTGTGTGTTCCTTCCTAACAAAACTGTAGTTTCATCTGTCCACAGAATATAATGCCAGTAGCGCTGTGGAACATCCAGGTGCACTTTTGCAAACTTCAGACGTGCAGCAAGGTTTTTTTGACAGCAATGGCTTCTTCCGTGGTGTCCTCCCATGAACACCATTCTTGTTTAAGGTTTTACGTATCGTAGACTCGTCAACAGAGATGTTAGCATGTTCCAGAGATTTCTGTAAGTCTTTAGTTGACACTCTTGGATTCTTCTTAACCTCATTGAGCATTCTGCGCTGTGCTCTTGCAGTCTTCTTTCCAGGACGGCCACTCCTAGGGAGAGTAGCAACAGTGCTGAACTTTCTCCATTTATAGACAATTTGTCTTACCAAGGACTGATGAACATCAAGGCTTTTTGAGATACTTTTGTAACCCTTTCCAGCTTTATGCAGGTCAACATTTCTTAATCTTAGGTTTTCTGAGATCTCTTTTGTTCGAGGCATGGTTCACATCAGGCAATGCTTCTTGTGAATAGCAAACTCAAATTTTGTGAGTGATTTTTATAGGACAAGGCAGCTCTAACCAACATCTCCAATCTTGTCTCATTGATTGGACTCCAGGTTAGCTGACTCCTGACTCCAATTAGCTTTTGGAAAAGTTGGCCTAGGGCTTCACATACTTTTTCCAACCTACACTGTGAATGTTTAAATTATGTATTCAATATAGACAAGAAAAATACAATATTTTGTGTGTTATTAGTTTAAGCACACTATGTTTGCCTATTGTTGTGACTTAGATGAAGATCAGATCAAATTTGATGACCAATTTATGCAGAAATCCAGGTAATTCCAAAGGGTTCACATACTTTTTCTTGCCACTGTATCTGCATTCCCAGTCATGGGAAATCCATAGATTCGAGCGTTATTTATTTATTTCAATTGAATGAGTTCCTAATGAACTATAACTCAGTCAAATCTTTGAGATTGTGTCATGTTGCATTCTTATTTATGTTCAGTGTTTTCAGGGAGTATTCAGCCCCGAACTATAACTCAGTCAAATCTTTGAGATTGTGTCATGTTGCATTCTTATTTATGTTCAGTGT